>NC_092860.1:4056509-4406192 GCF_032062135.1 Pyxicephalus adspersus | reverse complement strand
TTACGCAGACCAAAGGGCACAATGAGGTGGGAGTTTGTCAGTTGACCAGGGCAGAAGACATCAGTAAACTCCTGGTAAGGCTCAAAGGGCCCGTACTGGCATTTCTGGAGTAAGGCATTTAGCCTGACATTTGGTCCCCCACTAAATGATCTGACTCGACTCCCAATTAATGATAGGGTTATGGGATTTCAACCAAGTCCTAAAATCAGGGGGCTTTTTACCATCCGGATTACACTAAGGTTAACAGTTACAATAATTAGTTACAGTTAATTGCACTTCTGAGATAATAGAGGGTGTAAGGCCCTGTTGAAGGGAGCTGCCATCGATGGCGGCCAAGGACAATTCAGGCCCAAGAGGGGCGACAGGTATTCCCAGTTAATAGGCAACATCCTCGTCCAGTAGGTTACCATCTGCCCCAGAGTCAAGAAAGGCCACGACTTGGCGGGTCTTCCCGTCCCAGGATATGGTAGCTGGAACCAGGATACGCCATGGAGACTGGGCCAACAGGTCTGAGAAGCTCACTTATGCACCCCCGATACACTGGAACCTTTCAGGTCCTTTGCGAGGGCAGGTCCTTGCCCTGTGACCGGGATTGCCACAGTAAAGGCAGAGTCTACCTTGCAAATGCCGATTGCGTTTGGATGAACCGAGTCAGGCATAGAAGATGTAAACTTTGCAGGTGGTGTGATGCTGGAAGTATTCATCAGAGGTAAAGGTTTCAACTGAGGAGGCGAATGGCTCCTGGTTCCATGGATGACTTTTTCTAGACGGCGTTCCCGGACCCTCCGGTCGACACAGATGGACTGCAGTATCGCAAGATCCAGGGTGGACGGAGAAGGAAGACCCAACAGCAGCTCTTTGACTTGACCGCTGAGACCTTGATGGAAGCGATGGAGGAGAGCTGCGTCTCCCCAACAGGTACTGGTGGCCCAGTGGCGAAACTCTGCTGCATATTCTTCCATGAGACGTCTCCCCTGAGCTAGGTATTCCAAGTTTATCTCCTCTGTTTGGGTCAGGTCCGGGTCATTGTAAATCACCCCCATAACCCCAAGGAAGTCAGCAATAGAACTGAATGCAGGGTCATTTGCGGGTAAGTTGGGGAAGTCCTGTCTGTTCCCTGAAATTTCTCGGGTAACGGAATCAGAGGTTCCATTGTGCTGGATTGGGACCTGGGTCTTGCCCTGGGAGCGACCGTAATTCACTTGCTATTTCCAGGAGGCACTCACCAACCTTTGTGGGGTGACCATTGGGAGCCCCAAGTGGGCAATAGTCTCCAGGACAGGTTCTCCATAAATAGCCAGAGTGCCCAATGACCTTGCGCCATTTGATAGGAGGCTGACTGAATCCCTACTAAATTCAAACTATGTCCCGCCCGCGGCGAGGCAGCCAGGTGCCTCGCCCCCAGGGGGTACAAGAGGCACGTGTGGTAGAGCGCGCACCTCTTCCCACAGCACCCCTGGGACATGCCCTACTTTGCATGTCTGCAGGAGTGCTGAGAACAAGAACTTCTCTGTTCACATCCATAGGGATGCAGGGGATGCCACCTGGCCGAACAGAAGTCTTTATTGGAATACCTAAAAAAAAGCTTCTTTTCAGCAACTCAGGTAGGTATTAAATATAGAGAAAATGGCTTACTTTGTGGCCTAGTGGTGTAAATGTCCATAGTCCATCAGAACGTCCCCACGAGTCCAATACCAAAGTCTCTTGTGAGGGTCCAATCCCCAGCCTGGGGTTTTCACAGTCCATAAATCAATGAAGTCAAGTCAGCATCAACAGCAACACCACTTCTGAACAGCAACACCACTTCCTGCAATTCCACTTTTCTTTCCCTCTTGCACACCTGAGCCCTTATGGGATTCCCACCTTCCTGCTGGACATGTGCATGTCCTGGTGTCTACCAATCCTTGCCCTTCAATCTGGAGTCAGGGTAACAACTAGGAAAAAAAACACACCAACATAGTTGCCTAACATAAAAATATTCCTGAACTCCTTTCCTGACACACCAGTCTAAAAGGGCCAGCGCTCATATATAGGGGAAATGTACCTTCCATCAAGGATCCAACCCTGTGATCCTGTACAACACATACAAACAACCAGCACTAAACATTATGTTGAGTTGATCTGACCTGGTATCAGCCACTTGCTGCCCCATACAGAGAGGGTGAATTAGAAAGAAATCAATCAGTTCATATGCTGACAAGAAGCATGTGAATTGAAAGAGAATAAGGAAAACAGCTCATCACTGTGCTACGTTTCCATTTAGTGCCCAGCCCAAGATTGAATTCATGACAGCCCTCAAAGGAAATGGGTTCAAAGGAATTGGGTTGAGTCTTGATGGATACTATTCCACATATAAGGCCAAGGACATCTAGTGGCAAATAACAAATGCTGCATGGAGCAGCTCTGGATTAAAGGTAAGTCTTTTTCATTTTATGGCTTAAAAGCATTTTATTTTTGTAATGCTTGAGTTCTGTTTTAAGCAAAAGTAGATAGACCTTAAAATGTAATTTAATCTAATGAGAATGTTGATAATTTAGCACAAAACTCAATACTTCTGTTGTTCTTGCCCCCCATGTCTTTTAGTGGGTGAACACGAAAGAACATCAAGCACCAAGCACTCATTCGATCCAACACTTCAATCAAAAACAAAATGCTCTCCCTGACAAAAACTGAGCAGAAACCCCTTTCCCACAGTAGCTAAACAAATACAAGGATACCACAGCAAATGATGGATATGTTTAATACTTTTTCCATAAAATATTAAAAGATTTTTTTTTCTTCTCACATGTTATACCCCCTTGTAATTTTATCTCATAATAAGCCATGAATAAATAAGAGATGCTTATGGTTTGTGTAAAGGGAACAGAGTGTCAAGCAAAAACTTGTTTCCATTAAACATTTCTTCTAAGCTTCTAGTCTGCGCTCTTGGTGCAAACAAGGACAAAATCTTCTACGGCTCTCCTAACTTTATAATCAAGCTAAATCATCAATAACTACCGCTGATGGCACGACGTGTGATATTCTGTTTGTTTTTAATGGAAAAATTTACCATTTGACGGAGGGCAAAATAGGGACATGCCAAGTGTGTGGGCTTGGAGACTTTTGGCAGCTCGTATTGAAACCCATCTGTAGCCTTGTATGTGATTTGAAAGTAACACTTTGCAGACAAATGTAGGTTTAAAATAAACCTTTTAAAACTGTGTTGCTGAGTTCTGTACAGAAAGTTGAATAAAGAAAAAAGCTCAAGTAAAAGCTGATATTGTAGGTATGGATATTCTAAAAGTTTAGTGCTAAATTGAAACAGCAGCCTTAATATTAAAATACTGATTGATGTAGGGGTCAAATTTGGCACAGACCCAAAGTGGAACTCCAAGCCTGTTAAAGCCTATTAGATATCCCCTTACAGTGGCACCAGTTGGTCTTTAATAAGCTTGGAGTTCGACCAAATTGGATCTGCACATTGGTCATTCAACCCAAAACACTAAATATGACTGATGTACAGCAAATGGATTCAGAACAGCCATACACTATACCTGACCAGATTAGCAGAGCCTTAATTATGTAGTGTTGGTCAAGTTTGGTTCTGTCTGTTGTTGACTCCAATAAGGATTCAAAATTGGCTACACATTGGCCCAATTATTTTAGTCAATTTGGGCAAATTGTCTCCTTGCGTGTTCCCACACACCTAGGGGAAATGCTTTTACTTATTCAGAGGCCTTCCAGCCATACATCAGTCATTTTGCCCAAAATGACAGCTATTCGATCGAATGATGAGAAATTCATTGGGTGATAAAATGCTGAATTCAAACACCATTAAAGCCAATGGTGCAGAGAATTTGGGGTTTTTTAGGATCCTTTAAGGGCTGCAAAAGCAGTCAGATTGTTCTTGCAGCTCTTTACTAGTTGTATGTGTTCTTGGATAGAGTTTCTCCATCCAATTGCTGTTGCCGCGCTGTGCTACTACTATGTATTCTTGGATAGAGTTTCTCTATCCAAGAACACAAACCACTACTGGTGATGAATGGGGACAAATCCCCAATCACCATCTGTAGTGCCCGGACATTGTAGTGGAACTGCAGAGGTAATCTGCAGTTCAGTTTCCCATTCCCATTCATCAACTGTAGTGCCCTGTGTTCTTTGATAGGTAAACTCTATCCAAGAACACAAAGTAGTAGCACAGCTCGGCAACAGCGATCGCTGCTGCAGCGATGTACTATGTATTCTTGGATACAGAGAAACTCTATTAAAGAACACAGGTTCATTGTAGTGGAACTGCAGAGGTCTGCAGTTCAGTTTCCCACGTGACGTCACATTGCAGCTGAACTGCAGATTACCTCTGCATTTCCACTACGATCTCCGGGCATTATAGGTGATCAATGGGGTCCTGTTCCCATTCATCACGTGTAATTCTCTGTGTTCTTTGATAGGGTAACTCTATCCAAGAACACAGATAGAGAAATTCTATCCAAGAACACAGGGCACTACAGCCCCCATTCATCACCTGTAGTGGCCGGACATTGTAGTGGAACTGCAGAGGTCTGCAGTTCCGTTTCCCACATGACGTCACAATGGAACTGCAGATTACCTCTATCCAAGAAATATATCCAAGAACAAAGGGCACTCCTGGGTTCCCATTCATCACCTGTAGTGTTTGCAAATTGTAGTGGAACTGAAGAGGTCTGCAGTTCAGTTTCCAATGTGACATCACATTGGAACTGAACTGCAGATTACCTCTGCAGTTCCACTACGATCTCCGGGCTCCCCTTGTCCCCATTCACCTGTAGTGCCCTGTGTTCTTGGATAGGCAGTTGGATTCAGTACTGAGCCGTACACTATAATTGTGATTTTTGATAGGAATGGCTTGGCTCCGCGAATCTGGCCAGTGGAGTACATCAGCTATTATTATCCGCTGGCCAGATTAGCTGAGATTTATACTATGTAGGTCAAGTTTGATTGTCTGTTTGTTTCAACTGTCTGTTTTTCACTCAATAGTATTCAAAGTATTGAATAGTACCTGGTTATTCTGGCACAAAGGTTCATTCTAATGCTCCTCCTGTTATATGGTGGCAATTCTTTTAAAAGTCATCCAGTTTAGATTTTCATCTATTTTATTCTACTCTTAGAACAGCAGCCCTCTGTGTAACTCACTTCACCCATAGACTTTTCTATCTTTTTGTGGCTCCCTATTCTGTTTTCCATGATTGTATTACAATGTGTGCGTCCCCTCTGATCATCGAGGCCAATAGAGCATGAACCCAATGATTCACAGGTGTGGAGAGCTGTGTAGGCGGTTATAAAATAAATGCTAATGTTAACTCTTAGCAAAACCCTGAGAGCATGTGTTGCCCACACAACCCTTTTAAATGAAAGTTGCAGTGGCAGAATGTGTAGGCCTATTTCCTTGGTTGTCATACCTAACCAAAGTATTTAGTACCTGGTTCTAACCATTGGCCTGAGGTAAGTATGCAGATCATTAAAACTCTGTATTGTCGCAAAATCAGGGAACATTAGTATTAGGTATAGTTTTTTTCATGTAAAGTTAAAGCAAAAATAAAGCTCTACTTTATCTAATTCTGTGATCAGGCAAGAATTTATTGCAATAGCTATCCCAGATTTCCCTGCAGATGCCAGGATTGAATGAACTCCCACAACTAGAAAAGAAGAAGTAACAAGATAAAGGTGTCCTGTGACAGAATGGGACAGGTGAGTATAGCTGGGTTTAGGTGTATGCAATGGGCCTGATTTATTAAAGCTCTCTAAGACAGGAGAGATAGACTATCATTGGATAACCTGGGTGGTCCAGCAAGCCAGGAATGTATCCAGTCCATTAAAACTTTTTCAACTAATAAGAGATCCTATTCAGGTTTACTAGATCACCAGTTTCTTGCATGATAGTCTGCGATCACCAGTCTTACGTTTTAATAAAGTTTAATAGAGTTTTAATAAATCAGGTCCATTGTGTCAAGCTTATGGATACTTATTGTCATCTTGTTATATTTGGTCAGAAATTATCCAGGGCCAGCCTTTACTTCCTGGGCTGAGATGATGGCTTGGACGGCTCACAATAATGTGGCTTTGTTCACAATTTTGCATCATTTCATCCTCTGACCTAAGTCAAAGTAGGAGGAATGTAGTCCAAGAGAAAAGAGATTAGGGAAATGCTTCCTTTTGCCTGCAGCCAGGAGATTAATGTGGGCTAAAGATTCTGCCTCCCTTCTCCGGAACACATTCTATAAAAATTCCCAGGCAGAATTGATTAGCAGCCTAGTGATTCTGAAATCATTTCTTCTATCAATACCTCTAATCCTCTGCAGTCACTGATATTAGATGGCTAATTACAGGACTGTGTGCCCTCACCGACTTGTGATCCAACAGGAACAATGTCAGTAATGGCTTCAGACTATCTTAGCTGCCAGACAGTGGAGGTAACAATGGGCAGATGGGCAAGTTAGCAACAATAAACTGAGAACTGTCATGAGTGGGCTTTGGCCATTAACTATCAATCAATCTGTGTATGATTAGTGGTATAATTTTATAATCAAATCAACAGACCAATGACATAATCCCAGCCTAGGCAGTGACGAACTGGAGCAAAAGGATGGCTTAAAGATCATAAATTAAACACTACGGAATGGGGAAAAGAATCTTGGGCTGACGCATTTCACCTTTTGGCTTCTTAAGAGGAAAAAAAACTTACATTCATTTCAGTGTTATTCAAGGGACTTGGTGAAAACGTGACCCCAGAATTAAGGGAGGGCCCAAGAGATTAAAGAATTATTCTAGCAAGAGGGGCACTTTTCAGTCATTGACAAGCTCTATAGTACGATATAGAAGGAGTTAATGCAGCAGCAGTTATCCATTGGAACTGACAGTAGAATGGCTGCTGTGTATTTTGAAACATCAGAACTGTTCCCATGCAAAGTAATACAATTTCTCAAAGGTCCTCTTTAAAAAAAGAAGATTTAATGCAAAAATACCCTGGCTCCCTTTCAAAAATTATAATTGCTTGGCTGTCATTTTAATCATTTGGACTTTCCTTTTCCGTTGACCCCAATAAAGTCAGAAGTTTAACATCAATGGCTAAGTAATGGTTTCAGTGACTCATTAAAGTCTGCGTAAACCCAATCATTAAAATCTCAGGTAATCTATATTCACCATGAAGGTGAGGTAGCTAGCATTTCCTGCAGAGGTCAGGAACGTCAAGTCTTTTT
This sequence comes from Pyxicephalus adspersus, assembly GCF_032062135.1. Lineage (NCBI taxonomy): Eukaryota > Metazoa > Chordata > Amphibia > Anura > Pyxicephalidae > Pyxicephalus > Pyxicephalus adspersus. The sequence continues at coordinate 4,398,981 of NC_092860.1, read as the reverse complement.
TTTTTAGGACAGGTCCCCTTAAGTGGGAGATTTTTTCTAATTTACAAGGCTAAGACTACTGGAAATTAAAATGTCTTATTGAACAAAAAAAACCTTATTGCTAAACTAATATCTCTGTTGCTTCAGCAATATTCTGTCTGCCATTTGCTCCATGCACACAATGTGAGGGCCGAATATTTAATAGAAAGAACCTTGATATAAATCAATGCAATCAAGGCAAAGAGCTGTTCTATACACCCGTTTCCATAATGATTTGTAAAGTGCTATTTTCCTTCAGTTGTTCTTGCTAAAAACTAGCAATTTTCATGTTTCTGTCTGATCAGAAATGTTTTCATTAAATATAGACACAAGCTAGCACTTCCATAGACAACATTCAATACCGGGCGGTATCGGCAAAGACAAGAAGTGCGCGTGTTCAAGAATACGTCAGCAGCTGCAGACTGCGAGATCTGAGGCAAATGTCAGCCTAACGCGGACCTATCACCACATATCAAAGGGTAGAGAGCCCTTTTTTTATAATGTATTTGTTTTTTATATACTTTTTTATGAAAAGAAAGGGAGGGCCCTCTCAACCGTTTTTAACATGGGGGAAGCCTTCCCTCATAACTTCCAGAGGGAACCCCTTCTATAATTACTAAATCCACAGCTCACAGTATATTAGTTCTGTGGCCAGTAGGAAGAATGTCACCTTTACAGATATTTATGATTATTTAATGATTATTATTATCAGTTAATCTGACCTGAGTTATAAATTGCTCAGGAAAGCCCTAGCAGCCTCAGAACCTTAGGGTTTAGGGTTGAAACACTTGTCTAGACAGTGGAGATGCTGCTGGAGATCAGTAGCATTGACATTAGGAAAAAGTAAAAGCAAGTATAACATTAATAAAAACATATTAAAGCACACACAGTGATTTAACATTCAGCTAGGGTTTACATCTATTTTAACTGGCTGTTTATCAGAAGTTTAATGGCAAAATTGTTTAATAAATACTCAAGGCATTAATTACTTTTTTATATATTTCGGGCTGAGTTTACAGTTGTTGAGTCCTAGAGCTTTAACTGTTCCCTCAACACATGATAAACAAGTATGATTGGCTCTAGAGGAGCAAAAAATGTCATGTGAAACAGCTGGCAGGTTAGGTATCAAGCCTCAGAGCATTGGCTGTCACTCAGGATTACAGCGTGCATTTGAAGTAATACAACTTAATTAGCTAGCAGTCTGGCCAAAGGAGAAGGGCTGCAACGTGTGCTCCTAACCCTTCCGTATTTTCTGGAACCTTTTTAGTGACATCTCTAGCCAAGGAACATAATATTTACGATGTGCAAAACAGATTTAATGGAACTTTCAGCAGGATGCATACTAAGTAGGGCTGCAATTAAAAACTGTCAAAGCAACTTGCGACAAACTGTTGATAAAATATATCTAATACGATCTCAAGTCAATACTTGTAGACATTTGTTTATGTCCACCCCCACCTCCTTTCTCAACCTTACCAGTTCCTGATGCAACTCTGATAGAGGAGCCTCTAAATTCAATGTCTACATTTATCAAGCCCCATGTACTTAAAGATTGTCTTGTTGTTTGATCAGAGGATAGTAATACAGGTTGACAATTGAAAATCTGGCCATTGATAATCCGGATCCTTAAGTTTCTTGGCATGAATTTCGGATCGCAATTTCAATACAGGGACTGCAGTACACTGTTTGGCCACTAATGTTTTCATGGCACTGTTATGCAGAAACAGCTGTTAGGTCTTGCTTGCTATACTAAATACACGTTGAGACGTCCCTGCTGCCTGCTCTCTGGAACTGTGCCAGGTGTCCACGGTGCTGCGGGAGGAAGGCTGGCCTGTGTGTATGGGTAAGTATAAAAAAAATAAGGAATTTTCGCAAGTCCGGCACTCCACAGGTCCGGAGGTTGCCAGATTTTTGATTGTCAACCTGTACTTTCAAGTTTTTGGTTTATGATGGCACTGAGAACAATGTTGACCAACCACCAAAATTTATCTCCACTGGTGCTGATGTTGGTGCCCACTTATATTCCTCCTTCACATAATCCTTCTTCTTATTTGTGGTTCACCACCAACGTGGACACTCTACTGTTAATGCTACAGAATACAAAGATATTTTGGACTAGAATGAGATTACAATCTAGTGGCATCAATTTACGGAAAGCTAATTTCCACCATGGCTGGCTTTTATGTGCAAAATCAACTCTTTAAAGACATGGTTTGACAAGTTTGATATGAAGGAACTCAGTGGCCTGTACAAAGACTTTGCTTCAACCCTACTGAGCACCTTTGAGATAAACAGATTGCAAGCAAGTTCTCAACCAACATCAGAACCTGACCTCACCGATTATCTTCTGGCTAAATGTGAAAAATTGAAAAGTTTGTTGCTCGTGATTATGTGTGTGGTTTGTAATAACTAACATCGTACAAGATACCACTTGGCTAACTGAGAATAAACCCATATGGAAAGCCTTCCTGGAAGATTGAAGCTAATATAGCTTTAAAGTGGAGGGGGAAACCTAATATTACCCGGCTTTTTTGTACAAAGTCAACTGCATAAAAACATGGTTGGACCAGTTTGGTATAAAGGAACTTAGCAGACTGTACAAAAGCCTCAAACCTACTGAGCACATTTAGGATAAACAGATTGTAAGCATGGTCTTCTTTTTCAATATCAGAACCTGACCTCACCAATAATCTTCTGGCTAAACGGGAAAAAGTGAAAAGTTTGTTGTTCGTAATGATGTGGTATTGTGGTTTGTAATGGCTAATACATTGGAATATTCTACTGTGGCTAAATATTGAACAAATCCTTGTGGAAGTTCTTCTTGGAATATTGGAAGCTGTTATAGATCTAAAGTGGAGGGGGAAACTCAATAATACCTGGCACCAATGTACAAAGTAAACTCCATAAAGACAAGGTTTGTCCATTTTGGTATAAATGAACTTAGTGGTCTGCACAGAGGCCTGGTATCAACCCTCCTAAGTACTGTTGGGATAAACAGATTGTTAGCAAAGTCTTTTTATCCAACATCAGAACCTGACCTCACTAATTATCTTCTGGCTAAATGGGAAAAAGTGAAAGGTTCTTTGTTTGTAATTATGTGTGTGGTTTGTAATGGCTAACACAATGCAAGGTTCTACTATGGCTAAACGAGAACAAATCCTTGTGGAAAGCCTTCCTAGAATGATGGAAGCTGTTATAGCTCTAAAGGGGAGGGGGAAACTCAATACTAATGGCCCTGGCTTTGAAATGGGATGTCCAACAAGCTCAAATTTTATTATTGTTATTATTTTGTTAATTAACCACCTGGGCGTTTCACTGATGTCTGGATTTCTGTACCAAAAGCGGTACACTGTTTTTCATGAATTTTTTTTTAAATTGTAGACCTGTAACTTACAGAAATATGGCCGAACAAGGTTCTAGTAGATATCCTGAATATAAAAAAAGTTTAAAACACACAATCATGTAAAAAAAAAAAAAATTACTTTTAATAAAATTAAATAAAAAACACAAAAATCATCTTAAACAAGAATACATAAATAAATTAAAAATACTGAAGATGCAATAATTCGGTATACTGTATAGTAATATATTTTTCTAAAACACCTCCCTAGTGTGCTGGAACACGGAACCGACGCTGGATTAGCACAGCGGGACCAGGTAAGTGGGGATTTTAGTGTAGGCGAAAAAATACGGGCTTAACCAAAATAGCAAAAATATTTAGTGCGAGAAATTACGGGCTTAGCGGTTAGGGGGTTAATTGGTTAGATGTCTGACGTCCAGAGCCCCTTTTGGTCCAAATTGAAAAACATTTACACCAACAAACCTATTTTTGGTGAGTTGAGTTTTTCCAGTATGTACAGAACACCCCTTTGGGGCTACTGTAATATTATATGGATCACAAGAAGGGACGATGATCAATTTTCTTGAAACTGTTATGTTTTTTGTTTATATTTAGGTTATTGTTTATTGTACTCACCAATATACTATACTATTTTGTGCCTAGAAAGACCCTGATTTTTCTCTTTATTCCTGTTCTATTTCCATTTCCCATACCAGATCTTGTCTGGTTGGCAGGGCCAACATGATGCTGTAAATAATTTCCTGAGAATAGGAAGCTGTAGAAACTCCAATATTCAATGCTAAGCATCCATGATTAAAGTGACTTCAAATGCTACTGCAATGGGATTAAAGGGACTCCAGCACAATGAATGAAAGGAGCAGGCTGGGGACAGTCAGACTGGGAAGGAAAGATGATGTTGGATGTCCATTAGCTAGGAAATTAGGTGGCTCCATCTGACTTGCTGCCAAGTCTAAAAGGGTTTTTTGGTGGACAAAATTTCCCTGCACGTCCTGTTTTCTGAGACACAACAAAACAAAGCTGAGATCTTCAAAACATGAGAAAGTTGAACCTCTGTCTGCTATCACATGTGCCCCATTAGAGGGATTGTCTTGTTATACATTCAGATGTAAAATGTTGGATTTCCCCTTGCCCTCTCTGCTGGTGACAAAGGTCACTGGGACAAATAATGAGATAATATCCCCAATGAAAACACAAACAATAAAAAACCCCAAAGAAGTTCTAACCATTCCCCAACAAGTCTAAAAGTAGAAAAAAAGGTTTGACTATATTGAAACAATAAATCTCCTAACTGGAGGCAGCTGGATGTATGAAGGATTTTTTGAAGGCAACTCCAAAACCCACTTCCAGATCTGTTCAGTAATTCAGAGTGAAACTTTTCTCCTATAAAGAACTTCCTGTAATACAGACCAGTCTCTGCTGCCTTCTTGTTGTGCAGGGCAACTGGTCTTGTATCCGCCCCTCCTGTAGCTTTCTGCAGGCGGCCTGTAGGGAATGGGTCTTCTAGGTAAAAGCTCCCACAGCTCTTCACAACGCAACACAATGATGATGCCACTGCTTCTTCCATAGGGATCTGGATCAGCAAAATAACTTGGTGCACACAAAGTAGATTTAAATTCTTTTAGGCCTTTTCTAAGGGACCCAAATAGCCAGAAATAGCTCCATGAGCAAGACAAATAGGGAAGGAAATCTCCCCAACAAGAACATTGGCAGCAATATAAATCTGATGGGTGTTCTAATTCATCCCCATTGTATTTAAAACTGTATAAAAAACACTTTATTGTAAACTTTGCAATAACACTTATCAAAGCCCACTCATTCAACTATAGAAAAAGCACTCCTAAATATGTTTAGAAATAACTAGGTCTATATAGGAAATGTTCTCATTTTAAGTTAAATAAATTCTATTTATTTAAATCCATCTAACACTGGTAAAGAATACCTAATTCCCCGCAAGTACACCTAGCTATATAATTCCTTATCCTTCATGTAATATACAGCATATACATGGATCGGTGTTTTATATACATTTTACTTGTGTTGTGTTTGAATAGAAGGAAATTGCTTGCTTTTGTAGCGTGACAGCAGATTTGAATGCGTCATGCCCTTTTTAGATTAACCTGTAGTAATTTCAGTATTCATTAAGTAATTCTTAGTTCAGCATTGTTGAAGTTTAATGAGGTGTCATGGATGCCTTTTAAGTCATAATAAGGTTAATTTGATACTATGATAATGAAAATTACACCGCGTAAGGCTGGGAGAAACTGACATCGTTTGGAAGTCTCTTTATTGCGAAAGGTCAAAACACACACAAGTCTAAGTTTCTGGTAAGAATGTGGGAACATATGTAATGTGACAGTATTACATTCTCGCAAAGTCACAGTAAATCATTCACCCGAGTAAAAACAGGAGACTATTTCTAGAAAAAAGGAATCTTGGTCAAAGTCTGACATTTTCAGATGTGTAAGTTATGGTTCTAGCATCTACTGTAATAATTCATTTTTACAACAATTTTTCTTACATATGAGGGCCAAGCTAAAAGTATATTGCCGAGAGAATGTGAACACAGAAACGTATGGTCTGTCTGTGCCTTAGACAATTCAGTTACCCCATATGGCCAAAAGTTTTTGAAGCCATGGCTATCACACCTGTATGATCTTGTTGGACAACCAACTTCAAATTTAAGTAAACCCTTCCCCTTCCTTTGTTGGTAAAAAGCCTCAACCCAGTCGGGAAGTTTTTCCACAAAATTTTTGTCTAAATATTCATGTTGTAGAAGATCTGGTAGGCAATCAGATAAAGCATAAAGCTGCTCTAGCTCACTTTAATAATATGCAATTCAGTAATAAATATACGTAAAGGTACAAACATCATCACAAGATCCTTGATGCGTTTCGCACAAAAGTGCCTAATTGCGAAGAAAATCAATTACCCGCTGGCAAGTGATGAAATAAACAGCTGGAAACCCCATTCAATCCTCTCTACCTCTACTCAATCAATCCGCAGCTAAACATCAACTTTACAGATACTAAGTGGCACATTTATCAAATGTCAAATAAGATTATCAACAGTATTTTGATGATAATTATTGCCATATTTCAACCAACACATTTTCTGCCTTAAAAATATCTGTTTTTGATAAACCTACTATGTTGGAACATACCACCACCTTTATTTTCCTATTTCACCAACCAAATTACTGATCATTTTGGCCACTTCTTTTTTCCACCTTGAAATTAGATATTTAGATAATGTTTTGGGCTGCAATGGGGTGTTTGTACAGTTTTTCACCACCCTGCTTATTCTTGATTCTTAAAATGGAAAAAAAGCTTATGTCCTTTTTCAAAGGTATTGCATACAAGTGAATGGAGTCTGAATACCAGGGAACAAAACGTATTCACAAATCTGACATTATTAATGGTGAACGGGATTCAGAAAATAGAGATAAAAAATGTAGAATAAATTCTGTTCCAATGTTTTAAAAAAATTGGCCCTCAATGTTCAGAAATTAAAGATACAAAATAAAAAAATAGTATGTGAAGCTAAAATAAATTACAAATACTATGGGAGTGATCACAAATTCTTTGTTACTATGAACAAAATAACCATTCCATGAATGGCAAATTTCCCCTCACTTCCAGTCCTGCTAACAACCCGATTGTTGGGCAGGAAGTGAAGGAATCTCTCCAAGGGACCATCATATCATGATTCGTCTATAGTATGGTGAACCTGCCTGGAGCAATGCCATTTCACACTACATCCAAAGAGCTCTGGATTTCTATATTGATGTAACACCAGCTATATTTTTGCCAATTGTACAGTTTTTTTAACCTGAACTCTAAGGAACTTAATTAAAAATGAGGTAAAAAAAAAACCGTCAGATTTATTTTTAATATAATAAAGTGTAATTCTGCTTTGTGGAATTCAAGCTAATTTTTTTAAGTTTAGATAGGACCCATTGCCACCACTGTCCTCAAGAAAAATACAGACAGCTTTAAAAAACATAAGGATATTCTAGCTGTTCCTCAACCACCTTGAACTTCTCCATAGCTCAAGGGCTATTGGAACCCATGGAGTTGGACATGCAAATTCTGACTTTGGGTCTGATTTATTAAAGCTATTCAAGGCTGGAGAGGATACACTTTCATCGGTGAAGTAGGGTGAGCTGGAATGATTCTGGTTCATGATTCAAAACATTTGCTAGAAAATGACTTTGAAGAAATCCATTGCAGGTTCACTCGCTTTACAAAAGAAAGTGTAATTTCTCCAGCCTTGGAGAGCTTTAATAAATCAGACCATTTGTATCTTCAAATAGAAGACTATCCTAATGGTTGGTTACTGAGCCCTCAACCTACCGGGCATGGGCAGCTTGGCATAGAAGGTGACATCCTGGGCCGGATTTATTAAAGTTCTCCAAGACTGAAAAGAGACTAATATGAGAGATCTCAGGTAATCTGGAAAATCTGCAATTGATCTGGTCTATGGTTGAAAACATTTGTAAAATAGTCCATTCTAAGTTTGATGGATCACCCTGGTTCTTCCTTGATAGTCTATCTTCCCCAGTTTTGGGCAACTTTAATAAAACAGGCCCCCTGTCTAAACCTTTGATATAAATAACCATTACTTATATAAATATTTGTTCCATGAGTGAATGAGAAATTTCTCCTCATTTTTGGTCCCAAAGGGAACAAAAATAAAACTTTAAATCTACAATACAAACATTTCAATAAAGAAAAACAAAAATACAAATAAAGCCGTCTTCATGCTCTGATCGATCGAATACAAAGGGCACTTAACATAGTTTTGTCAAGAAAGACATCCAAACACTTGGTTCTCCTTGGATACACGCTCGTTCCTTCTTCTTGAATAATGTATATGGTGGCAATCAAACAATTATAAGTGGAAATCCTTGTTCTTTTCAGCATGAACGGAAATATCTTAAACTGCTGCCTTCAGTCAGTGTGACAGAGTTTAAAATTGAGATTGTAAATTTACAGTTTTAGGATGACGACTCTGTTCGAGTTTGTACCTTAACCACTTATATAAACCCAAGAGTGCATTTCAGCGTACAATAAAATAAAATCTATTGTGCAGATTAGAGCTCGGCATGCGTGTCAGAAGAACTAATCCAGAATCTTTTTTTTTATTTTAAGAAGCAGTTCTAGGAAACATCCAAAACCAATTAGTGAACTGATATTCAGCAAAAGTCAAAAATGTGCAAAAGTAGAACAATTCACTCCGTTTAACTGGTAGATCTATTGCAAATGAAGTAGTGAGCCGAAGTAGATTTGATTTTCAAGGAGTCATATGATGGCAACTACAAAGAACAGATTATACAACTTTTGTGCTTAAAAATGAATGTCAGGTTATTAACCAAAAAAACATCACAGGGGAACTGGTTTACCGTACAATTAGGGTTCATTTTGTTGACTCTCCGGTTCTGAGATTTACATAGCTCTGCTTTTAATGCAGCCTTGTCTATCAGGGCAAAGGGAATTGTTCTCCGATTTACTTAGTCTTACCAGTCCCCATTTTACCATGGAGCACTCTAATAACGTTGTCTTTCTGTCATTTTCTTCTCTCCTCCTGCTGTAACATGTTGATGGCAAGTTGCTGTAACATAGACTGTAACATGTTGATGGCACGTTCAACCAGACAGTGGTGCCAACAAAAAGGTTAGGCCTGGATTTTGAAACATTTGTTACATTTTATCTAAATTCAAGAATTTTCCTTAGCTTTGGATAGTTTTGAAGGTTTAGAACCTCTTACAAGTTTTTTTTATTGTTTTCTGTGTCTCTGTTAGTAAAAGATTTCTTATCTTAATGTTCCCCATAACTAGAAATGCTCCTGAGACCTATGGCCACTGATAGGAATTTGGACCTGAGCACCCTTCTGAAGATTTTAACTTATAGCCAACAAATTATGCATCCCAGTGCTAGTTTGTATAATTCCTCCATGCTTAATTGCATCAGGATCCCCCTTTACTTCAGAGTTCTTTCTTTTACATTTAGAACCGCCTCTTCAAATCTAGAACCCTCTGTTACATCTCAAGGTCAAGTTTTCATTGTTTTCTGTGCCTCTGTTGATGAAAGATTTCCCATTTTATGTAAGCCAATGAGTTTTTTTTTCTATTATGTTCTCCATAACCCATCAAGAAATGCTCAGAGCAAGTGCCTAGATGGATGGGGCCAGTGATGTAGCTATAGACATATGGCACTGATACAGAATTTGGACCTTCTGCCTCAACTCAGCATTTCCACTGGTGACGTTCTAGCTACAGAACTATAGGCCCCAATGCTAGTTTGTAAAAATTCCCCAATTATTTAGAGCATGCTTCTTTGCATTAGGTGTCCTCTTTTTATATCAGGGGCACCACTTTACATCAGAGTTCTTACCTTTCCATTAGGAACCCCCTTTCGAATCTAGAACCCTGTGTTCTGTCTTAAGGTCTCTCTTTTATATCAATTTCTCCCTTCTGCCCACTTCACATCAGTGTCTGCAGCATCACATCCGAGTCCCTTACTTCGCATCAATGTCCCACCTTTACATCAGGATCTTTCCTTTACATCAGAGTCCCACCTTCACCTCGGGAGCCCCCTAACATAAGAACCCCAGTCCTTACATCAGAATCCTATGTTCATATCCGGAGCCTCTGTTAGCATGGGCCCTCAGCAGCTCATCCACAACTACACCGGCAGCTATCTGTTGTAAGATGAGAAGGCAGAGGAGATTTTCTACAAAAATCTGTTTCTTTGCTGGGCTCTTAAAGATAACATAAATTAAAATAAAGTCAAAAAGAATGAATTAATGGTAGATCTTCTCTTGCTGGCTGTACATGCAACAGTCAGGGGCTAGACAATAGTAATAAATTGGGCTCCTATAGACCCTTTGGAGTAAGGGTCTTGGTTTAATTTGTACCATCTGCACCCCTGTTCCTACATCACTGGACTAAGCCTATAGGGGTATGTAGTCCCTGAACATATCATTGCCCATGGCAGTCAGTCAGACCTGGACACTGCTGATAGTGTGGTCATTGGGACTATGGAAAGACTGATAATTTTCTATTTGTTTACACAGGTAAGTATCACTTAGGGAGAAAAGAAGGGGTCCAAGAGACTGAGAAAATAGAAGAAAAAGAAAGAAGTAGAAGAGAGAAAAGAAAAAAAAAGAGGGGGGTGTAATGTCTTCATGTAGCATTAGCAATACAAATAATTGGAAAACAATACCCAATCTCATGTCCGAAGACATCTATCACATACATGCATCATTCTAAATAATCACAGGGAATCCATATATCACATTAGTGTGAGGGATGTTGAAATGCTCATAGGGAGGTACCCCCTTGTATCAGTACCAGTATCGCCATTTACTTATATATTGTATATGGAACAAACTAGTTCCATATATCCATAAATAGTCCATAAATCCCTCGCTTGTACCTTATCAGTCCAGGAATTGTTTAACGTCCCAGGATAATCTGGAAAAAATTCCCAGATATCCCAGGACATCTCCCAGGACCCTTCTCCTCCTCTAAGTAGGCTTCTTTTATGTTCACAATAGAAAGCAGTTCATTCAAAACTGATAATTTGGTTTTTAGTTTATGAGAAAAAGGTAAAACCTTTCAGTCTCCTATGTCTCATGGAGGTTCTATTGCTCATTTCCCAGGTCTGCACACCTGTTGTGCCCTTTATGGATGGCTTCCACCAACTGGAGATGGGTTTCTGGGTCTGTACACTTGCTGTGCCCATTGTAAAGGGTTCCCACAATTCCTGGGTTTGTATACCTGGTTTGTCCATTATGGAGGGAAGGAAGAACACACCAGGAGATGAAGGAGCATGCAAAAATCCAAAATCCCCAAGAACAAAAAAAGTGTGGAACAGAAGGGTGGTATAGTACAGCATTTGCTGCTTTCCTTTCGATTCTTCCATTTTCACATGTTCTTATTTTTACTGAATAAAATCAACAGAGGTGAGCAGATAGATTCAGTGAGAAACCATTGTGAAGTATCATTCAATCTACGTATTTCATATGCATGTATCATATGATAAACACTTGCATAAATCTCATCATGATACGGATGTAGTATGACTCACCTGCCTGGAGCAACAACTCTTTAACATTCACACTGTTTTTAAAAAAACTCTGCCAGTGCTGATTTCTATATTCATGTGACACATAGTATATTTTTGCTAACTATTAACTTTTTAACCTCTCTAAAAGAAACTCTAAAGAACTTAAATCAATAATTTTTTTATTTGCATTACTTTAAAATCAAATTTTTATTCCTTGTTTCAGATAGAAGAGAGAAAGCTAGGAACCTTTTGTTTGGTTTTACTGCTGTTTCAGTCTTGGCCTTGTCTCCATGTCCAGTTGACATTCTAAAATATTTAGGCTTTACAATTACCAGAGGGAATTATCACCTTGCAAGAGAAAATTCTGTTAGCTTAGTGAACATGATAAAAGTTTCAAAGAGTACCCAATCACAGGATCTGAGGATCTCTTTGACAGGGGACCAGAAACTGAAAGTTCTGAAATGGACCCATAAAGCGTCCATAAGCAATATGTTTCAGGAATCCAACTTCAAAATACTATCCTGGTAGTTCCTCACCCCAGAGAAACTTCTCAAACATATACCGGAAATATCAGATCAATGTTGGCGTTGCCAATCGGACCTTGGATCCATACTACACATTTTTTGGGAGTGTCCTTCTATTCAATCTTTCTGGCCCTCGGTCATAGATATTACCCAACAGAGGACAGATTGTCAAATTCCAGAAGGACCTACCTTCTTCCTCTTACAACAAAACCATTTTTCTGAAAAAGTATATGAGAATTGAATGTTAAGTCACCTGGTGGTGTCAGCAAACTCATGTATTGCGGCATACTGGAAGAAGGCTGAACCGCCTCCCATCCAGCTGTGGCTGCGGAGGGTCAATGAGATCCAGCATATGGAAGATCTGACTTCTTCGCTACGGGGAACGAGTAGAAAATGTTTTACCATGTGGTTTTATTGGTCCCAGTTTCTCCAATCGGCTGAATATGTTTGCTACTTGGGCCCATCTTGATCTGTTAATGACTATAATTATAATAGGATAGGATTACCAGGATAATTGAGAATAGTAGAAGCCTGGATATATGATGTCCTCCTTAGCATAGCCCATGTTATATCAAACTTAGACACCACCCGCTACTTGGCCCTCACATGATTCATCCCTGGACATCCGGTCCTCAAGAGACCCCAATGCCATTGAGGCACGGTAATCCTTCCCCCCTCCTTTATATTAGTACATGGAAGGGACCACGTTTTTAGGGGTTAAACTGCCAATTAACTATGGTCTTCAGGTCTGTCAGAGATATCTCTAAGGGGGTTGTGTATCTTTTTTATTGTTATTTTTGTTACTATTCCCCTCCCTTATGTTAATCAGTAACCTAATGTTTTGTGTTAGGGTCCACCATTAGGAGGCATATGCCCCCCGATGGATCTACATGTGGATTACCATGTGGATTACTGTCTGGATTTGTTGCAATATTTTGTATTCTGCTTTTTGTATTGATACACTGTCAGTTGGTTAAGTTGATTAAAGTTTTTGCTGTACTGTGTTTTCCTCTCCTTTTTCCTTTATGTTCCATTTCTCTCCCCCCCATCTTGGAAGAAGAAATAACAAATATTATCTACACAACCTATGGAACTTTTTTTTTTTACCTTTTTAAGCATACTCCACTGCACACATATTGTATATTTTTGTATATGTTTTCTTAATAAAAATGCTTTGCAAGCCATTATAATCAATACATATAAAAATAAAATCCTATTAAATTATTTCTGAGGAGCCTGATATCAACCTACTTTTAACGAGGGAAGGGGGATTGACAGGACTGGCGCTGATCTGGGCACTTGAAAATCTGCCAAATGCAGCTTGAATTGTAGTTTGGGTAAATTGACTTAATCTTCTCTGCTGTCAAGTTACGTATAGTAGCCTGCCATATCTCTACTCTATTGTTCCTTCTGTCATTAAAAGTGAGACAGACATTCTTCCAACTGGAGTCCCTGAGATGTAGAAAATATCAATAGGCGACCAACCCACCCACTAAAATGTCCAGTAAAAAAAAGATGTTACTTTAAAGCACATTTGATACAGTTTGTCCATGAAAAATAATATTGCACAAAATATAATTGGGTAATAATGTTTCAAAGTAAAGACAACAGAGACTTTTGATCAAGGGAACATCCGATTGCCTCACAGGATCAGGAAGAAATTTTTACCCCGTTGGAGCAAATTTGTCCAGGCATTTTTGCCTTCCTCTGCGACAACTATGTCTTTAGGTGAATGAACATGATGAACATCTTTTGTCTTTTTTTCAACCAGACTTAAGCTATGTACACGCTTCCAATATTTATCGTTGGTAAATGAACGACGAACGATCCTGCACGATATCTTTGAATGATCGTATAGCACCGATCCTGTACATACAGATAACGACACGATCGTTCAACGATATTGTACACACGATAAATGCGATCGTTTGAACGATACAGGAAGTGACTTGCACCAGAGGAAGTGAATAGTGTGTAAGAACGATCGGGTCAAACGAACGACATTCACCACACTGTTCTTTTGTCCCTCTGTGCAACATGCCCTTCAAAGTGTTCTCAAGGAAGAAGAAAGCAGCTCTTGCTTTGGTATGTCTGCTTAGTAATGTTGGTGGAATAGCTCACTATTCGATTCCACAGCTATTCGGCCGAATATAGCAAAAAAATTCGGGTGGTCGAATTCGAATTCGAATCCCATTAAAGTCAATGTTCATGAGGAAGTCCATTACACCTGAGCAGAGGTTGATCGCCACCCTGAGATACCTTGCCACTGGAAGATCTCTGCAGGACATGAAGTTCTCCACTGGGATCTCACCGCAAGCAATGGGTCATATCATCCCCGAGACATGTGCAGCATGTATCTATATAACTATGTATCTATGTGAAAATAAAATAATGCAACTAAAGCTGGGTCATAATTAGTCAACATTCAGATAATCTATGTTCTAGGGAAACATTTTGAACCAATCCAAGGATTCCAATGGAAGCTCATACCATGGTTCCTGGTATATCATAAAAATCCAGCCCATCTGCCAATGTGGTGGTCAAAGACAGAGGACTGGCTGAGCTACTTTTTGACCTTGAGATGTCTTAAATTCATAATGAAGCATCCTTAAAATTTGGGATAATAATATTTGGAAATAAACCAACTGCATGTACTCAGTAGGGGGTACTGGCATTAAACTCCCATATAAACTGCCTTGTGATATTATGAGTGGTTCATCATGTTCCTCAAGCCCACAAGTATTCTTCAATGCTTAATTTTTATTATGTGATATTATGCTATTGACATTGTTTTATAGTACACCAGGTCGTGTCACTACAGCTCTGCAGGGAACTAGTGACGCAGCCAGCGTTTGATACAACTGGAAGTGTTAGAAGCTGACTATTCTTGGCAAGATTTACTTCCTATGAGAGAGCAAAGATCGGAGTCAGAACAGAGAGACATTTACATATTTTTACACCAAATTCTAAAGCCTGTGGATTTAATGATTCAAATCATTGAGTCAATGGCCATAGCATGGAAGTCAACACTGGCATCATCCCAACCTATCATCATCACATAATCAGCGCTGGCATCATGATGCTTCCCCAATAAAAAAGTTTTATTTCCAAAAGGGCCATTCAGTTAGTCCAGTCCAGTGACTTTACCTAGACTGAGATAATGCCATCAGTTTTTTGCAAGCATGAGAAAGCATTTCCTCAGTCTTCCCCAGTGATCAGACTGTGACATTGTAACTTTGTCAAAGGATTCGTTGCAGTAGTAGACTGTTCTGTGTTAGATATTTGTGAACAAACTCAATAACTGCACAGGTATTAGGAATAAATGATTGTATCATCTTTGAACCTGAATCTCAGTCTAGGAAGTAAGTGGTAGCTCTTGATAATATCTGAACAAATATCGCTCGTCCGTCTAGAAAGAAAAGCAGAAGATACTGAGATAGATTTACTAAAGGAATAACGGTTAGTCAATTTGCATTATCTCAATTTGTTTGCAAATTATGTTCAATTTGCAAAGAACAATTTACTTTGTGAATTTGAATTTGGACAAACCCTGCTGACTTCAACCATTTAATTAAGTGCAAGCAAAAATCCTATAATTTTTGAATATTTTTCACGATTGAGTATTTTTTGAAAAGTAATATTTATCATATTGTTATTAATATTACACAGTATTTATTTAGCACCAACATGTTTCACAGTGCTTTACAAAGTCCATAGTCATGTGACTAGCTGTACCTCAAAGGAGCTCACAATCAAATCTACCTACCTTAGTCATATGTCATTAACACAGTCTAGGGTCAATTTTGGGGGGAAGCCATTTAACCTAAGCACATGTATTTTGGAATGTGGGAGGAATACTATATTCCTTAAGCTAAATTATATAACCCTTGCAAGGGCATATTTCATATTGCTGAGTGTCTGGCCTATACTCTTTAAGTCAGGGTTTCTCAGACTGGGTCCAATGGAACCTTAAGGTTTTCTTAAGAGTTTGCTGGGGGTTCCTTGAGTCATGAGCAGTTATTGCCTCTCAGGTCAGTCTTACTGACACCAATCATCTTTTTTCTATCTGTAAGAGTGGCAGCCTTAACACTGACCAGCAATGTAAGAGACATTCTTCCAATTAACCATTACACCAACGTACTGTGACCTGTGGATTTAGCAAATATAGTATCTCAGTCCTTTTGGTAGGGGGTGTACTGTGATCTCTTTAAAATGTAATACATTCCAATAAAGACCCATACACTTTTTAAATTTCCATTCTCCCCAAAAAATTGGTGAATGATGCCCTCTGGCAAAATCTAATGTTGGTAAAGGTGTTCCGCCTGCATTGTCAAGGAGGTTGTTAATAACCTGCCAAGTTGGGGTACCAGTTACTGCCTTCTAATGATTGCTATTGTTATTTAAATGTGTAGCATGCAGATAGATGCCTATCACCCATTTTCCCTCTTCCTGCTTTAATGGTTTCCGGTAATTTTATTATGTACTATACATAAGTGTGCCCCCAACTTGAAAAAATAAATCTGATATTAGGTCCATTTTAACCTTCATTCAATAAACAGAAAGAATAAACATACTTCTATCAATTGACTAAAAAAAATTAAAAAGAATACAAAGAACAAAAGAAAAAGGTGACATAAAAAAGAAAAGCAAAGCAACCCATACAAACAAAATGTACATTTATGGATTTGCCTGGGAAAACATTAGTAAAACTTGAGATTTGATTATGTGTCTAGAACAGCATTAAATAAAATCCAAAGATGAATCAAAAGTATTCTTTATAATCTTTATATAACTTTATTAAAATTCAACTAGGCTACCTTGTCTATCACACCAGAAGGGCATCAATAATGGAGCACCTGTTATAGTGAAAGTAGGCTTGGATTCATAAACATTTTATGGAATGAAAGGGGAAATAAGCTTTCGGACGTGAATAAAAGATTTTTATTTTATTTTTTTTTTCTTGGGATTGTGTTCATCGGGAGAGGTGGTAGCTTCTAAACTGGTGCTCACCAACCAAATGAATCTCTGAATGTACTTTTCATACTCATCAATAATAAATAGCCCTCCTCGGCTAATATAATGCAGAGGAAATGTTCATTAAATCTAAAACCCAGTAGGTGTTTCTGTGCTGGAATTACATCTCTCAAGCCTAAAGTTTTGCATGGAAGAATAATGGCTTGCTTTCAGTGCAAATTTATGTAAAGTAATAAAGCACACGAATATAGGGGAAGGAGCACAATGCGACGGCGTCGGTATTATTCAGTCGCGTTAATACATCTGATAAATTATGAAAGGAGTCATAGAAATTGCACACACAAGTAATTTTCTGTGAAATGCAGATATTAAGTTGTTTCTTAGGATTAAATAATATTGACGCAAATGTGAACTTTTACAAACGCCCGTTTGCTGGTAAGCAAAGACCACAGAATGAGCAATGGTTGTAAATTTGGACAATTGACGTCTCTTTTTAGTGAGGCATATAGCGCACAAAAGAACAATATAGCTGCATTTTAATCAAGCTTTAGGCAGTCTGGTTACTTAGTAACTTTGGCCAAGCAGCTAAACTGAAATTAATGTGAGCTGTCACTCCTGCCAAAAAGTTTATGAGTCTGTTCAGCCACAGCCATGCGAGAGATGTTCATTTATTCTACCTGCCCCCAACTTGTTGGTTGGACCATAAAGAGGGAATTGGTAAAATCATCACTGCGCTTCAGTTTTTTTTTTTTGTTTTTTTATTTTACTTCCACTTTAACTCAGGGTTTGCCCCTGCAAGAAAAAAACTATTGGCTCATCCAATTAGCAGAGGCCCATACCTGCCTTTTGCTTCTCTACTTCTGGCCATTTGGAGAAAATTTCACCCACTCCCCTTTCTCCCATGTGATGGTGCTATTGTTTGCTGATTGGCGTCTAGACACCCTAAAAGGTCATGTGGAAGCAGAGAGAAAATCCTCAGCTTTGTGTAGTAAAAACAATAAAAATATAAGGCAGCTGTAAAGTAAATTGGTTGCCCTGACCTGCAAAGGTTAAACATTCATTTTAGGTTCATAAAGGCGAATTACACACCTTCCTCATTTCTTATGACATTCCCCCATAATAACATGGTTATGTTCTTTGAAGCATTCTTCTGTGATCCCAGGGCATCCTAATGACCCACTCCTGGGGTGAGCCCCTAACACCCTATATTCAAAGGAAGTGTGTTGAATACTATCATTCAACTGTGAAAGATATGTGGGGCCATTCTTGAGCATGGAGAGTACTGCAGAAAAAGAGAGAAAGGAATTTAAGTTGGCATTTAACCCAAGTTAAATAAACATCCAAATCCTCTGTGTTCTTAATTTTTTGTCTCTGAAACCTCACATTCCTCATACTATAATCCTATAGTGTTGATATACAAAGCAGAAATTGGATGATTTGGTCTTGACCAAAAATTGCAGTAAAAAAGTAGCAGAGGGCCATGGAGGCGATGTCTTCCTGTTCTGCCTTTTGTCACAAGAAAATTGGTTTTAATCCAGTTTAATTGTTCCCCATTAAGATTGGATAGAGTGAAAGATTGGGTGGTATCTGCTGCTAACATACACAAGTGATTGGTGGCTGATTTGACCAATAATGCTAAGCAGCTTTCATCCCATGTTTATGAAGTTAAGTGAAACGGGACAGAAAACTGAAATGAAATACAAAGAGGAAGTCAAGACACTAAAATTGATAACTGGTTCAGTAGAAAATCTCCTACTACATATACTAAAAACATTCGAAATTTTGGAAGTGCTAACTAAATGTTACCTTGGAAGAGTAGGCAGTTCACTCAGTAGGCAGCACCTAGGGAGCTACAATGCCAATCAGCCTCAATTGGCAAGGAACGTAACAATGGTGTCATTGGAAGGTTCTACCTCCATTGCCCACTCTAAGTATTAGTGGTGCCAAAAAGTCAGAATGACTGTTATGCCAATTCTACTGCCCATACTTTTGACCAGATTGATATATCTAGTAGTGAATAGTCGCATTCAAATTGACTTGTTCTTGTAATGTTGAAGACATTTCACAACCTTCTAAACTGCTTTATCTGTTCTTTATCAGTGAGCTAGTGAAAAAGCGTGAAAGGCTGCGAAACACCTACAACATTACAAGCATCAATTGAACCAAACAAATATTCCAAGTTCAGTTGATTGTGACTACCTACTACCAGATATACAATGACCTGGGGAATCTTCACTGACCAAATTGGTAAGTTTATCTAGTGAATAATATGTCAATATTCACCAAATCTGTAGTATGATATCATTATAAGTAGGACATGCTTATTAGGTCTGATGGCTGCTACAAATGAGAAAACAATTTTGTCTTGAGTTTTATTTCAAATCGACCTAAGGATCCGAACACTGCACAGTTAATATTCCAGAGGAGGAAAAAAGGTGAATGTGAAATTTAAAATATACAAGCATTCAGAAAACATGTCCATCTGCAGGAAAAAAATGTAAACAATCCTTTAAAAAAACATTGAGATACTATTTTTTTTATAGCAGAGACTTGGAATGACATAATTATTTCCATATATTATAGTCTCACTATGAAAGCAAGAAATAGTAGAAGAGCAGAAGAAAAATCTTTTTATCTGCCATAAATAAAGCGAAGAAAGAAAATGAAGTTTTCAAGGTCATGGTGGAGAAGGCGATGTGGTTTAAACTCGTACAAGGCGGTAGATGTTTACTCAACTTGTCACTATCTCAACAAGTAGCATTTATTCTGTGGAATGAAATGTATTCTGTGTTTTCCTATTTTTATCCTTCTTGTGTATCTGTTTGCTTTCCACTTGCCAAAAGGACCTGGAGATGGATTCTATGCCGAATTCTAGAAGAAGAGCCGGTCATTAGTGGTAAAGACTGAAGCTGTAGTTCTCCATCATTTACACATCTGAAATTGGAATCATCTCGTCCGCTATTGCTACCTAGCTGGCAAGTCCAACGCTTGCAGAATTCTAGATTACAGAACAGTTTGCTGTTGAAGTGATGACCGGAGGTGCTGATAGAATTCTAACAGTTCTAGGCATATGGTAATTTATCATATTGCAACGTCACCTATAGCAATACATCAATCTTTTGAGAATGACACATTCATTACAATGCAATCATGAAGTTAAAGCATGTTTTGTAAACTGTTTTTAATATTATTACTAACTTTTATTTATATAGTACCAACATATTATGCAGCGCTTCACAAAGTCCATAGTCATGTCACTTACTGTCCCTCAAAGGGGCTCACAATCTAATGTCCCTACCGTGGGTATACAGGTAGTCCCCGGGTTACATACGAGATAGGGACTGTAGGTTTGTTCTTAAGTTGAATTTGTACGTAAGTCAGATCAGGTACATTATTTTAGTAAATGCATTTAGGACAGATGTTTTTCTCAACATATTATTAGGCAGCATGGTGTCAGTTACTGTATAAAATCCTCACTGTGAGTTAATCACAAACAAAGCAAAAAAGAAAAAATCTTTATGGAGCCTGGACATTATTAAAATTTTGGAACAAGCTGTGCTTTGATAAGCAAAAATAAACAAATGCAGAATTTGTCTTGGTTATTAAAGGGTTACAAGAGCTTGCAGAACAGCAAAAGACTTATTCTACCCCTCCCTCCGTCAAACCTCCGTCCTGCACATGAATGAGCAGGTAAGCCTCGTTCATATCTAGGAGTCATCTATATGTCGGACGGCCTTAACCAGGGGACTATCTGTACTTAATTTTCAGTCTAAGGCCAATTTTTAGGGGAAGTCAATCAACCCAACTGCATGCTTTTTGGAATCTGGGTGCAAAGTGACTGAGGGGACCCATGTACACAGAGAGATCGTACCAACACCTTGCAGATAGTGTCCTGGCCAAGATTCTAACCTGGAACCCAGCGCTGCAAAGGCAATAGTGCTAGCCACTGAGCAAATTGTGCTGCCCAAATTCATTGCTTTAATGTGTATAGATAGGCAAATTTTTTTTTATTATTTATTTTTTGAATAGAAATGATAAAAGTGGGACTCCTTGTATCCCATAGTGGAGTTTCACCCCATTTTAGTGTTGGTGTTCGAATTCTGGGTTGTCCTAATATTTGACCTGAAAATGGTTGTTTGAATTCGGGTAGAGCCAACCCGAAAAAAAATGAGATTCGATGGTCAAAATTCAGATAACAAAATGTAAAAAAAGTGTATGTAAAATGTAAAAAAATAAGAATTAATGTTAAATTAACATTAATTCACTGCGAGAAATGCAACAAATGTATCATATTACTGTGCGTGTTACAGACTAAGAGATACTTGATGGCCGACATCTCAATGATTGCAGCAGAGTCTGCAATCATTGAGAGGAGTGTGCGATCCCCGGGGCACTACAGGTTAGTTAACTTAGCAGTGCACAGGGGATCGTAGAGGAACTGCAGAGTTCATCTGCAGTTCAGTTCCCACAGTCACATGACCATGGGAATTTTGCAGTCACACCTGTAACTGCAGGTGATCCCTGGGGCACTACAGGTTAATTATATATAACCATTACCATATAATATGGTAGTGGAACTGCACAGTTTATCTGCAGTTCAGTTCCCACGGTCACAAGACAGTTCCCCCGGTCAGCGGAGACAAGTTTCCCCATTCATCACACCTAGTGCCCTGTGTTCTTGGATAGAGAAACTCTATCCAAGAACACATACTACTAGTAAATGGCTGGAAGAGCAATCTGATTGATTTTGCAGCCCTTAATAGTCTTAAAAAATAACTCGAATTCTCCCATCATTGGCTTCAATGGTGTTGGAATTCGGCATTCGATTACCTGAACAATATATCACTATTCGATCGAATAGCTGTCAAATCGAATAGTGAGATATTCGACCAACACCACTGGGGACCATTGCCATTAGGATGAAAGAAGGACAAATCGAAAATGTTGTCATCAAAGCAAGTGTTATTCTTGGATGGGGACATGTTTTGGATTAAACCTGTCTAAAAAAGGAAATCCCCTCTTTGGGCAACTCTTTGTGCATTTTTTGGACAGGCACTGATGGGAAATGTAACAAATTTTAACAATTGCCTAGTGTATCCAAAAGGAAAAAAAATAATTTAAAGGAATTACAATATTTTCTTTTTTTATTAGTTTTCCTTTTTTTTTTGCTTTTTCACCCAATTATATGAATGACCAAACAGAAACAGTTTTTTTTTTAAAAGTCTTTTTTTTTTTGGATAACATATATAAAGTTTGAGATTACAAATAAAATGGGGAATTACAACTATTATAATACTTGTAGGTCTGATCTTATAACCTTTAAAAATTCAAATATCATGTCCCCGTGTAGGAATCTTCCAGGTCTATGTGTTTCAATAGCAGTAATTGATCCTCACCAGGGAATGTTTGAGGGAATGTCAGATTCCCTGTTTTATAAATAGTGCCCAATAAAAATAAGCCTGTTAATTGGTGGTAGTCAATTATCTTGCAGTGGGGACACAGATCATCAATTATCTTGCAGTGGGGACACTGACAAAGACAGCAGTCAAAGGGGGGGGGGGGGGGGGGGTATTTATTTCTGGAGAGATTGACCCTTACTTCCTGTATCTGGGGACAGGAAGTACAGTGAAATAAAGTGAAAGTTTACATGTACACATGGTGCCAGTTTTTCCACTATTGTTCTTCGGCAAGATGAAGAGCCCTTATTTTGCAACAATAAATGTAAGATTATCATTCAGGTTAATAGCAAGCTGCTGCATTCGGTGATTAGAAAATATTAGATTATACATATTTGATAGCTAGGACCATCCCAAAGTATATCAAACAGAAACGTAATGTGTTCAAGAAGGACATATGACACATTAGTCTGCCATAATGCTAAAAATGTCCTTTCGAGAGTTCATTTCTCATCCAATCTTTCCAGTGTCATTACTTCAAGCAATAGAAAACTGCCCAATGCATGCTGTGCCCTTGCTTAGCAAAAATGAATTTATATAGTACAATTAGTAGCATGTAATGATAGTAAAAGAAGAAGCCCTGGCATCTGTGAAGGCCTGTTAGAGATAAGTGTGAAGACAGGCCAAAAAGAAAAGAAAATAAACAGATTAGCTGCATGAACAAGAAATAATAATTGTGCAGGAGTAGTAAAGCGTTACCTGATTGGAAGTTAGGCTCAGGTGATGGAAGAGCTGGGGTAAGCCCTGTACGGTTCCTTCCTGCATCCATGCTTCCTCATTTTGGAGTATTGGCAGCTTGGCAAGTTAGGGGTATTTGGGGGTCCGTAATAAAAATGAGTTAGTTAAAAAGTGGGGAGGGGAGTGTCTGGTGCCAAGGAGTTTCCTTGTTGGTTTCAGTTATTTCAATCAGGGCTCAGCCAGAAATGATTAGCATTGCACGTGTCCTTAGGCCCATGTTGAGGGTTCATGGTGCAGCTGGGGCCAATGGTTTTGATCAAGCCTTAATGGCTAGCAGGTGCCAACGAACCCCTTCCAATAAAATTGTGGTATTTATTGGTATGATTTATTTGATTAATACTATTGGACCTGTGAATTGTTTTATGGTAAAAGAGACCTCTGTGGCTGTTTAAATGCAGTCTGTGTGTTTATTGGGATTATTAACAAGGAGTCTAATATTGATGAACCCATCAGCAAAGCATTCATTTGCCAACATCAGTCTTGACATTTCTAAGATGCAGTAATGTGAAAATCCCTTTGTGAGGACAATGTACACTATTTATTTTTATTAAATTTACTGCTAAATAATTTTTATTACTGTAATGAATCTAATGTAGTGGACAAGTCTCCTTCCTCTTAGCAGGGAGCAGCAGATTTATGGGGACATGCCCTACAAATCTATGCTGATCAAACTGCTGTGAATGTTTCAACTGGCTTTTTAAGCCAATAGTAAATCCACTGGCTGGAATCATCGTTGCATCACTTCTGTAGTAATAAAAACTACAGGGGGGAGCTTTAAAATTACAGCTGACCCGACAGGAGGAGGTTTCTGTATATCATAGAGCTGGAGGTTAAGACAGAGCTATTGGCGGAGAAAAGTATCTTATGGGGCATCACAGGCATTTTGGGGGCTATTTCTTTCAGATGTATCAGGTTACCAAAAGAACCTCCTAGGATACATCTAAAAACATAAACAAACAATTCAGATACAATGAAGTCTGCGTAAAACAATTCATTTTTAAAATGAGCAAAAAAAGGATAAGTGGTTTTAAGTAACGTATCATAACGAATGGCCTATAACTGGTTTCCATTTTAGGCACTTGAGTTCTTAGAGCCTATTCAGGCCTATGAAGCAGAAACAAATACATAAAAAGTTTCAGATTAGATATACTGTTAATCTCTTCTTCAAAATTAGTTCCTGACTACAAAATACACTGAGCCGTACGTCTTGCCTTCCTATGAACAAACCTATGCTCAGGCTGGCTAATCAAGATGACTATGAACAATTTAAAAACACCAAACATAGAAGAAGACCTGGTAAGGTCTCAGTGAGGGACCTAGTGGACTTTGCATTGATATAGGGAAGGTGAACATAGTTGGCATTACTACTACCTGCAACAGGGTGACCTGAGGTTTGGCTGGAAAGGTCCTGGATGGTGTTTATGTCGGGCCCAGTCTGAGGAATTTTGTGTAATATTGACTGCAGAAAAAAAGCTTGTAGTAGTATTTTGGTAGTAAAGTATTTAGAATCCCCGAGCCAGCCAAGGAGGGGTTGGGAGTAGTGTTGAGCGAACCCAAACTGTAAAGTTCGGGTCCATACCGAACTTTACTATTTTGGGTACCCTAACCCGAACTTTAAGCCGAAGTTACGGCCGAACCCGCCGAACCCAAACTTCCAGGTGTTCGCTCATCCCTAGTTGGGAGGGCTCCTTGGCCACTTGGTCCTGATCGGGGTTTCAGCTAAAAGTAGAGCACGTAGAACTCACTGACTTACCAACACTGGAGGAGAAAAGGGCTCCAAGAATGGCATAGCCACTTATAAAATACTCAGTTTGATTTGTACAAAAGAACTGTTTGTATTTCTTGTTTTCTGGTAGCTAGCTAGAGACGACAAAAGGTTTTTGCCCAGCTGGACTATTGTAATTTAGATTGCTTGTGTTCGCTGGCAAAACTTTTACACAAAATAAAGGATCCAAACAGGAGCAGGAGCAAGAGAAGTTTGTTTTTCTAGATTGAATGTGTTCAGCCTCATTAAATTGTGTCCAAACCCTGTTTCTAAGAGCAATTTCCCACAGCAGGTTCCCACACCTTACATGAAACTTGGAAGCTCCAATGGATAGATCCCAAAGCCCCTCAACCTAACTCATATGGTGCTGGATCCTACATTCCACTTCATATATAGTGTACATAGCATACGTAGTAGAGCACAACTCTAAAATGATCCAACAGATGACATTCATACACCACTTTGCCATTTTCAGTGCTTGGGTTAGCCAACCTAATTAGGCAAACCCATCACTGCCTAACCAATACAATTCAAGATGATTTGCTCTTTTCCTTTCAGTCCTTTCTAAAAATTGCCAGACTATTGCAAGTTCAATTTTTAAGCTGGAAACAGAATTTGAATTGTAGCCTTCCATGGAACTTTTCCAGTAACTTGCTACTGGTTTCCTAAATTTTATATACGCCCAACAAGCTGGTGGGATCGGGACAAAATACAACTTTCTTGCCTTAGTCCAGCGGAGTCTAACAATATTTTATTAAAGCAATAACAGCATGGTTTTATTAGCAATTACACATTTCAAGGTGCATAAAGAAAGCCAAGGACAAAATCGTTTATCCTGGCAAGGCATCTGGATTATTAGTTCATAAAACAAGATAGAAGCATCATTAATTACTTTGTGAAATCTTTTAGGAAAAGAAAACCTTTGAAAGAACATCATTCGTACTGTACACAGGACATTCCCTACTTGTTGAATAGCTTTTTTATCATCTAAAATAAAATATTTTTTTTTTAAAGTTGGTCCAAAGACTTCCATTTTTTTTTTGAATCTATTTTCATTCTGTCAAATAATATTTTCAATTCATTAACCAATGTCGTAAAATGCTAATTAAAATTAGCAATGCTTGATTGCGTTCATTAGATCTGTGATTTGGGGAGTTGTTAATCTCATTTTATTTAGTGCTCTTATTTTAAATATTTGACCTTTTTAAGCTTCTGGTCTACATTTTTTAAAATAAATTATAGAAAGAAAAACAAGATTTAAAGTAATAAACACATTTAATAAACTTTTAAAATTAGAAACTTTATGTATTATAGTAAAGTAGAGAATAAAAGGCAAATAAACGACATGGGCAACACGTTTCTGGCTGTGAATAGTTTTACAGAGTTTTTTTCTACAGGGATACATATTATGTTACCACGTTATTAATAAAAGACAATATAACTGAAAAAAAGAACGTTAATGTGTATGTAAACCCGAACTATATGTTTCACTTATTTGCTTCCCGTTGGTTTGTTAAATATATTCTTGAAAGTGTTTTGTTATATCTTTGTATTGATCAAGCCACAAATCTAGTATTGTTTTCTTATCTCTTTGGTTTTCAACCCTGCCCAGATCTCTGGTGAGAACAGAACATTTCCCTTTATGTTATGAAGAAAAGAAGATGAAAAGAGAGGGGAAGTATTCTGTAGTGTTAACATATTTTCCTTCTAGGATTACCACATTGTTTCTAGTGTAGTAAGTGAGTCACTCTAGGACAGGAAATGTGTCACTGATATAAAAAAATCTTAAATCTAAGCTTTAAAAAAATGTATATACTTGAGTATAAACCAAGATACTTACTTTTTTGAAAATTACATTGACTCAGGTATAAGCTTAGGACACGTCATTTGACTATCACTGCTACCATTCAAGACAGTAATCAACTGAAACATTATTAAAATAATGTAAATATTTACCTCCATGGTATATTCTTTTTACAACATTTATTTAAAAGTGGAAAAACATTAAAACCACATAGGATCAGTCTGCATATATTTCCCCTCATTTTTACAGGTTAAAACATTTTGTACTTATAAATTGGTTATGATTGGTCACTTGCTTCAAAATTATCTTGTGTGTATTGTTGGCCACCAGTACATGGTGTGGTGTCTACCTGTAGGTAGACTGTCTCCAATGGCAGGAGTTTATTAAACACTTTACATGAGCACATATTGCCATCTATTGCTGTGACCTGAGTATAAACCAAGATTTTTTTTTTTTCAGGTCAAAAAAACTCTTTGGTGCATATGGTAAATAAAAAAAAAAATAACAATAAAAAAATCAAGTTATAAAAATAAATTAAAAAGTGTGTGAAAAGAACATACCTCAGACAAGGGCTTCGTGATACTGACCCGAGGGGCACATACCAGGCTAGTAGACTTTGCTAGATTTGCAACACTTGCTATGAAGAGTTGATTCTGCTTCTGTCATCGACTTAAGTGGGTTTCGAATTTTTGCTATTAATCTCCTTACCAGATTGGCCAGGGAATACTGAACGCTATACATACTAGTGTAACGCCCCAGGTGCCATACACTATTCCAGACAATGACAGCTCACCATTGAACTTAATGTTTGGCTTTATTAGTTTTAGGCCAAATGTCCAATGTTTGGGTCAAAATTGTCATAGACCTGAACTGAACACCAAGCCTGCTTTTTATATGACCTTAAACTGCATCTACATCCAAGAACATAAATAAAACATCTGTATATATGGAGGAGTAATATTGTCACCTTGGAACAGAAAGTGTGTTAGGACTACAAATAGTGTGTAGTCCATTGAAAACAATGTAATTGATTAAAATACAGAACAGACAGAGCGCTGCCAGGTTTATTTTTTTATCTACTGAACAGATATAGCAAAATACTTTCAGTTGTATGTTAAACAGATCAAATGGACCAGCTAAGAGCCATTCATTGTCAGGGTTAACCTACACTTTAGGAACAGTTTGTTCAGAGGAGATTTTGTAAAATAAATATAAAATTATGGATTGTAGAACTATCTAATCCTCTTTCTATAACAAGCCACAACAAAATGAGAGGATTAGCATTATATTGCCTTGTGTAATGGGAAAAGTTCACTTGGGAGTTCCCGTTGGCAAAATGTTTGCAAAAAGAAGTGAAAAAAAAGTATATCAGCTATCAAAACCTAAAGCAAAATGGTAATTCTTGGAGCCCTATCAACTAGTTGAGAGCCAAGAAGTTCAAATATTCCAGCTTCGGAGAATGCAGTGTGGACAGGCTCCTTGACCTGTCAAACAAGCATGGTGCTTAGATGAAGGTAGGTGTGTGCCAAAGTGAACTGTGCCAAAAGCTCGCTCAAAGAAACAAAAGTATATTTCTGCTTTAAGTAGCATCATGTTTTTAGATTTGCAGGAAAGACATGCAGTGGGTGGATCCCCATTGGTACCAATGGTCCACTCTGTTGGATCACGTTATTGATTGAATTCCAAACATATGATACAATACTCGTGTGACCGAGTGATATCCAAAAGGTGTATTAAGTCAGTGTGGTAAGTCTCGTTTACTCGACGCATTTCGCAATTTAGCTTTTTCAGGGGAAGATTTTCAGGACGTTATGTACACAATTGTTAGGAGATGCACTTTTGCCCTACAGTCCCAGGTGGTGACCCCCCCCCCCCCCCCACAGGAGGGCACTATTGGCCGTTTCCCTCCGGCGACTATGAGTTTGAAGATTAGTTCTCTGAGGATTGCAGCATCCATATTCCCCTATACCTGAGTAGAATTGGAGCTGTGTGCAGCTGATTAGCAGAGTGTTTCCTGAAGCAATCTGATGCTGTCATTGGCTGGTGGGCTTTAATGCCTCTCTGCTTCCAGTCTCCGGTGCCTGGTATAGCTTTAGCTGGGGTTATCTGTGCTGGAGAGATTCTTGAGTGTTTTCCTGTTGCTTACCTTTGCCTGTTCCTGACAATCTGCTTGAACTCAGCTCGGACCGACCTTTGCCTGTGACTCCGACTCTGCTTGTGCCTTTTCCTTTGAACCTCCTTTAGTGGACCGATCTCTTGTGTTCGACTTTGGCTTGTCTTCTGGATTCCCTGGTAATTTCTGCACTGGGTATCTGTGGGCTCCTGGTCAGCCTATCCCCAGACACCATCCCTTGCACACACACAAAGTGCTGGGGGCAACTGAATGCTGGGAGACGCAACCAGTCTCCCGAGGCTGAGCGGGGGCTGCTATAGGTGAAGACTGGGGAATTAGATTGGGTTACTGGTGTCTGGAGAATACTGGTACTGTCCAGAGCCTTAGAAGAATATTTCCAATGTGTTAAAGAGTTTGTAGAGGTAAAAAGTCTCACTGTGGAATTTATCCTACAATAATTCAAAGAATTAGAATTTCCAAAAAAACCTTCTTTGTACATTTTCACCAGATACCTGGGACACAAACTCCCTTCTTAGCCCATCAGAGGTAGAAAGTGAGTCCACCAGATTGCACAGCTTTTCTGGCAATTTGTAACTTTTGTAATTCAGAAGGGCCAAGGGTCCACCAGACAGTAAAAAAAAAAAAAAGGAATTTTGGGGGCATATACCTGGGGAATACCAAATGTTTTTTTTTTTTACAGTAATCCTGTGGGCCAATCCGACCCTGACCATGACAGTCCAAGAGGTAGACAATTTTTAGCAATGACATAAACTCATTTTCCTATTCTGACAGCTTCCCATTATTGTGTGTATGTTTCCTGAATTAAACTGGAATAATTATTCAGATATCCAATAAGAATAACAATAGCAATACTTATACTTAGTGAACGAAGGCTATTCTGTTTTCGCCTCTTTTTCTTTTTCTGTCCTTCTCCAATTCATGGCATTGATTTATGTGCTAATGGCGATGTGAAGGGCATTATTATCAATACCGGAATCATCGGCTTCCTCCTGGTTGGGCCACATGAGATAATAGAACGGTAAAATTTATGGCCATGTTATGTGATGAGTAGTTTAAATGATGGCCGTACTATGTTGAAGATGTGCGGCATAATACATAAGCATTGTTAGTGATTCTGCCAGAGTATGCAGGAAATTGTAATAGATGCTGTAAACCTATCAACGTCTCTTGCTATCTGTTTCACTGTTTACAAGCAGACACCTTCCAGATAGAAGAGCAACAAAGAATTATTAGTCGAAGATCGTTCCCTCTTTTATTATTGGCCCATGATGCTGTTGTTTCAGATACAGGCCAGATGACATTTACGCATTTTTTTTTTCCAAGTGAACCTGTCACCATCTTACTCTACATTATCACTAACTTATATATATTGAACAACAAGGTGAGGTGCTTAGGAGAGGAGAAAATTAAAATAGACCCAAACCTAATCACTACATTCCTAATTATTCTCCAGCATAATGATGCCTTTCAGTATCTTAATACCCCCGAGGAACCCGTGATGTAATATTCAGGTCAATGTTCAGGGAAACCTGGTAACACAAATTTTTTTGGGAGGTGTAATGGAACCCAATTATTTGATGGTCATGGGGGGGAAAAGACTCCTACATTGAAAATTATCAGAATTCCACACCGTGGAAAAGAATATTGGACTTTTGCATATTTCTGTACCAAGTGGAGTTGGCCCAGAACTGTGGAGGCATCGATAACAGGAGACCAATCGTCAACAGTTTGAAGAATCCCCATAACCTCATGAGGATCCTTGGAGTTCCATTGAACGGTAGTTTGGAATGGCTGTTTTAATCTTTTTGAAGGTTCCAATTTTTTATAAAACCTTATAATTCTGCCATAGACATTTTGTTCCCACAATCCCCTTTTATGGTGTGAGATGCTTTGTTTATGTCTTCCAGTTGGTGTCCTGCATACTCACCCTTTATAATGCATTGAAAATAACTGTAACAATTTTCAGTTGTAGACTTTACCCCCATTGCCTCCCACAGGAAGACCAACCTGTTCAATGGCTTCTCTATGATTCTTCATGTCCTATCCTGATCACCTACCTAACTTTCTATTTAATAGTTGTTAACACCAATTTGAAATATTTTGTATTTATATTTAATATAAAATTTATACATTCATGCTGTGCTTAAACTAAGTAAAATATTAAACATATATCTTAGTCCAAAATTATTGCCCATCCAGTGGACTATAAAATTCCCATAGAAGTAATAAATCCACTAATCTTCATGTGGGAAAATCCCAAAAAACATCCAACACGTGCCTGTTTATGTAATGGGACTCACCTTAAGCATCAAACCTCTACTAGAGCTATTCTAAAGCAGGGTTCCTTCTGAAGTTGATAGGGGGTCTCCTGAGCAATTAACGATTTGTGCTTTCAAATTTAGTTAGCACTGACAACAATGATCTATTTGGGTATCTATAAGGGCAACATTCATTTCGCTGGCTAACAATATAAAAAGCATTTATCCCATTGATCACCAGGCAAATGTACCATGAATTAGAGATAAAAAATATTGGCAGGGTTCCCTGAAACCTGAAAGTAATTTCAAGGGTTCCCCCATTTTATTTTTAAGGTTGAGAAAGGCTGACCTACCACATACACAGGTCAAAATTATTGATATTTCAATATCACCTCTCCTCCAAACCTCCAATTGGAAGAATTTTATGCAAAATATCCAAAAATTCACATAGGTTAAGAATTCTATTTTAGAAATATTATATACAGATATCATTTCACTTAGTTTAAGCATAGAACATGTATATTCATTTTTTGTTCAATGACTTGCAGCTGCCACTGGTCTAAATACATGTAGACAGGAAAAGGCTCAATAGGTTGCAGGAAATTATCAGCACTGAGATTCAAAATCGGAATATTCTAAAGAATAAAAAAGGAAACAACCGATTGCTTTATCCAATCAACTGGCATCCACTTTGAGTTTACATCTACGTTAAGCATTTTTAGATGTTCCACCCATGCTGGTTCTTTAAGTAGTGGTGGCCAAGCGGCTGGCTAGCGCCAGTTGCCCGGAGCCATGCCGTATTGATTGTTTCCACCATGGGTCTGAACCTACCCTATGGGTCTGAATTATTAAAGCTCTCCAAGGCTGGAGAGGATATACTTTCATCAGTGAGGCTGGGTGATCCAGCAAACCTGGAATAGATCTGGTCCAGGATTAGGAACATTTGCTAGCAAATAGCAAATAACTTTGAAGAAATCTACAGTATTCCAGGTTTGCTGGATCACCCAACTTCACTGATGAAAGTGTATCCTCTCCAGCCTTACAGAGCTTTTAATAAATCAGGCCCTATATCTAAAAAACAAAACAAAAACATTATAGCTATGGCCCCAGAATCTCCATTCAAAGGGCAGAGAAAATAAGATTACTGCTATGGCTGCTTTTAAAAGCCCTTTGAAGTTCACTGGTGACAAATACATTAAAAATAATGGTATTTATAACAAATATTTATATTAATAAAATGATATTTATATACCTAATATAATAAACTAATATATTTATATATATATATATATATATATATATATATATATATATATATATTTACAAAAACAAATATAAAATATTATTAATAAAAAAGTGGAACACAACTCTGGGATACTTGTGACACGGTCTCCATCCATGTTGCTTTATTTTATATCTACCTAACTTCATTGTTACATTCTTTTCTATAAGCATTTTCAAACTTTTACGGTAAGTAAAGGTTTTTTTGCCTTCCTTATCACAGTTAAAAAAATCCCAAATATACAGTTTCCCCCTTCAAAAAGCTGTTAGTTTGGTTCTCTTGGAAGGTTTCTAAGATTTATTTTTATAATGCTAGCAATGCAAATCTGAGCCTACAAAGTGACATAAATGTCTATTTACAGTGAAGTCACTAAATCATTCTTTGCACTAACACTTTAGAAGTTTAGTTTTGCTTGCATACTGCATATCTTTGCTCTAATTTTCTGGTAGTCTGCAGCATTCTTTGGAGGTGAAGAAATGGTTTCATGTAAAAGATTTTTACAGGAGCAACTAAAATGAAATCTCCAGCCAGCACAGAAATAACTATCACTTATTTAGGGTATAAATTTATATATATATATATATATATATATATATATATATATATATATATATTACTATGAGGTAATAGAGAACATTATTGGGGTCAAATATTTTATTTTTTTTTCAAGTTTTTTATGCCTATCCGGTTATTTTTATCTGTCTATGGCCTGACCAGGAGATTGAAAAAAAGAGGGAACCACCTTGACTGTTTCAACCAGGAGGATTTATTTGCCTAAACAACCTTGTTCCACCTTTGCCCAGTGGGAGGTACAACAGGAAATGGGAAGAAAGTGAATCCACCCTAGAAGACCTATTACCAGAGCTGGTGTCCCATTTGGATGATTTACTTTCTTTTGCTCTGGTGACAGCTCTAAAATTTTCGCTTTAACCCAATTTTTTGACATTAGTCACTAGAACAGATAAAGGGGTAAAACTTTGCAGCAGAAACACTAAAAAATAAAGACTATCCCTTCCTATTATCCCAAAAAACAAAAATTCTCCCCTTTCATGCAATTTAAATGAAAGTGCTAGGTAAAATTACAATCTAAAATGACCTCTGAGTCACCTTCCAGATTTAGAGCTCAGAAAATGCATCTCATTCACATCTCATTCACACTGCTAAACAATGAAACAGAAAAAAACTGAAAAAAATTAATATATACATTTTTATATATGTTTAATATTGTACTTTTTGCCTGAGTATAGATTTATGTTTGTCCTAAGAAAATTATTTTCACCCATAGTAGTACAAAGAGGTATAGTCTACATGAGAGTGGCAACTCTATTCTGAATTCAGGAGCAGTGACGCATTGTTGCCACCCCATTATTGCAGTGGTGCTGCATTAGATGAAATTCACTGGAATGATCAACAGGTATTTGTATTATAAACAAGGTCTGTCTATGAAATACCAAGACTGTGTTTTTATCTCCTAAACAATGTTGTGAGATGATTTTGAGCATTTGCCTTGAATGTTTGAACTTCTCCAAACATGCAGGACAGACACCGACACTCTTTGCCCTTTAGTTTGTTGTCAGTCACCGTTTAATGCCGTTGTGTTTCTCCTCATGTGCTTAAATCATGATAAGCATAAAAGCTGAGTAACTCGTCAATTTGATATTTTTAGTAAAATTTCACACAAGAGCAAAAAGAGAGCCGCAAGGAAATTTGCACTGATAATCTGCAGCAACTTGAGGTGGAGCCGAACCTTTTTCATAAAGCTTTTTGGTGCTGAAACCCGGATCTTCCAATATCATCTTTAAACAAAACCACAGTCACTAGAATCACCTTCATTACCAAGAATCAAAAAAGTCCAACTTCGCAGCCATGTCATCGTGTTTTGTGACATGAAGGCGTTATTTTGGCAGAATGGGTTCCAGAAGACACAACAGTGACCCAACATTATTATAAGGAAGACAAAGCTGAGAGAAAGAGTCAGGAAAAGACGGCAGAAATGTGGGAAATGGTTTCATTCTTCATCAGGACAATGCTCCTTCTCACACAGCACTTTCTGTGACCGACAAACACATTACTACGCTGGAACATCCTCCATATTCACCGGATTTGGCACCTTGAGACTGTTTTCTTTTTCCTAAATTGTAATTGGTGCTTAAAGGAACCCGCTTTGTGTCAATGGATGTAAGAAAGAAAAAAATCAGGTCAATCAGTGGAAAACAAGAAGACATTCGTGCCTAATTGTGAATGGAAAGAATATTGAAGGGGGCAAACATTAGAATTCTTAAGGAAATAAATAAAAGTCAGTTATTATATCAATCTCGTTATTCAATAGACTGGAGATGAGCGAGCAAGTTTTTAATTTTGAAATTTTAAAATTGCATTTTCCAACCTATATTATGAACTCTGTGAACTAAAAAAAATATGTTCCCAGCAAATGTAGTGACTAGGGGTGAGCAAGCGAGTTTTTAAAACTTGATCTCACTCCAAATTCAGCCGTTCTCACTTACCGAAATTGTAAGCGAGAATGGCTGGTGTAAAGCTTTCCTAAGCCAATCAGGGAGCACTAGAGGTTTTGAATGGGGATACTTGTCCCCATTTAATCTCTAGTGCCGGGGATCGCAAACAGGATTTCCAGGGCTGAAAGAATGTTTGCAGCCCTGAGAATCCAATGCGATCCCGGGGCATTAGGCGTTTTTTTAACCACTAGTGCCTGGGGATCTTCTCAATGAATTGAGCCGTGGAAGCATTCATTGAGAACAGTGTACAGTCCCCAGCACTAGAGGTTTAATAACCTCTAGTGCCCCGGGGATCGCAAACAGGAGGATTCTCAGGGAATCCTGTGAATCCCCTGTGAATCCTCCTTTTATAATTTCCTTGATCTTCTGATGGTTTCTCAAAATCGATTCGCTGAAATTTTGCGGAATCATCGGATGTTTGAAGAAATTTTCATGAGAATGCCAGAGGCATTCTCGCTCATCACTACAATATACAGACCTCATACAAATATAATCAGACACCATATGATTACTTTAATTTCATTGCAGAGCTTCAGCATTTGCTCAATAACATAAAGCACCATGGATGATATAAACAATATAAAACAATAAGAATGATTACTGTTTTCCATTGTAACATTTAGGATGGAAGAGTTCTCTCTCTTAACATTTTCCCTAAAAGAAATAAGACAAATTTTCTTTAATGATTTGCAAAGTGAAATGCAGAGAATACCTGGGGTGGAAAACAAGGGTAGAGGCATCTTTGTGTATTTAAAGGAGTTCTGTGGTCAGATAAGAAGAGGGGATGATCTATATTATTGATTAAGCTGTTTAGATCCAAAATAACAAAATGTGAGCAATTAACCAAAGATTTAGCAACCAGAAGATGATTAGACTCTATAGTAAATCGAGTGCACAGATCTAGGCTGGCATAAGATGTTGTCGAGTTGCGGTAAATTTACACCTTTTCTAAATCCAAGGTCTAGGGGGTATCCTGGTGAATTATTATTCTTCTGCTTCCTAGACTTAACCCCTTCCTCTGCTTAGTCTGTATATGCCCCATGCTGAGGATGCATTAACCAATGGCTGATTGCTTCAGTTTGATGGGGTGGTCCTGATCATGTGATCACTATGTCAGCTATAACATAGTCATCACAATCAGGCAGAAGGCCTCATTCATAATAAAACATTGTTTCAGCATAGCGAGGCAGCTGCAACCTGTAGATGGCTCTGTTAAATACTGTAATTGCCTGATGCAATTATAGTATTACACACACACATATATATCCAAAGTAAAACAAAAAGTTAGAAAAATGATTGACATTTAAACCACTTGATAAAAAAAATTTGCTTTAGAATATAAATATTTTAGCAAATACAGTAATTATATATCAGTGATAAGCCGAAATATAGGGATAATTATATGAACCCTGCAGGGCACTGGAATTTTCCACTAGATAATTGTGACTGTAATACAGTTAGTAGAATATTAGCAGTGTATTTGAGTCATACATTTCCACAATAGATGCTGATGCATAGCTTTCTGACGTCTAATAAATCTATTTCTCTTAAAATTGATTGACTTTTAGTCCTGGCCAGAGAAATGATTCTCAGACCAAATATCTAAGTCTTGTGCATTTGGCAAATGTCATGTGGCATTAGCCAATCCGTAATTGTGTGAAAATGTCAGCTATTATGCACAGTGCATAAATCAATTGAGATGCTGAATGCAGTATTGATGTCGTTTAAAAGGGGCTGTCAAAATGTGACATTTATTTTAAGAGGAGAAACTTTAAAGGAATTTCTGTATAAAGCAAAGTGCAGGTCCTAAGTTTATCAAAGGAAGTCAGGGTCCAGGACAGAGAATAAGGTAAGAGGACAGTAAGTAGGTGACTTATAGGCCTTTGAATTTCTTTATACTCCTGTTACCTTGTTTATAATTTGGATTAGCCATTTTGGCATTAAAAGATTCTGCAAGGGTGAAGAATATATGAGTTTTTTTTTTAATTATCAAGATTTTTTTGCTATTTATTTATTGCTATTATATATATTTTGAGCTATTAAAAAAAAAAAAAAAAATATATATATATATATATATATATATATATATATATTGTTATACATTGTAGCAGCCTTTTTGAACCTTTTAATATAGAGGAACACTTAAAAAAAATTCAGGTCTTTAGGGAATTCCTTTCATAATTACTATGGCCACAGTTTACAGTACATTAGTGTAGTGGTTAGTAGGAAGGATTCCTCTTTCTTTACCACTGTCAAGATAGGAATATGATTTTATCTTCTAATTAAGGACATGGGTCAGCAATAAAAACATATTCAGGCTTTGTGGTCTCCAACAGGTGTCGATATGAGCACTGTGGTTCTTTGGAACTCCATGGTGTTGGCTTTGGGTGGAAGCATGTCTTTATATTGTAATATTTGGGGGACCTGGGATTGGTGCATCTTATAGGACACAGCTGTACAGTCCAAAATAGTGTTGTTTATTGAAGTAAGCTTTTTTCAGCATGCAGGACAATCAGTATGGTAACTGCAGTTACTCACAATAGGTGGCCTTTGCTACAGAGGTACATTCTGTGCTCAATATTCTACTGTCTGGTTATCCCTCCTTAGCACTCATACTCACTCAGGTATGACCCGGGCCTCTCCTCAGTATGTCCTCTTGAGCCTCACCTGGTCTCCAACTCCATTTTTCCACAAATCCTGGTCTGGGAAAGGGATGGAGATTTTAGCCCACCTCTTCCATTCAATATTCTCCGGACCTGGATCCAAATACAGAGCTGTAAGGCCGCGGTTCTACAATTAACCACAGCCATATGTCCTTTACCTCTTCCACAATGGAGGAAAATGCTGCCAAATGCAAACTAAATGTGGCATTACAATGCTATTACCGGTATATATATGCTAATCTACACAAACCAACAATGGAATCCATATGGATTTGGAATTTTTCCATAACATTACAAAATGTATTGTGGAATTTACAGAGCATTTATACGGACTTTTCCCCAATAGGATGCTAATAGGGTTATACAGCTCTGAAGCTGAAAAGTCTTCACATTGTCTGGCCATTTCTTAGTTATTTTTCCATTAAGACACAAAAATATTTACATATTTAGTAAAGGTAATTCAGCAGCATGGAGATATCCACTAAAAATGTTTTTGTTCACATACACACTTCAACAAGCAGTTCTTTGTGGCTGTTGGGTTGGGTTGTCTTGTCTTTTTATAAAGCTTTTAGATACAATAGATGACTATTTTAATGGACACTGAGTGCTGGATTACATTACTGCAATATGTTCATTAGCCCTTTATCCTAGGTCCAGTCACTGGTAGAGAATCACTTATAAAAAAAGAAGAAGCTTGATTTACTGTTATCCTTTACCAAAGGTTTGCTTTGCACACCATCACCTCAACCATTAATACTGACTGATCCTTTGCTAATGTTCCTGTGCCACTTGTGTTGACATGTACTTATGTAAGGTCAAGAGCACATTTCTAGTGTATTCTTACTATGAGCTCCTAAAAAACATGCTGTTCATTACCAGCAGTTGCTTACACAATTTTTTTCTGAGATACAAATTATTAAGAAGGAAAAATGTTCAGGTAAGTTAAACACCAGAACTTGCAAAATGCTTCAACGTGTAGCAAATGTTGCTAATACCAATGTGCATAATACGCCAGCATTGTAGGCTGCATCAATATTCGTCTCCGGATGAAGAACTTCTTATTGCTCTTCTTCCATCCTATCCATACTGTTGCCTTACTTAGGTGTCCAAATGGTTCTTTTGGGTTTCCACAATACTAAGAAGAAATACTTTGGAATTTTGCCTCAGCTGGGGTAAAAGCTGCCCCTAAAAGAAGCGTGCGCTTTCTCCATACAGGTCAAAATAATAAATTCTCCTAAATTTTGTGGTTGGTCCCCGTTCCCACGTCAAGTTTAATTCCAGTTTTACCTAAGGGATAATAAATAAGGTAATACACTTTCTTAATTCTAGCTGCCCAAACCTGGGAGGTAACACTCTCCTTTGCTGTCGATTGCTCTGAAATGGGGGGCCATTGGCGTCCTCCATTACTGTGTGTGACTGCTGGTTCAGCAAAGATCTACAACCAAAGAGAAGGAAGTCTGTGGGGGTTAAACATAAGTATACAACCTTATTTACTATCCCCTGGCAAAACACCCAGATTACACATGCAGTGGGAGTGGAAGGGGAACTCACCACAAGCATAAAGTTTTTTTATTGTCAGAGTTTAGCTTTAACATCCTCATCCCCATTTGGACCTCCAGAAGCTCCATTCATGTTACAAAGGGCTGAGGACTCTCTCCTAGCATCATGTGTCCAGTACTGGCGTTTAAGGAAACCTCCTAGCTTTTCTAAACATAGAAACAAGCCCATCCAACACGATACTGGAAGAACATTTCTTCAAATATTTTCTCAAGTGCCCCAAGAGTTATGTGCTCCAATATGCAAGTTCCAATGTACATTGACAATTGCAATGTCAAGAACCTAGCCATTAACCTCTGATAACCATGAATCTCCCAATGGCCAATCACTGCGATATATATAGAGATACGGTATATACAGAAAACCCAAAAAAGTCTATTTAAACTCGATGCAGGTTTGGTTCTTATTTTATTTATTTTTTATCCCAACATTTCAAGGACAAAGTGCCAAACCTAGGAATTGTCCTTATAGGTGAGCCCTGTATGGCCCCTGGAGTTGGGATGAGCAAGCAAATTTATTAAATTCAGTCCCGCAGCGAATTGGCTCATTCTCGCTTACCAAACATG
The DNA here is from genome assembly GCF_032062135.1 of Pyxicephalus adspersus. Lineage (NCBI taxonomy): Eukaryota > Metazoa > Chordata > Amphibia > Anura > Pyxicephalidae > Pyxicephalus > Pyxicephalus adspersus. Next base: position 4,359,299 of record NC_092860.1, on the reverse strand, counting down.
TAGGCGGGAACAGCCTTTGTAAATTCGCCTGGCAAGACCGAAATTTTGGGACCTGTAAGACCAATCAGACAGCTCCGCTCCTCTGATTTCTCTTGCAGTCCTGTACAATGTGTTTCTGGATAGAGTTTCTCTATCCAGGAACACAGTGTGAGTCTCACGCCTGGCTGCTCATGAATCAATGCAGCGTGGGAAAAATCCTCTAATTTTTCCCACGGCCTAATTCATTCATAATTGCAAGCCGCATGACTCACTCCAAGAGGAGGAGCCTTCCTCGGCCAATCAGAGAGCACTAGAGGTTTTGAATGGAGGGACTTCTCCACATTTAACCTCTAGTGCCCTAAAAAAAATAAATTGGTAGAACTGTTGTGTACTGTTTTCAAATGACCAAGGAACTGTTTTCTGTTCCCTGAGCACAGAAGAACCTGCTGACATTGTAATATAAGTATCTCTTACTCTTTAACACACTTTCCAGAACAGTAATTTTATGATACATTTGTTACATTTTTCTTTATCCACTGTGATGGGATCCACTGTGAGAAAATTGTAACAAATGTATGATAATATTACTGTGCTGGAAAGTGTGTTAAAGAGTAAGAGATACTTATATTATAATGTCAGCAGGTTCTTCTGTGCTTAGCGAGCAGAAAACAGTTCCTTGGTAATTTGAAAACAGTACACAACAGTTCTACCAATGTATTTGTTTTAGGGCACTAGAGGTTAAATGGGGAGAAGTCCCTCCATTGAAAACCTCAAAGGCTTTCCTCAGCCAATCACAGAACACTAGAGGTTTTGAATAAGGAGACTTGTTCCCTTTAACCTCTAGTGCCGGGCATTTTCTCAGTGATTGCAGCTGTGGCTGCAATCATTGAGAAGATTGTGTGATCCTCAGGGCACTTGAGGTAATTAACCTCCAGTGCCCCGGAAATTGCAAACAGGTGGATTCCCAGGGCTAAATGCAGCTCTGGGAATCCTCCTGTTTTAATTGCCTTGATCTTCTGATGTTTTCACAAACTCAATTCGCCAAAATTTCGCAGAACCATTGGAAGGTCGAGGAAATTTTCGCAAGACTGCAAGAGGCATTCTCACTCATCCCTACCCTGGAGTATTTTTACCTATATCCATTGTATAAAACATAGGCTACACCCTATAGAATTAAAACAAAAAATTAAAATTCTATGTTTGTTTAATAGGCATGCATATATTTTCACATTATCTTATCATTTTCAGAGAAATTGTAGAATATTTTTCTTTTTTTTTAAATTACTGGCTGTTAGCATTATTTACATCTCAGCTTGCAAAATTACTTTTAATTGGGTGCTTTGTGCATAGTAAATTACCTTAATTAATAAGAATTTTTTTTACAAGTAGCACAAAACAGCTAATTGTGCGGCTAATTTGTTTTTGTGGTGCGAGGATCAATGAATTATAAGAACATTGTTTTTAAATTCATTGCTGCACTCAAGCCACTGGAAAAGGTAGATAAGAGCAAGAATCATATAAAGAATTACATTTATCACCGCTTGTAAATAGCAGAGCAAAATACATTTCAGGAATAGCCAAAGTTATCTGTACTTGTGTGATGCTGTGATTCAAGCTGAACGGCAAACTGATATAAAAATAACGTTTAGTTCAATGATGAATTTGTTAAATGGTAAAAAATCAACACAACAGAACTCCAGTATAAAAAAAATATTAATAAAAGTGTGTGTGTTAATACTTTTGCAATACTCACTTTAAATTTGCCACTGTCTTGCAGTTATTCTTCTTTGCCACTAGATTGTGCCAGACTTCTGGTATCAATGACAGTCAAAGCATTCAAACCACTCCCATTGAGGCTAATCTGTCAGGGACACATGTAATAATATGCCAGCCATAGCTCAATGTACCTACTATGCTCACATATACTTTGGTGCAAAATTAAGGACTATGCTGATAGTGAAGTAAAAGGAACTATGGTAATTAAAATAGAATTGGGATCCTAGAATTAAGAGAAGTAAAATGAGCCATGTAGTTAGAATAGAAGAAAGTTGGGGTGCTTTTTCTAGCACAGTACTGAGTATATGGGGTGTTACCACTTTGTCTGCAGATTGACTTTTCAGCCTCCCTTTAGCTGTGCCGTTTCCACTGATCTCGGTTTCCCCGTCAGAGAAACTGCACCCAGCTGAGAGGGATTCTGGTGTGCATGCTACAGGCAATGAGCAGATTGTTTCCTGAGTTCAACCCAATCCTGTCATTGCCTGCTAGGTCTACTTAAACCTCCTGGTTCCGGGCTCAGATTGTTGGATACTCAAGCCAGCTTGGTCTCTATTCTGCTTCCCTGGATTTGACCTTGACTCTGCTTGTGATCCCTGTTTTCCGGCTTGACAGCCATTCCTACACTGAAGTCATCTGGTGGGGAGAGCCTGGGGGCCCCGACCTGGTGACCTCCTAGCAGCAAAGTAGTGTGGTGACCACTAGGGTCACCGGCCTATCACTCCTTGGTGGATGCCTGGTAAAGACCTTCTCTCTTTTTTCCTCCTCCCTCAATCCTCCCTATCTCTTGTTAAAAAATATTATATTTACAAAGAGAAAGAAAAACTGAGACAGAGTGACACATCTGCAGTGTTGGCTTTGCATGGCACCATGAATAAATGCCAGGATTTCCAGGCATCAGGAGTAGTTTAGCTGAATATTTCACTATTCGATTCAACAGCTATTCCATCGAATAGGGGGATATTGTTCGGGTGATCGAATGCCGAATTCGAACACCATTAAAGTCAATGGTGGGAGAATTTGGGTTATTTTTAGGGACTGTGACCTCTTTTAGGGACCTCCAGTGCCCTGGGGATCGCACACTGTACTCAATGAATGTGGCCGGTCACGGACGCATTTATTGAGAAGATCCCTGGCACCAGCGGTTAATTAACCTCTAGTGCCGCGGATCGCACACTGTGCACGGGGGTCCCACACTTTGGAGGATTCATCCTGTCATTGTGAGATAACCTGTAAAAAAAAAAAGTTAGTAAAACAAATCACACACATTCAATAAATTACATTAGTTTTTTTTTTTTTTTTAACACATTTTTTTTACACATGAGTTTGTGCCATCGAATCCCGTGTTTTTCGAGTCGGGTCTATCCCAATTCGAACAGCCATATTCGGGTCAAATATAAGGACAGCCCGAATTCAAACACCAACACTAGTCAGGAGTCAGGCGATTAAAAAAAAAGAACTAGTTATGGTACACATTGGAAGTACACAATTTCATTAGTGTTTGCCCTCATAAGCATAATACATTGCTTTTGAAACTTTAGGACCTGATTTATTAAAGTTCTCTATGACTGGAGAAGACATACTATTATGGAGACATGGGTGCTACAGCATGCTTGGAATGGGTCTGGTTTGAGGTTTGAAAACTTTGCCAACTAATAGTAATTGAATTTTAAGAAATCTATTGCAGGTTCTGCAATAGAACCTCTGAATAGAACCTCTGAAACTCAATAAAAATAAGACCCCCTTTGATAAATGAATGTGGGTTGGGATTTTGACCTAGCATCCCATGAAGGCTACACACATGAACTGGTTGGGTGAGGGACCTTTTAACGATATAATCAGGTCACAGGATGGCACTACAAAGCAGTTCCCTTTGGCTTATTTTATGATGAATCCATGTTTGGTTTAACTGGTTTGCTTATCTATTAGGGACTTAGCTGAATGTCCTAAATCATAGGACAAGCATGAACAATAAGGTTACCAAAAGAATGTTGCTTAAGCTTGCTAGGCTGGATCACCCATTCTAGCTCTCAGAGTTCGCCTAATTGTTATGGGAGCATTGGTATGTTGTATCTCAAGGAGGGGAGTGGGCATACACTCAATTCTCTTCTTTTTAGGCATGCAAGGCCTGTTATCTTTGGATCTAATGGCCCTGATTTATCAAAGTTCTCCAAGGCTGGAGAGAATACACTTTCATTGAAGAAGCTGAGTAATTGAGCAAACCTTGAATAGACTTCCTAAAATCAAGCAATTTGTTGGCAATAGTTTTCAATCCTGGGCCAGATCCATTGCAGGTTAGCTGGATCACCCAGCTTCACGGATGAAGTGTATTCTCTCCAGCCCTGGAGAAGTTTAATAAATCAAGGCCAATATCTCTTTGTTTGGATAGGATGAAGGAGGAACACATACTCACTGTGTCCCCTTTTCTTGGCCAGTCAGTTTCCAGTCTTCTCTGGAGAAGTCTTGCCATCAATATATTGGGGAATTCATGGCAATGTAAGGAAGAAAAAACACCGACAGCTTTAAACCATTTTAACTATTTTTTTTATTTTTTTATTATTTGACAATATTTTTCTATTCATAATGTAAGAAAAATTACCAATTGGACAAAAACCTATTATTGATCTTGAAATTTTAAAATTGCATTTTCCAACCTCTATTATGAACTCTGTGAACTGAAAAAATTATGTTCCCAGCAATTGTAGTGACAAAATCATGTTCAGGGACATTGCAAGTTAACTGAAATGTAAGTTTGTTTGTATGTAAGCCTGTAAAAACGTCACTTTATGTATATTCATGGGAAAACTTTTCAGTTTTAAAATTTCAAGTTTCAGGAAAAAAACTTTCCCTTGCAGGAGGACTAGCACCCCTCTTGAAAAGAATGAAATGTTCAAATATGTCTTGGGCTTACGTAAGTAGTACTTCTACTTACCTTACCCCCTCCTTACCTGGGCAGCAAGAATACTCTTCACTCCTAATAATCTGGGTTCCGGGCAGGTCCTTGGTACCTTCCAACTGAGATCAGTACCAGTGATGGCAACCCAGACTGGTTTATGGAACAAGCTGCAGGAGATTGGTTGCAGATAAGTCTGTAAGGGATTTCGGGATAAGGTAAGTAAAAGTACTGTTTAAATTTCTCCCAGACATAAATGAGGATTGGACCCAGTTTTTCTGATGCTAAAAAAGTACCTTGTGACATGTTACAGGTACATCTGGCTTCCCCCACCCCAGTAACTTTTGGGTACAATACCACATTCAGGGACTTCTCAGTCTGCAAAGTTAGATGCATTTTTAACTTCAAATTTTTATTCTTTGAGAACATTTTTAACATTTTGAGAAAATAATTTCCTTAATTCACTCATCACCAGTAATGAATTGTTTATGATGGTAATATTGTATTTCATATAATTTTAGGGGCAGCAAAAAAAAAAGCAGACCCCCTAAAGCCTGTTTTCACTGTCATATTTCCACTGAAGCAATTCTGCAACCGAACAGCCCATCTCCGTCTCTTACATATTCCCTGAGCGCCAAAGCACCATTTCAGTATTTTCAATAATTTACTCTAATGGCTATACTTTTTCCTCATATCACTTTCTCTTGCTCAGATGAGCCTATATTGTCAGCTCTCTCTTTTTTTCGATAGTAATCTGACTCTGTTACCAGTTCACATTCACAGAATAATTTACAGCTAATACGACACACTGCGTACGTTGCTGGCTGGAGCGAACTGTCAGTTTTCCTGATCTGTTCTGGTTTGTTGCTATCCTGATCAAGAACAGGAACAGACTGTGTATGCCAATTTTAATTACATCGTACAAGTGGATTCATGATAGAGCGCACATTAAATATGACATTTACACATGGCCCAGAAGTATAGGTTGTTGCAGTAAAATGGTGTTGGCTAAATAAATTAGGGTAGCGAGGAGCAGATGGTACAAGCAGATCCAATTCACTGGTAAATATGCTGTGTGCTATTTCTTACAATGCATTTTATGACATATATATAAAAATAGGGCCCAGAAATTTCTGGGCCAAAAATTAAAAACCTTTTTATGGGCCCCCTTCCTCCATGTCTCATAGCTCTAGCATTGCAAAAGTCAAGCATTTTTTACCAGGGCCGGATAGAGACGTATCTAATGACCCTCCCAATGGCGGCTCTATACATGTGACAGGGTGTAAAGGTCCGTGAGTAGATGGGGCGTATATAGTACTCAGGTTAAATTGCTTTGTCTGTTAAAGGCTCCTTTTATAAAAAAGCTGGTTTTAAAGGTCCTGGAGCCAGCCAAGGAAGACTAGGGAGGGTTCATCGGCACTCGGTTCATATCCGGGTCTCTACTTGGAGCTATAGGCCACAGGTGCCCTATTTAAGAGGATCATCAGTAGATTGGACATTGACATGCACAGGAGGGGCTTTCCCTGCAATTTAAAAAAAAGGAGCCAATGGCATCCATGAACAGTGAGATTGGAAGTTTTTTTTTCATTTTCAGGAGGAAACGTAACCCAATCTCATGTCTGTGCAGTGCCTGCTGGTTACTCCGTGCCGGGAAGACCAAGAAATCCGCAATGGGGTGCCACCAAATGAAGTTGGATTGCAAAGGGATCAAGGGCTTTGTGAAAGTAAAGGTACTAAAAAAGTTATCTAATCATTTACCTAGTGGTTGAACTTAATGGCCCTTTATCTTTTCTTCTACTAGAAAAGGTTTTATTGAGAAAGAAATTAAAACAAAATGTGATAATAACATAATATAACAATAGCGTAACATTACAAGACCTATATCTTTTTTCAACCTAAATATGCAACCATGTAGTTTTATTTAAGCTACATACACACAAATGGTCATGCACAAATGGCCCCTGAAGCCGTTCATCAATCAAACACAGCCAAGCAATGAACAGGTAGGGGTGTCGATTGCTTGTCCTCCCCCTCGTTATCATCATATCTTACTGGAAAGATAATTTCCATTCACAATTCTCTGATATGCATGTCGGTATGACGCTTTGCTTATGAGCTATTCTCTGGAGCTGCCACCACTCTCTGGAACTTCCTCTTTTATCCACTTAGGTTCACTTCTACTATTAACAATTTTAGTTCTTTGCAACCCACCTTCTTAAACTTGCCCATTCATTTTTCTCCTAACCCTTCACTAATCAGCTAACATTCCATTTCCCCCACTCATTGTATGCTTTGCCTTCCTCTTAGAATGTAAGCTCTATTGGGCACAGCTGTCTTCTCCTCCGCATTCTCTAATTTTTGTACGGCACTGGGTGATATGTTTACCCCTAATAAAAAAAAAAAGAGTATGATCATTTTAAAAAGGATTTTGGACTTTTCCAGACTGAATACAGTTTGAAGTTTTCTAATTGTCTCCATTCGATGAGTATCTGATGCTGCTGATAAAAGTTTGGAGACGCCAGAATCTGTGCACCTTCCATTACTGCTCACACCAACATTAAATATAATGCGTGACGGCTCTCGGGGCCCTGCACTCACTCAGGTTTTATAAAAACATGTTGTAAAGAACAGACAGCTGCCACCTTATATATATAAAAGCATTTATGTTATTTCATTTTCTAATAGGCAGTTGTGTGCCAATTTCACAGCTCTTACATCTGTTTCAAATCAACAATATCGCACTCGCAATTGAGTTTTCTTCTTCTTCATTTTTTTTTCCAGACCTGGCGGCGATAACTTTTCTGGTACATTGTAGTTACTTTTGTATTTCTTAATTGTAACCTCTTCAGGGGTGACATAGCTCTGCAATTTTAGCTCTTCAAGAATAAATGCCCTTTTGTGATAAAAAATATAAATGAACTGCTGTATTGTTCCTCATATCTGGTTGGCCCATTTTTATCGGCTTTAAAGTATTGGAAATCAAGAACAAGAATGTCATCTATTTCATTTCAACAGCAGTTCAACAGTACCTAAATGTGGTGACCACATTCATTTTACTTCCTTCAGGCACACACATGGGTTGGCCACAACAGAGACCAGACCTTACCCCATGAGAATCTTTGGGATGAGCTGGACAAGACACAGCGATCTGACTCTTCCATCATCAATACAAGATCCTTTTGAAAAATTAAGGCAACCCTGGATGGAAATAAATGTTTTGACATTGCACAGGCCTATTGAAATGATACCACCAGGTATGGTGCTGAAGTAAAATCTAAAGGTGGTCCAACAAAATATTGGTGTGTGACTATTTCTTTTTTTTTTGGACAGCAGTGTAAATTTACATTCCATACCTTGTGATTCTCCTATGATAAACCTTGTTTAGAAACTTCCTGATATACAGGGGATGCTCTGTCCAAAATGTGTTTTTGAACTGTCACCCTGGTCCATAGACCCTTGGAACACACTGGAAATGCCCACTGGTGATGTCATTGTTATTGCTATATGGAAGCCTGTCCAGAGCACTGATATGCAGCCAGAACCGGGATCAATGTATGCCGAGGGAAAATGGCTAAAAGAGACTGAAGATTTCAAAAAGCACAAAACTGAACAAAAGAAGTTGTCTATGTATTTAAAAAAAACTGAAACATGGCAAAAATTAATAAAACATAGTACTATCAATACAATTAATTTAATGTGAAGAACACTGTGTGGCATAGCACGGGGGGATCGCTCATGGTAATGGGATGCATACAGGGCAGATTAAAGACAGCAGACTCCATCAGTCCAAACTAACAGCAGTTTTTATTAGTTTAGGCAAGTGTTACATCACACTCTCCAGCACTTCACAACAAAACAATAAACAGTAGCCCGGCTGGGCATCTGGTTACCTCACTTAGGTGCCCTCTCTTACTAATACATTCACTATATCTGTACTGTTCCACTCACAGTTTTGTTTTTTGTTTGTTTGACCGCTGGCTTTCCTAGAACCCTCTGGCTCCCTCTCAGCCAGGAATCTACTCTGGCTCTCCCTCAGCATAGAATCCACTCTGGCTCTCTCTCAGCCTGAAATCTACTCTGGCTCTCTCTTAGCCTGGAATCCACTCTGGCTCTCTCTCAGCCTGGAACCCTCTTTGGCTCTCTCTTAGCCTGGAATCCGCTCTGGCTCTTTCACAGCCCGGAATTCACTTTGGCTCTCTTTCAGCCGGGAATCCACTCTGGCTTTCTCTAATCCTCTTGCTGATCACTCTCTTTCTTTGCACCTGGGTGCAGGTGAATATAACCCAAATCAGGGTTGAGTTTGGGCCAAGGAACCCACCCTTTTCCTCCCCTGGCCAGCTCCAGGGTCCTAAACAAAACTGGTTTCTTTTCTAAAACCCTATAAATCAATTAACACTTTCTATTCCCTGGAGCCATTACTGCACTTTCCCTGCCATTTTTGGGACACTCTGTCACAACCGTTAGTGTAGATTTGTTGTCAATCAGAGCAAAGGTGTCAAATATATTAAAATACAAATCAACATGTTTCGCGGTTTAATGAATATCCCCCTTCTTCAGGGCAGTTGTCAGATGGAAATTCTTGATCTAAAATGTGTAGAATAAATTAATATAGACAGGTGATTAGCAGCCATAAACCCAATTTGGTACTTAGCTTTGGTTAATTATGGTTTATTAACATGTATGCATTAGTAATCAAAGTGTGTTATAGCCCATTTGTGGTCTCTTTGATTTTTGTCTTATATTAGTCAGTTCAGGGTGTTTTGCAGGTTTCATTTAAAGTCACCTATCATGAGTTATGCCTGGTCTGGTATAGACAACCCGCACTATAGTACTTAGTTCCCTGGCACGTTGTTGGAACTAAGAAAGCCAGGTGTACAAACACATGAAGGGAGTCCTTTTCTCCATTAGTGCCAAGCTCCCTAGCTCTGTGAGCATTTCCTCTATACCTGTTGATTAATTCTGTGCTTTCCCAATCCAGCTTACGTGTCAACCCCTTGTTGCCCAGTCTTTTGGTATTGCTGTTCCATTGTTCCTCTGTGTCTATGGTGTTTAATGTGTCACCTGTTCCTCCTGTCGCTTCCTGTGTCTTCTGTGTTCCCCTGTGTCTGCAGTGGCCCCCGTGTCACCAGTGTCTGCTTCCCGGTTTTCTGGTTCTTGACCCCTGGCTTTGTTCTTGGCCTATCTTGCTTGCTGCCTGCCTCGACCTCGGCTGTCCTAGACCAATCTCTTGTCTTGTGATTTGGTACTGTGCATTATCCTGCCCACTGTAATGTGCCCAAGGACCGCAACCTGACATCAGCCTCACCACTAAAGGCTCTGGAGAAGACCTGGTTGCTGCTTAGATTCTGCTCCTCAGGGCTCACACCACCATTGTGCACCCTAGAGGTTCCATCTCTCCCAGCGTGACAACCTGTCGGGTCCTTAATAATCAGTCCTGTTCTTGATTTCAGCCTTGCATGGATTACTCTGAAAGCCAAGGACAAGCTGAAATGATACAATTTAAATTGTAGGCAATGCAAGAGGAGAGACTGAATGCTTCTGCTGATATTGTCACAAGTGTTTAACAAGTGACAGACAAATAACAGTGTAAATTGATCTCCTAATTATGTTATCGATCTTTCCTTGAATTCCTAAATTTGTTTCTTTTAATTTACTGGAATTACTATTATGTTCCAGGTACATTGTGTGTCTTAGTAGAATTTCCTACAGAGCCGGTTAGGTTTATTACAACTCAAAGTGCTCTAAATATTAAGAGATTAAAGGAGAGCCAAAAATAAAACAATTTCCAAAATCAATGTAGAATTTATCTTGTAGAAATATCATTGTAAAATCAAAGACAGACTGACAATCAGTATAATACAGAATTAGTTTATCAAATAAAAAGGAAACAGGCTAAATAAACATTAAGGGACATCCTAACACAAGTAATATAACCATATAAGACAACACATAAATAGTGTTAGTCATTTGCCTCTGTTTGCTTTGCTGACATTCACATGAATTGACCTCAATATTCAGGTTGACTGATAGCCAAACTTGAATCCCATTGAAGTCAATGACAGAGGCAACTATTTAATTAACGCTACATAGAATACAGCTCAGCCAATTCAGCTGGTGGACTATAACAGCTATCATAATCAGACTTAGATTTGCTGGGTCTTGATGCTCAGGATGAACATCTCTTCATTTGCTCAGCTGGGGCAGCCGGGGACAGATGTCACTGGCTGCCCTCTTGTGTGATTGACTTAACCACCCTCGCGCTAAACCCGACCTTGGTTCGGGTTAAAAAAAATTATCGATAAACCCGAACTTTTCTCACTGTATGAAAATACAGTGAGAAAAGTTCAGGTTTATCGATCACTTACCTGGTCCCGCTGCGATCATCCAGCGCCGTGTTCCAGCGTCGATCTCCAGCGTCGGGTGCCTTCTCCGAGAAGAAGAAGGCGGCCAGCGGAGAAGAAGAAGTCGGCCGGCTTCTTCTTCTCCGTCCGTAGCGTGTACGTGTCCCTCGGCGATGACGTCGGCGCGTGTGCGGGAAATTCAAATTGAAAGTCATTCAAACACATTTTGTATTGGATTGAATACAAACTCCTGTATCCAATCCAATACAAAATAATTCAAAATAAATACAAAGTATGTAATTGGTAAATTCAAACTCTCATTTTGTATTGGATTGGATACAAAGTCCTATATCCAATCCAATACAAAATAATAGAAAATATATTTATGTGGTTTTGTCTATAGGTATGTGGCGGACACTAGGGAGGTGTTTTAGAAAAATATATTACTATACAGTATACCGAATTATCGCATTTTCAGTATTTTCATTTATTTATGTATTCTTGTTTAAGCTGATTTTTGTGTTTTTTATTTAATTTAATTAAAAGTAATTTTTTTTTTTACATGATTGTGTGTTTCAGACATTTTTTTTATTCATGATATCTACTAGAATCCTGTTCGGACATATTTCTGTTACAGGTCTACAATTTAAAAAAAAAATTTCATGAAAAATTTACATGAAAAAAAATTTCATGAAAAACAGTGTAACGCTTTTGGAAAAGAAATCTAGACATCAGTGTAACGCCCAGGTGGTTAACAAATAAAAACTGTGATAATATATAATCATTGTTTTCATTTATTCAGCCAATAACCCAGAGAGGCTGCTTGCTGCCCCAGCTAAATGGATGTCAGAAACTTTGCATAGATGGATGCAGAACCTATCAGTGTTGAGAGATCCACCAGTGTGGGATCCGGCAGTGGATGGATCATTATGTACTCCTATACACATCACTGGATACAGCAAAAGATAAATATGAGAAAAAGAAAAAATAAATCAACTCAGTCTTCTGGGATTGGGGTAAGGGGTACCATGTGGGGCCAGGGCTCTGTGCAGGGCATTTAGATTCCTCCAAATCAAACTCTACAAATCACATCTTTATAGTGCTGGTTCTCTGCACAGGGTCACAACTGTGATGAAACAGAAAAGGACCCTTATCAAAGCTAACAATAGTCTAAATGTTGTTCTTTGCTGCAGAATTAATAATACCTTTTACTGGACATTCTGAACACACTGTCATAGGGTGTTTGGCCATATAGTATATCTCATGACAGTCCTGGAAGTGTTCTTATATCACCTGCTTCCTTCATGGCACCAACAAATGTGTATATGTGCAAATATTGTTATATTTTTATCTTCTTTTCCTCATTTTGTGCGTAAGCCGAGGAACTTCCAATAACGCTTCATTAACCTCTTTTATCAATTTTATGACATCTCTGGTGAAAAGTCAAGACGGAAATAAATGCCCCCTATATAACTGTAATACAGTACAGCATGTGTCTGGAACCTATTTCCTACAGCTTTATAGCTGTAACTTTTCAAAAATTGTGTCTACTAATAATATTTTGTATCTATTGAACCATCAGAGCGCACACATTAAACCCAGATTTATGGCTGATTTAACCTTCTTAGAGGAAGATGGAAAGGTGGCCAGTGTTGACAAATGCCTCCCATAACATTTCCAACTTATTATGCTGTCTAAATATTCAAGAATTTCTGTTTTATTATTAGGCCACGAGACATGTGAGAAATTCTAAATTCTGCCATGTTTTGTCCAAGGTTAACCCTTTTGTACAACGTATGAAAAACGGCAAAGTTTCCATCCCTTTGTTCCTGTCGGTCCTATTTTATGTATGATCCTGCCCATGAAAATCTGGAATTTAAATACACTGCGGGAACAGAGGAAGACTGCTGACCTGATATACCTATTAACCTGGCATTTGCTTTGTACATCTGGCTATCATGCTTGCTAAATTCTTATGACAGTTGGATAGTTTCTGAATAATGTTTCTCATTTGGTACATTTGTATTTGCAAGCTTTTTGGTTAGGATTAGGTATATGCTGGATAGTAAAACTAAAAATATGCCAAATACAGAAACTAAATTAAGTATATGCTGGATAATGAAACTGATAATGGGTGTATGCTGGGTAGTTCAGCTGCAAATGGATAAATGTTGAATGATTCAACTGTTAATGGGTTTATGCTGGGTTAGTCAACTGATTATGCTGGACAATGACTCTGATAATGGGTACATGCTGGGTAATTCAATTGATAAAGCAGGGTAATTATTCTGACAAATGATATAGACTATATATATCTAAATATATCTAGATTATCTGTATATTTACTGTATATATACAGTGGATAGTGCAATGGATAAATGCTGGATAATGAAACTGAAAATGGGTATATGCTGGGTAGTTTAACTGGCAATGGATAAATGATGGGTGATTCAACTGATAATGCTGGGTAATGAATCTGATATTAGGTATAGGCTGGATACCAAAACTAATAATGGGTTTATGCTGGATAATGAAACTCATAATGGGTATAAGCTGGATAGTGCTATTGATAATGGGCATATGCTGGGTAGTTCATCTGATAATTGATATATGCCAGGTAGTTCAACTGATAATGGATGTACGTTGGATAATAGAGCTGATAATGGACATATGCTGAATAGTGCAAGTGGTAATGGGTATGTACTGGGTATAACTGATAATATAGATTTATAGGCTTGGTAGTGCGAATGATAATGCATATATGATGAATAATTCAACTAATAAAGGGCAGATGCTTAGGGTAGAATAATTAATAATGAGTATATGCTGGATCATGAAAGTTATGGGTTTATGTTGGATAATAGCAATAATACCAATATTATAGGATATATGCTGGGTAGTTTACCTCCCAATGCGCATATGTTGGGTAATTTATCTGTTAATAGGTATATGCTGGGTTCCCTGAATAATATTTGATACATGCTGGATAGTGTAACTGATAATAGGTATATGTTAGTGCAAATAGTAATGAGTGAGCATTTACCAACACGACAGCCTGGTGGCTAACAGGCTCAGAATAACGGTCAAAAAAAGTGACCAAGGACGCCGACAAGCGAGGATTGTCGTTAGAAATGAATGACCGCCACGGTGGATCTGATCACTTCGCCGACGATCTTTCACTATGGATCATCATCGCCGACGATCTTTCACTATCTATCGTGTGTACGGTCGTTCAGTGATTGTGCATGTTTCTGCGGTACACTTTCTCCTTTACATGTCCCTCCCTGCATCGTTCAAACGATTGTATCTAGCGTGTGGACACTGTTGGTGGATTATATATGAACAATCATATTGTTACAGCATGTACAGAATTGTGCACAATATGATTGTTCAAGTATAATCGTGCATAATCGTTGATCGGTCGTAATCGTTCGTTTTCTAACAAAAATGATTGGAACTGTGTACCTAGCTTTAGCCTACTATTGATGTGACAGGTGCTCTTTAATATTCATGTGAAGTCCAGAGGTATGTAATAGTGTTATGTATCTTTTTACAATGTATCTTTTTACATCTGTTTGGAGGCTGTAGAAGCTCCACACAGTGCTGAAAAAAACCCGAATTTTTCCTCCCATTGACTTTAATGGTGTTCGACTTTGAAATTCGACCACCCGAATAATTTTTCTACATTGGAGCGAATAGCTGCCGAATGGAATAGTGAGCCATTCGACCAACAGTACTGGTCAGTACTTTTACGGCTATGGTTCCCTGGTTGTGGCTACTTGTATCTGCTCTTTACTAAAACTCAGTCCCCTAGATTTAAAAGTTTCTATTAAACTAAGCACTGGGGCACATAGTTCTGTAGTTAGAAGATCACTAGAATAGGTCCAGACTTCCTTTGGAAGGAAGGTAGGGCAGGCCCAAATTCTTCTTTAGGACCTTTAGGTCTGCCAAACACCAATGTGTATATGATTTTATCCATGCTATTGTGTAGTGTAGAAATACAGGGTGAAACCAAAAGCACATCAGGGACCAGCAAGAAATGCAAAGGATATTAAAGACTACAAAGAAGCAGAGGTTGGAACTCAAGTTGCGCGACCTGGACTTGAGTCTGACTTAAGTCGCCTAATGAAAGACTTGCAATTCGACTTGGGGTTTTCCCCAGTGACTTGCGACTTGCTTTCTCTGCTTATAGCCAAAAGGGACAGGGAGGAAGGCCTTGAGTCTTCCGTAACACCGCCTTCCTCCCCACTATTCTTGAATTCTAAGTTTTCTCTTCTGACAACTGAAGAAGGGGGGGAGGTGTTACAGAAGCCTCACTGACTTCCTCCCTTCCCCCTTAAGCTGTCAGAGGAGAAAGCCCTGGACTTAGAATGTGACCCTGTGCTCAAGAACAGGATCAGAGCTCTGTTTCTATATGGGGGCAAATGGGGATAAATGAAGTGACTTGACTCGGGACTTGGTGTCATTGACTTGGGACTGGACTTGGAGTTGAAGGATGACAACTTAGTCCAACCTCTGCATAGAAGCTCTCTAAAAGAGTGAAGATCCAAAATAATGCCAGACAAAAATAAAATGGTAATCATTATTCTTATTCTTTTGCAGGGTCATTTTAAAAAGGAATTCCAGAGTCCCTTTAACACAAATGTAACCCTATCCCGTAACACTTAACCAAGCCTACTCCATAATTCTTTCCCACCATGTTCCTCCTGTTGCAACAACATTTACTGTCAGTAAAAAATTTACCATCAACAGCCAATTTTATCCCAGCTGTCACTCTCTCAGTCAATGTACGTGTACAACATTTCACAGCCTACTGATACCATAAATTCTTCTTTAATTTACAGAAAAACACACAAAATGCATTTTTGATAGGATTCTCTCTAGCCATTACCTACTTTATGGAATCAGTTACAGCCAGTCTCTCAGCCTTGACAGATGTAATGCAAAATTTCATAAAAATAAATTTACTTAAACTCAAACACGCCAGCGCCTTGTTAACTCAACTGAAACCTCATTCCGAGTAATAGCTCATAGGAAACTTTGGAACGCTGGGTAAATATTACACTTTTGCCAAACCTTTAGCCAAGGCTGTGAAGGTTGTCTGCACTATTTGTCGAGTCGTATGGCTCTCTTAAGTGTTTTCTACCTCTATTTGCTTACCATAGGCTTGCTATAATTGAAGTCATCCATCTGCTTTAGGGCTATTCCTTTTAGGTGCAGTACACTGTTTTGCTAAAGTATATTACTGAAGTATCATTATGCCCTTGAAGGTAGTTTCTAGATATACACATAGAGGACGGAGCTATGATTTTATGAGATAAAAATAGCATCAAAGACGAAAACAGCTGTGGGACAGTGAGTTTAAGGATACAAGGCGGTAATCTAAAGGAAATAACATGTTATAGGATTGCAGGCAGCACCTTGTTGATGATGACAAGGACAAATTTAGAGCTAACTCCTTATAATTTAAAGGGCATGCAAGCACAACTTCTGCTTCTTTTTGAGCCCAGGGCATTTTTAAATTATTACCTACTTTTATTTTGTGGTTTTCTGGACTTCCTTGTAATATC
Organism: Pyxicephalus adspersus; assembly: GCF_032062135.1. Lineage (NCBI taxonomy): Eukaryota > Metazoa > Chordata > Amphibia > Anura > Pyxicephalidae > Pyxicephalus > Pyxicephalus adspersus. The sequence goes on along the minus strand of NC_092860.1, from coordinate 4,342,743 downwards.
ATGATATCATGGGTTTCTTTTTTGCAGCAGTGGGCAGTACTTTCTCCTGAACTGACATCATGAGTCCTTCCTCTTCACCTCCCGTAGCAGCTGTGGGTGGCTCTTCCTCCTGGCCTCACATGTTACATGTTAGCACCACTGCATTTATATGTTAGCACCATTCAGTCCAGCAGTAATGAGTGAGCATAGGGTACATCCTTGATGACATGGGCATACAGGAAGTGGAATTAAAAAAGCTGGCTGTCATTTAATTATTAAGAGAACATGTGGCCCACTGCACAGTGGACATGGAAAGCATCAATGGAGCTTACACAAGGTAAGTTGTTCTTCTGGACCTTTTTTTTAATACCGGAGGGGCAACGTTTGTTAAAAATAAATAAATATGATATAAGTGTACATTTACTTTACTCTTTGATTATATTTTATGCCAACATTACCCTTCATAAAAACCATTTAGAAGTGTCCCTCTATGCTTCTGTTTTTATATTACTACAACCTTACCAAGGGTCAGATTGATATGGAGCTGTTCATTCTCATGCCTGTGCTTGAAGTCAGCAGAGCTCCACCTCATTCCCAAAGATGAGTACCATATCCAATGCAAGCAAAACCTGCAATGACATATAAGACAGTAAGAGGTACCAAAAAATGCAAAAGACAACCGGCAATATTACCAAAGTTGGTGAAAGGAACCAAGAAACTCAAAGCACAACCTGCAATGACTAAAAGGTTATTATTAATATTATTATTATTATTATTATTAATAAACAGGATTTATATAGCTCCAACATATTACGCAGTGCTTTACATTAAATAGGGGTTGCAAATGATAGACTAATACAGACAGAGATACAGAAGGAGAGGACCCTGGCCCGAAATTTGGTAGGCAAATTTGAAAAAATGGGTTTTGAGTTCTCTTTTAAATGAGAAGAGAGTAGGAGCAAGCCGAATAGGATAAGGAAGACCATTCCAGAGAGTTGGGGCAGCTCTAGAGAAGTCTTGTATCCGTGCATGTGATGAGGTTATGAGTGAGGAAGTGATTAGTAGGTCATTGGAGGAGCGGAGAGAGCGGCAGCGGGAGTATTTTTTTACCAGGTCAGAAATGTAAGTGGGACAATAACTGTGTAGACATTTGAAAGGCAAAGCACAGGAGCTTAAATTTGATTCTAAGGTGAAATGGAAGCCAATGGAGAGAACTACAAAGAGATGCAACAGAAGAGGAGTGGAGGGAAGGATGGATGAGTTTGGCTGCAGCATTCATAATAGATTGTAGAGGAGAGAGTCGAGTTAGTGGAATACCAGAGAGGAGGAGGTTAGTTAGAGGAACTAAAAAATGCCACCCACAACTTTCAAAGATACAGAAGACAGAAAGGAGAGCTAAGAAACCCAAAGCACAACCTGCAATGACATAGAAGACAGTGAGAGGAACCAAGACATGCAAAGGTCACCGGCCAACAATTCAGGTAAGCATTATACACAGCATTTTTCCCAAGCAGCATTCGTTTTCTATCCCCTTGACAGATTCACTTTAAAATAAAAAAATTGTTAATCATTGATGCAAAAAAATAAATTGTGCGTACAATCAGTTCTTTTAAGGTTAATTTACTGGGCCTGGCATATTTTGCTAAGTGCTCCTATGATTTCCCCATCTATCAGCTCCCAAAGACGGGAAAATAGAATTTTGGAGAAGTTTTCATTCTTCAGTTGAAAGCTGATCAATTTCTTTCGGTTCAAAAGATATGTAAAAGCCAACTAACTGTATCATAAACAATTTAAATGACTTTGCCCAAACAAAGGCAAATAATAAATCAATATTTCATCAGTGAAACCAAGAGCAGGAGGTGGAAATATAATAATTTTATTTACACTGCAAAATGTTATTTCCCTCTGCAGAGCAGCAATTAGAAGATTAGAATTTTAAAAAGGGAAATCAAAATGAAAATGTTGGGTGATAGAATAAAAAGAGCACCTGTCATAAAAAATGGATGATTGCAATGGAAGTTAAAAGCAGAGAGTGAAGTTATCTTAAGTGAAAACTGGATGTTAAAATAAACAGAAGATTCAGAGGTATAGTAAACTATATTATATTCAAATCTTGATCTTTGCTTTGACAGGGGAGCTTTGGACCACTTCCTTACCTGCATGCACAATGACCCTATTGATCGTTTTTGCTGATTGATGGCCTCACTGACCAATAGGGAGACATAGGGGTGAGCCAAGTTCACTTTATTCAGGAAAGACAAAGACATATACTGTCTTTAATTGGTAAGAATGCCGTTTTCCTGATATTTAATAGAATAAGTGTTTTTCAGAACTTTTTAACATGGGGGGACCCTTGAATTAGGGCTCAGATCTTTAGGAAACCCTTACTTTAATTACTATATCCACAGCTCAAAGTACATTAGTGTTATGGTCATTGGGAAGAATGTCACCCTTAGAGAAAGTCAAAAAGGTCATTGGTGACCTGGGAGGCACAAACTGTTCGTTGCTCAAGGAAACCCCTTGCAACCTCTGAAGGAACCCCTGGAGGAACCCCTGGAGGAACCCTAGGGTTCCAAGAATAGGGGTAATTTTTAAACGTTTTCACACCATGAACAGGAAAAAAGAGAAACTCTTCCAATGAAGTCACTTGTTTTAGTATAAACTATTGGACATTTCCTAATGTTGGAGAAGTTTCCTTTGTTTTTCTAATGTTTGTTGCATCTACAGAACAGGAAACAAATAGAAACACAAATGCTAAAAACTACCTAAAAGATTTTTTTTTACCATTCCCTATTCTATAACAAAAAACAAAAAAAAAAGTTTGACTTTAGATATTCTTTAATTGGAGTCCCACTTTTAATGAAAATAAAAGTCAAATTTAAATGGTTTTTGAAATTCTTTTTGTATGCATATGTAGCTGGTTGGCTTTTATACTCAGAGGTACAGAATCATATGCAGAATTCAAACTGTTTATGCATTTCAGATGCTTGCACCAAATCCTCACGAGTCTTGTTACTCTGGCCCAACAAAGAGGAAATCTCAGCTAATGAGGATCAACTTTGCTGGCTGGGATAATTGTTGTAATGAAACTGTAGTATGAGTTCTGGAATACTGATGCTATCTATCCTTTCATCTAGAAAAATGTATGCATTGGAAAATACATAATGCATGATGGTGTAAAGAACTTCTATATGTGCTGTTAATTACTGAGCAATCCATGAAATAAATAAAGCATTTTAACTTAAAGGTTTTTAAGGACTATATTCTTAAGAATCTCTGACGTTACGGATACTCGGCATGAAAGATCTTTTTTTATTTTCTAAAAATGGGTAGATTGTAAATCAAGTATATTATTTTCTAAACTATTCAGAGTATTTCATATTCTAAGATGTTACTGTAATAGCTAGTTAGTCACTCAAGTGAACTTGTTCAGTAAACGGTGAAGATGTTTCACTTTTTTTCCGAACAACTGCTTTAATTCTAATGAGTGTCAGAACATATCCTAGAATTTATTTTCAAACGGGTAATTTAAGAACTTTGATTAAATGCAAAAATTGGATTGATGGTGTGAATGTTTGTGAAAACACCCGTTTTTGTCATTCTGGGCATTTACTAGATTTACAGGATCCAGGACTATGGGGGCACACCAAGATATTAAAGTTCAGGTAAAAGCAAATCCTAATGTAGACTGCAACAACCAGCTGGGGACCAGCATTTTCAGATTTAACAATCAATCCAAATAGAAATGAGTGCACAAAGAGCAGTTCTGATCTTAAAAATCCCTGATGAAGAGGGCAAGGCTTAGCCCCCACAAGGTGTTGGGAATGTGTAGCAGGTATTAATAATTTGAGTCACATAGCTTGTTCTGTTACATTTTTAAAGGAAGACCTTTAAATTGTATTATATGGATACCAGGTGGTGTTTTAGATCACCAGCTCTGTTTAAGGATGTGTTATATATCAATAGACGGGGCTGAGAGACAAGAACCCACTCTAGTTCTACACAACAGGAGAATTGTTCCAACCTGGTCTGTTTTTGAACCAGTTGCCTTTTTTTGTCCAAAATTTGTATCTTGCTGTGTTTGGAGAATGCCTCCTTTCTTCAAGGCTAATATATACATATACAAATAAATAACAAAGCAATAAATAGTACTTAATATATTTTAGCTTTCAAATTATGTGTGGATTGAATTTCTATGGATTAAATGGAAATGCCTTTTTTGGTTCCCTGATTAAGTTCCCATGGCAAAGCCCCATTCCCTGAAATAGTACTTAGTGCTGCTACAAAAACGGGCTGTAAGCCAAAACCTCAATCCCAGCTTTTAGCCCCAAAATGAACATGACCCCTAACAGTAATCTTTGTAACAGCATAACTAATGGGGTATCCCTGTGACTGGTAGCCTTTGGCTATTTTCTTCCTAGATATGACTAAAGCGCCCCAGATTGAACAAAGGTTCTGCCCACAGAGTAGTCTTCTTCTAATTGGCCAGAATTGGGTTGAATAAATGGCTAAAGGTTGTTTAGGTGTACACCAAGGAGCTTCTACAATTATCTTTTTATTATCTTTTAATTATCTACAATTATCTGGTTTTAAGCAACTAAAGTGAATTCAGGACTGAGTGACATACCATGATATTAAATTTCAGTTAGGAGTACATCCCAATGTAAACTGCAACAACCAGCTGCTAACTAGCATGTGCCTATTCACTAAATCCTAGATTGTAAGCTCTTCAGGGCAAGGTCCTCTCCTCCTCCTGTGTCACTGCCCGTATCTGTCATTTGCAACTCATATTTAATGTACAGGGCTGTGTAATATGATGGTGCTATATAAATCCTGTTTAATAATAATAATAATAATAATATTAATAATATTTGTTAATAATATTAATATTAATAATAATAATAAATCAGTCCTAACTAGATTTTTGCCACCAAGTCAGGAAACACCATCTTAAAGCCCTGATGAATAGTGTGAGGCTTAGCCCCCGAAATGTGTTGGGAGTCCCTGACGGATGGTAATACTCCGAGCCACATGGCTGAAGGGGCTGTCACTCCTCCAAGGGAGTCCTGAAAAAGTGGCAATATATATAGGTAATGGTGATGGTGTTGAAGATCATCCCCCTACCCAGGACAAGGTTTAGCTCCCAAAAAGTGCTGAATCAGTGCACATTTTTTATATAATTTATATATTAAAATAAACTGTGCTTTTTTTATTGAGTGCCAGAGAGAGAGAGAGAGAGAGAATATTATTTCTTAGTATATCATCAACTGTGAACACTACTGTAACAGTCTGAAATATGTGATTGCAAAAGGATAGTTTTTGTTCCATTAGTGCCCCCTTAAAATAAACCTGACCTGACTCATAATTGGACTAATTTGCTGTTACATATCAGCCATATAGTTAAAGGTTATATGCAATGATCTATTAGTCTTTGTTTTACTGGAAGAAATCCATCTTGAAAAGGTTTTAGTGCAGCTGAACACCGGGTTCACATTGTTGCATATGTTTCTTTTCCATTAGCATTAATTATATGGGAGGTAACTATTGTTTTATGAATTTGGTTGCCACATTTAGAACTCCAGTGTTAGCATTATCAAGACAGTACAAAGAATAGTAGAGTTCAGTGTATGCTAATATAAACTGACAACAAGGACAATTCCTTTTTAGCTTTTAATCTTGAATTTTAATATTGTAATATTGGTTTATCTTAGAATTCATAAGTGTTTGGAAATGGAATCAAAGTTTATTCAGCAAAACATGGACAAGACGTAAGGAAAGGCAAACATGTATTTAATTAGGAAAAATGATCACCCTGTAACCTTAAAAAGGACTAATCAGAAATGGACAATTATTGGAACCTAAAATTTTGCTTTTAGTTTGTTATAATAATGATGGTTGACCTGTCGTCTGCCTAGGGGTAATTGAGGAAATCAATTCTGGTAGTGAGTGGAGAAGATGGGGAGGAACTGACTGGGGGTAAGACTTAATCAACTGCATGAGAATGATTGAAATATACATTGCCTAATTATGGGGAAGAATCTAAATGTGATGTTGAATTAGTAAGGGAATTGGATGGACACTGTGTTAAAGATATAGGAGCAATAGGTGGGGTCGTAAGCTGATTGATATTATGATTAATAATAAAAAAGAGGCTCGAAAAATGTATCAAGATTGGTAAATAAGGTCAACACTACAATTAAATGTGATGTATATTGACATAATGAATAAGAAGATTTGAAATTAGGCACTCATAATGTCATTTATAAAACACTTTTCCTTTGTGTTTGCATTTTTTCATGAAGGTATTATGTTTTCTGAAGAAGCCTGATCTGCGAAACACATCAAGAATGAAGCTGCATCGTCTGTTTTTATGATAACGATAAATAGGTTTTCATGCCTATGTTAACCTGATGTTATTGAAATAATTGTATTGAATGGTATGGTTTTTAGATATTTATCTTTTTAAATAAACTGTGTTTTTAAGATATTTAATGGAACATGTAATTATATAAAGGTACTTGGAAAATCTCCTTACAGGTAATGTGCAAAAATAAAGGTGTAAAATATAAATGGGGATGTGATGCCGATGTCACAAACTTCATCTAAAAAACAGAATTGGTACTTTCTATGTATGCCTATGTTTACGGAACAATACAAAGCATTTATGTTTCATTCGTGTACTACTGACAGCACCTTTTTGTTATATAATAGATTCATGAGCGTCTCAGCTATGAACTATGAGACAGAAGCTAAGTTGAAAAAAAATGACAATATTTGTGGAAACTTGATAAAGCTATTAAATGTTCTATTCTCGATGTTGGCATATCCACAAAGCAACTTAAATAAAATAATCTTCAATGGACTGCTAGGAGATGGGACTGAAATTCTACAATTGAACACAGTGGAAAAATTAATTTACCTCTAACAAAATCAAGGTCATTTTTTTCTTGTTTCAACACCATTTCAATTCAATCTTTCAATAAACTGCATTGAAGATGTCAATTTATTGTTTGTCAACCATGAAATTTAGACATTAGGGAGTCAATCAGCCTTCGTTGTGCACAATACTCTGTTCATGAATGCTAAGGCTTGATGCTAGAAGGGTCGGATATTAAGACACCAGCACAAATCTTACCTAGGGGATTCATCTGTTAGATCAGCCTGCTAAAAATGTTTAAAGCTATTCATATGTTGAAAGGAAAGTGGGAATATCCATTATAAAACAAATGTAAAAATTGTAAGTACTTAAATTGTAATATTATAATATTTGAAACAAACCATTGTGTTATGATAAAGTTTATTTTTGTACAAAAAAAAAACTTAATACTTTATTAAAGGGTCAGTTCACCCAAGCCATATGCAGAAGCTGTTGACCAAAATCACCTGACCGTCTCTTCTATATTGGTCAGAACTTTCAGATCACTAAATTCCCAGGTCTGCATACTTGATGTGCCAACAATACCACCATCCCACCAAGGAGCTGAAACACCCCAATGTGTTTGGGAAGTAGAGAAATGGCGTTTCGCTACCGGAATATCCAAGAATTTGCTGACTCTATTAGCCGGCTTTATCAAAGCTTTGCAAGACTGGAGAACATCATGGAAGAACCTGTTAATCCCATAAACCTGGAATGAATCTGGTCCAGGATTGAAAATATTTTCTGCATGTTAGCAAACGCTTATATAAAATCCTTTCCCGGTTTGCTAGATTATCTAGATTCATCCATGACCATGATAGTCTATCTTCTCCAGCCTTGGAGAGCTCTAATAAATCTGGCCCTATGTTCTAAATACAGCTTGATTAAGGTACCTTAACAGTAAAAATACAAAGAATAAAAGATAGGGGGCTTTGCAGGCATCAATAATCTTACAAAAAAGAAAACAAAATTATCCAATAAACTGCAATAAAAGCTATCAGTTTATTTCACAATACCATCCAAAGAGCTATCTCAGTTATAACTCCAATAAATTGCCATAAGTTTAGCATGATACATTCCTATTACTCCTCAAAAGCCCAACGCGTTTCGCAGGATATAACCGCTTCTTCAGGAGCATTGTATTTATGAGGTAGGATCAATAAATAGTAACATGAAGTGATGTACAAAAACCTTTATTTCCCAACAATTGGTCAGTAAAAGGTAAGCAATCCACGGCCACAGATTGGGATGAAATTGTTCGGAGAGAGCTAGGAAGCCAAATAGAAAGCAAAATTAGCTCTATGGGTATCTTGGAAGGATGTAATCCATCAAGAGATCACGACTGTACCAGCCTGGCTGCCTATCCAAAGGTACCTGATTAAGGTACCTTACTTAAAATGCATATGCAACAAAAATGTACCAGTCCTAAATTGGTGGCTGCACTTGTTTTCTTTTGGGATACAGCTGACCATTTTAAGCATCTCTGTTAGTAGTATATGGTTTGTTTCAACTCTCTTCATGCCAATTTTGCCAAAATTACCACTGGCAGAGTCAATAGACAGTAAGACTGATGAGCCTGATTTTTCAAAAATCCCCAAGGCTGGAGATGTTAGACTATCAAGGGAGGATCTAGGTAATCTAGCAAAGGCAGGTTTGTTTCATAGTCTGTCCTCTCCAGTCTTAGAGAGCTTATTTAAATCAGGCCAAATGTTACTGGTTCGACTATTGTGTCAGTGCTAGTGCAGCTTATATGTTTATTTTAATTTTCTTCTTTTTTTTTTCTGTAAGGATGAGTGAAATGATGTGATGTGAAGCTGCCCATCAATTCATTGATATCACCATCCACCATGTTCTTCTTCTTTCTTTCCTTACATTGCTCTCTTTCACATAGCTCCCCCCTAACCAAGTTTTTTTATATGGTCACAAAATTGGCACTTTCTCTTCAGTATTCCTTCCAACAGACATAGTTTTGCTTCAATGACCCTTTGCAATCTTTCTTCATTCGTCATCATTTATTGAAAATCTCCTAAATTACCTATTACTCTGTTGGTCTATTGTTATCATACTCAGCTTCGCTATACCCTTATTATAAAAGGTTAACATAACTGGTTAAAAAAATACATATCCTCTTTTTAATATAAAATCTCAGTTAATAGAGTTACTGGAACTGCATACCATGGGAATCAATCTTTAAATGATAACTATTCATGTATAGATGGAAGCCATTACTCAGTTCATTCCCACCTGCAGAAGCAAAATTGCTGATTGATGTTACCTTGAAGAATTCCTGCCGAGCTGTTTTGATTTTACAAGTACACCCTCTCTAGCTTGTTTAAGATGTCTTATCATCTGATACCCTATTTGAATCAATCTATAATATAATCATTTACGGTGAGACAGACTTTGAATGGTAGAAAGCTTTTGTTTCTTACACTTTTTTGTAGTTTGAATCTCCTTCCTCCTTTTTTACTTTTCAGTGTTATTTCTCTGTGATTAGAATATCCATATGGTGGAAGTATTTATCATGTACCCATGTTTTCCTTAGTTACAGTATATGGGCTTTTATTTTTTGCCTGAAATGGTTATTGTCCCTCCAACAAGAAGCTACATCTGTTTTGTCCTGCAACATTGATGTTGGTTAGTTTATATCAAACATATATTAGAGCTGTTTTACCAATATTTGTTTTCCATCCATGTGTAATAATTACACAGTGCAGTCTAAAAAGTTATGCAGATATCAACATGAACATTGTGGATAGTGTTGGTCAAACTACTAACCAAGTATGGTTCCTTACAGGCTTGGCAAACCACTTCCCATTCGTTGCATGCAAAAAGGTTCCCAAATTGCAGTGAAAATGAATGCTTAGTTGTAGGTTAATAATCTTAATCAATGATTATATGTGTTTTTAAAACATTACTACAAGTATCATAAATGTCACAAGTGTCAGGACTGAGAGACAGCATTTGGGTCAATCAAGTCTCCTGTAAACACATGCAAATAGGAGGAGCACAGAGGTGAGTTCAGGTCCAATGATTCTCCTTTACTTGCAAAATCAAACACGGTTCTTTATTGCTACCCATTATTTTTCTGTTCCTTTCACTTCCCATTTTTTCTTTCTTCTATGTTCTTCCTTTCTGAGAATGTTTCATTTTTTGGATTCATTCTCTGTCTCTTTCAGTTTGTAGGGTAAAGTGTGGGGTTCTTTAAAATTATGTTAACTTCGAGCTTGGGCATTATATCCATTTTCTTATTTGGAGTTTTCTGAAGCTTCTACTTTTGTGTAAGGCCCTGGTCCGGGATCAGTGGTCATCAGGTGCCAATCCTGCAATCCAGTTCCATACATTTCATACCCATAGTAAGCCCCTGCTCAGACTCAGCACATGGTTGGCCCCAGGACTTTGGTGAGCAAAGGCTGGTGTCTGGGAAGGACTGACAGGGGACACATTGGGAAGTCAGACAGTCCAGGGTCAGTTGCCAGGTGTTTTTCAGTGTCACAGTACAGGAGGATCCATTCGAAGCAAGTCCAGAAACAGAGCCAGGGGTCATGCATAGGTATAAGTCTGCCAAACTAGGTATCTGGGGGTTAGGACAAGCAGAGTCAATGGTCACAAGCAAAGGTTGATCTGGGCAGCAACAGGTCCAGGTAACAAGCAACAGGCAATCCAACAAACATATCACACCACCAGCAGAGTAGACGAGCTAAAAGCTACAATGGGTAACCGGTGCCTGGGAGCTGAGAAGTTTTAAAGGTCAAGTAGCCAATGGCAGAGCAAGATCATAGCCAGGAACTAAGGCACCTATTGGCTGCAGCACATATGCTAAAATCCCCTTCGGCTGCACATCTCAGAGCAGGGGATGCTGAAAAAACGTTCACAGCTAAAGAGAAACTGGGGATGCTGCAAGCTTCAGAGACACGACTTACAAAAAATAGCTTGATCTCCTTTGCTGCTGTAAGTGTTGTAAGTGGGAGCGCTGAACTGCGGTGGTTTACAGCATGGGATCACCGACCAGACAATGTACACCAACAGCGTTCTGAAAGCCAATGGGGATTGTGTTTGCTGTCTTCCAGACAATGGAAACTCAACCAATCACACTGTTGGCAATGTAAATGCTCAGAATGTTTCTCAAACCTGGAACAAATTAAACCTGGACAGATTTGTTGCCCATTAGAAAGTGTCAAACATGAAAAGTTGGCTTGGAAAGTGTTATTTGTATGTATACTTGTGTGTTATTTATAACATATCATTTATATAATCTCCTGATGTACAATCAGGTTCAAGTAATTTATTTGTATGTCACTGCTCTACTTTTATAAATAATTTTTTTAGATAACAGTATTTCGAATCCTTTTCTTTGACAGGTACCATCCTTCCATGGGTTGACCTATAAAAATATGGCAGTGTTGCCCTCTTTTTACCCCGGCATACAATTATAATTATTTTAGTGTAGTTGTGATTTATGTTTTTTTGTTTATTAGCTCCTACTTAATAATTCTTATTATCATAATCTTATGTAAATGTCAACATGCTCATTATTTCTTGTTTACCTCCTACTTAAAGTTTTTTTCTTTCTGATTTAACTTTAAATGTGTTACCTGCAAAATAGCAATTTATTTATTTCCATAGGGGAAAATAGGATTTCAGAATTAAACTAGAAATGTATGTAATGTATTAACCTGAACGATCCTCTAACTCTGAAGTGTTTCTCAATTAGGTTTCTGTAAAACCTGGGGGTTCCTCCAGGGGCTGCTAGGGGTTCCTTGAGCCTATCATTAATTTGTTCTTCTTTTTGGTTATATACAAGGGTGACATTCTTCCCAATAGTCAGCAATGAAGGAGGCATATTTCCCATTGACCATCACACTAATGTATTGTGAGTTGTGGATATATTATTATAGCATGGGTTTCCTGCAGACCTAAAAGTTTATTCAAGGGTTCCCCAATAATAAAAAAAGTGCAAAAAGGCTGCTCTAACATTTTGAAAATGGGATCATTGTGCCAGCAGGAAAAAAAAACTGAACCAGAAAACATAAGGGAAAGGTTATTGTACTGAACACATCAAGCTGAAATGCACCATATTGCAAAGGAGTAAATTTACCCTTAGGGCAGGTTCCGATCCAAACAATCCAGGTGCTCCCTCTGCATCACTGGTTCTTCAAGATTTAGCATTTTCAGATTTAACAACGGACACCAAAGAGCATTAGTGACTACTATCCCCCCCCCATTCCTTCTCTTTGGGATTGCTGGGGGTAGACGCAGCATGTTGTCTCAACCCCAAGGCAGCGGTCTACTAAAGAAGCAGATAGCCATCATCATTTTACCAACTTCCTCTGAGTGTAGGTCATCCTGGAATCACTCCCTGCCTTTCTTCATGAACTGGATGGCTTCTCGAAATACTTCTTTCCCTAGCAATCCAGTTCTGCAATAGCAGAAACTACAGGAGGCTAAGAAAATGGGTTGAATTCAGGTACTTGCATTTAAAAAAATGGCTGCTTAATTCAGAGCTGTAGCTATTTATGTCTTTTTACCACATTTACCACCAAAATTTGAGTCAGAGATGCTGATGAACTTTGAGATTTGGAATGAACATTACTGTTGAGGTGATACCTTTTACCATTAAAAGACTGAAAGTGTGCTGTAGGATGGGGGTCATTTTGGTGAGAGGATTGCCATCATGACTATCAAAACCAGCCTGCAGTGATGTCAGTAGATATGTTTCTTGCTCTGAGATGATTGGAACCTAAGAGGAGACCAGAGACTGCTATTTCTATAACTTGCCATCTGCTTTCAGTTAAGTAAATTATTATTTTCATTTGTGTGCTTGCTATTTGATTAGTATTGATGAGAGACCTAAACTATATATACCATATATACTTAAGTAAACCGAGGCACCTACTTTTCCTAAAAAAATAGGAAAACTACACTGACTCTAATGTCATGCTCGGAGAGACTTAACCACTAGGGGGCGCTATGTATAGCTCAGTGGTGGTCTGAGCCCTAAGAAGGTCCAAGGCACAGAGTCTAAATATTTATTATAAATTCTTCTACAAAACCTCAATTGGTGAGGTTGTTGCTCTGCAGACTGATACCAGGTTGTGGTCCCACCGGGGTGGGCAGAACAATGCAAAGTACAAAATCAGCGGGCAGGAGAGTGATTGATGATGGCAGGGTCAGCACAGGTAGCATACAGGTGAAGTCAAAAACAAAGCCAAAGATCAAGTACCAAAAGGTGACAAAGAGATAGAGGTGACACAGGGTCACGGGACACTGGATGGTGACAGGGGACACAGGAAGAACTGGAATAATGGAGATAGCTGGAATCACTGGAGGCACAGGTGATATGGGGGTCACCGAGGAGATGGGGAACACAGGGAGATGTTGGGGGCACTGGAACAGCAGGACAGGAACTGCACATGCAACAGGCAGGGAAACAACAGGTATTAGAACAGAATATGAACAGGGAAGCAATCAGGCAGCAGCTGAGCAGGAAAAAGTGCAGCAGAGCTAGGGGGATCAGCACTAGTGTGGAGATCTGTTGCCCAAACACTGAGCACTGTGTCCGAGCCAGCTAAATAGCCGAGGACTATTAAGCGCTTATCTTTTGATTGCCAGGTCAGAGGAGCAAAGCAGGTGGAGCTGGAACTTCAGCATGACATTTACTATAAACCCAGGGCACAAAATGCAATTGACACTGCTAACATTTAAAACAGTAAACTGTATAAATGCAATGGGAATGCAGAAATGAATGGGAATATTTACATCTATAGTGTGTAAAGTAAAGTTACGTTGGTTTTTTATTAGTTTCTTGCTCTTAAATGATCTTTTGTGCATTATTACTGGTCACCAGTAGATGGCACTGTATCCCAATGTAAAGTGTATAACAATAATAATATTAATGTCTTAGATGGCCAAGTGTGTGTTATACACTGTACACAAGGACACATTGCCAACTGCTGGTGTGACCCAAGTATAAACCAGCATTCTTTTATTCTTTTTCTAATAGTATTTTAAGATTAAAAAATAGTGGTTTATACTAAAGAATATATATATACATATATATATATATATATATGTGTGTAAATAGAAGATCTGGTTATTCAAATACCACACTACAATCATAGCAGTGGTGATAAAATTCTTTATCTCAGGTCATAGGACCAAGGTCCAAGCACAAAACTTGGGTAGAGTGTTGATAATCTTGGGTGAAAACATTAATAAATAAGCCCATTGGTGTTCTATGTTCTATACATTGGTGTTTTTGTTCTTTTTATGTATTTAATTGATATTTATGTATCATTACCTCTTTTTTTTTCTGTTAAAAAAAATTAAATTAGACTAACGAGAGGTTTTTTATGGTAGGAGAACTGGTCCCGGATAGTTAAAAGCAGCTTTCCTCAAGAGCTATTTTAAACACTTTCCTACCACCAATTTTGCCAAATATACCATATATAATGATATACAGAATGGCAGGAAATAGTACAGGTCCATCCCCTCCAATACAACTCCTGTATGCTGGGATTTGTATTGGTAACAATAGACTATGGGACTCTTGGACATTTTTTTGTTCTTTTTCAATATTGACTAAATTGATCCTTTCTAAATTTTATTCTGGATATTTTTTCTAATGTATATTCATAACTTCATCCAAGGATACAAAAATGTCCCTTGAGCACATTTACAAAAAATGATTATGGGTGACCTTGACACCGATCAATGCACCCTTAACCTTACAGACATTGGAATTCATATTTGACCATTATGCCTTTGAGATGAGAATACAGTTTGCATCACTTCTAAGCTTCTTTGTGCAAATCAACATTTGTGGAAAAATATTGCTATCCTCACATAAACAAGCGGAAGTAAAACCAGAAATCTCTACAAAAATCAATTATAATGAATTTGTAATTTTGTATTAAAACTATATTTCAGGTGTGTAAATCCAGAGGTGCCACCAGTTCTTCAGGATCAGTGCAAAGGTCCTAATTTATTAAAATTCCCCAAGACTGGAGAAGATAAACTATCATAGGAGACCCTTGGTGATCCAGCAAACCTAGAATGGTTCTTCTGGTCTGGGACTGGAAACATCTGACAACCAATAGCAAATGGTTTTTAGGAAATCTCCTAGACTGTAAGCTCTTCGGGGCAGGGTCCTCTCCTCCTCCTGTTTCACTGTCTGTTTGTCAAATGCAATCCCTATTTTTTGTACAGTGCTGCATAAAATGTTGGAGCTACGGGGGCGTGCTGAGAAGTTCCTGGCTTTGCCCCCTTCCAGATGAAATAGAAAAATGAGTGTGGGGGCATATGACAGCCTAATATCTTAGTATGTAACTGTGCAAAAATCGGGTCTTTGCGATTCTTAAAACTGTTTTTTCTTTTAGTGAGAAGCTGTGATGGCAGAGGCACAAGCACATTTCACGTCGTTGGAGTTATGGGACGTCATAAAGTTTTTGTTTCTCCAGGGAAAGTCAGCAAAGGACATTCACACTGAAATGTCACAAATGCTGGGGGAGAAGTGTCCTTCCTACAGCACTGTCAGAACCTGGATATCTCGTTTCAAGACCGGGCATTTCACCATTGAAGATGAGCCCCGCAGTGGGCGCCCCCCAACCTCAAGTGACCCGGCAACCTGCGATGCTGACCATGAGCTGATTATTGAGGACCGGCGAATATCCGCAAAAAAGATAGCCCAGATACTTGACATCTCACGGTAGCGTGTTGGGTTTGTTATCACCACTATCCTAGACATGGCAAGCTTTCAGCGAAGTGGGTGCCGAAATGTTTGAACAGTGATAAGAGGAAGGAACGAGTTGAAGCCTCCAAAGTCGTTTTGGCCCATTTTGAAGCTGCACAGGAATTTTTTGGCTAGGTTAGTGACTGAGGATGAAACCTGGCTCCATATCTATTATCCTGAAACCAAGAAACAGTGAAAGGAATGGCGCCACAGTGGGTACCCGCGGCCAAAGAAGTTTTGAACCCAGGAATCGGCCAAAAAAGTCATGGCATCCATTTTCTGGGACAAAGACGGTATTCTGTTGGTGCACTACCTACCTCAGGGCTCTAGTATTACCAGACAGCATTATGCTAACCTCCTGAACCGGCTGAAAGAGGAAATTAGAGCGAAACACTGTGGAAAGTTTACCAAAGGGATCCTCTTTTCGCAAGACAATGCACGCACACACATGTCCAACGTTGTGGCTGCCAAATTGAACACCCTGGGTTTACAAATGGTCCACCATCCCCCCTACTCACCTGATCTGGCCCCTTCAGACTATTATCTGTTTCCGAATTTGAAAAAACACCTAAAGGGGCAACGCTTTGAGGACATTTCTGACATCAAAGATGCTGCTAAGAGCGGCCCAAACAAAGGACTTTTATTTGAACGTCTAGAAAAGCTGCAACTATGCTCTACCAAGTGCATCAATCTCAGGGGGGAATATGTTAAATAAATGTGTAATTTCATACCTCTGGCTCTCCTCTTTCTGGGCAAAGCCAGGATTTTCTCAGCACCACCTCGTATTAATCTTGTTTAATAAAACTAACAATAAAAAATTTGTTCCAGGTTTGCTGAATCAGCCATGTTCTCCCATGGTAGTCTATCTTCTTGGAAAGCTTTAATAAGGCCTATAATTTTGATGGACTAGCCCCCAAAAAACTAGTGGCACCTGCGAATATGCACTCCTGGAATGGCTTATTGATTCTAAATAGCAAACCAATTATAATTAATTTTTGTTTAGATTTCTTCTTTAATTTTCATTTTGCTCGGGTGACGTACATGGGAAAAAAAATTTGCTGATCTCACTGCGCTTGCATGGGATTGGCAATTTTTTTCCCTTTTTACGAAAAATACAAGCATCTCGGACATGCGCAGAAGGAGCACCTAAGACACTCCCAGGATGCGTGACGTAGGTATGCCGGGAGGTCTTGCTCTCTTATTCATTAGGGGGCAATGCTGCACCCTTTTTTTTTAAAACAGGATGTTGCACTTAAAAAAAACAGAATTTTTACTTAGCATAAAAGGGTAGTTTTTATGTAAAGTAAAAATTGTGAGTTTTGGTACGCTTTAAATACGGGGCTTCAACAATGCATGGATCTTTTAAAGAACCATCAGTTTAATTTTTTAATCTGGCACCTTAATAATTGCAATTGAATAATGTTAAAATTACTAAACTACTTTTATTCCCTAATTGGATTTATATAAAAGAATGTAAAAGCAGAAGCTATGTAATATAGTAAAAAAAAGATCCAGACAGAAAGCCCAGTGGATTTTCTTAGAAATACAATTCTCCAGAGCCAGAAAAAGCTTAAGGTTGTATCTGCAAGCATTGATTATCCTTTCCTACCAATAACACTGACGTCTAGCTGCCACCGGTCCCTCGATATGGAACAAGGTGCAGTAAAAACAGAAATAACTCAAGAAAGCACAAGAAAGGGAGAAAAAAATCACGTCTTTTTATATATTTATTTATTTTTTATATTTTGCAGTCCTCTATCATTCTCCCAGGGCTGCATGTGGGTTACATATAAATTATTTATGTCGAGGAAGCTGTGTAGGTGTTTGACTTTTTACAATAACTGATACGCAGACAATACTGGAAGGCTGAAATTGCTGTGTATCTGAAAATCTGCTGGAGCTGAGATCCCAATAAAAATGACATAGCAATCACACAGAATGCTGATGAGCAAAACAAACAGACGGCTTTTTTATTTAAAAAAAAAAACACTTGCACAATAGCCTGAGCAGAAAATGGAAAATGACCAGAACTCACATTGTACCATTAGCAATTTGTTCGCTGAAAGGAAATATAAGTTTTACCTCTCTGTGTTTTCATTGCCCTCCAATATCATGTGCAAAATAAAAAAAATAAGTGTTTGGATGGTTTATAGCTAAGCCAGTGATCTGCATTTGAAAGCAGTGTGTCAAAATATTGCTAAAATATGGGAATTGCCATTGCTGTCTTGCTTTTTAAAGAGATTAGTGTGCGGGTAGTACCAAGTTTTTATTTCCCTAAAGAATAAGGAGTTTAAAAGTAAGGGCAGTCTGCTGTGGCATTACCTGTATGATCAACATACACCAGACCGATGACTCCTTGCAGTTTATATGTTGTCCTCCTGTTGTGACAGCCTCTGCTGGCCTCCACTAGAGGGCACTGTTGGGGATGAGGGACACCTCTTTTCTATAATGACCTTTGTCCCAACAGCACCCTCCAGTGGTGAGTGTAAGCAGCTGGATTTATACTTGATTCTTCCATGCGGCTAACTTGTGCAGCCTCCTCTTCACACCCAACTTTGTACTAATACCGCTTTTTTTACCCAAGGGAAGGGCACATTTGACCCGGATCCCAGACAAGTGAAAGCAAGGAAAGGGTGAGCCAGTAAGTGAGCTTGCTCTGAGACAGCCCTCCCCCTCACCCCGCAACTTCTGCCAAACTTTTTCAGAATATCTGTAGAGCCCAAATCCTCCCCTTTTATACAGAGGACAGTACAGAGGAGAATGATCCCTAGACAGGGCAGAAAATTCAGCTGGAAATAGTGAAGGCTTTGGCAGGGGCACAAATGCCACCCCTTATGGAATGGCACCCTAGGACACAGCCTAGGTGGCCTTTTAGGAAATCCAGCGCTGGCTGTATAGGGAGCAACTCATGGTTACAATATACGTGGTTTTGTATATATATTTTGTCGGACCTAAAAAAAAACTGACATTTTTTGGGTGGATTGGCCTGTTAAAGGAAGTGACCCGTGATGACTCCCTCTGACCAATCATCTGATCAGTTGCTGCCATTCTCCAGGGATCAGGTTGGCTCCGGGGTTGTCCACAATGAACATTTATTTTTTGCAATCTCATGTCCCTGGGTAGCTATTCTTGTTGTGACACTTGGGCAAGTCAATTTTCCAATGTTGTTGTATTAAAATAGCAGGCATTCTTTCTTTTTCTAATCAACTCAATAGAAGAAATGAGAAATAATAGCTCAATGTGCCAAAATGTTTCTTTTCACCTTTGCCTTCAGCCTTTGCTCTGAGTCACACAATCTACAAAACATCTTGACACTAAAGGAAAGATTTAAATGCAACATTTACTCTGAAAGGCAAAGAGCAACAATAGTTTGCAAAAAGCCCTTTCATCCAATCAGAATTATCCTCTCTTTAGCGGCCAGGAAATAAAAAAGGGAATTTGAGTTTGTTGTATTGTTTTTTTATGTTTTTAATTTATCTGTCAGCTATATTGAACATATATGACCACCTAATATGTTCCACAGTTGAATCTCCCATGTCTATCAGGGCGTTCCAATGTTCTTGACTGTTATTATGTGCCCCAGCTTCCCCTGTTACATTTTCCATATTATTAAAAAAAATAATCAAGTTGGGATTGAGGGAAACCTTCTAAATGGCACAGTTGATGTATACACCCAGGAATTCAACATGGAGGTGGTGGGAGTCTTCCACAATAGCCACAGGTGTACAGACCTGGGAACTCATCAAGAAAATGGCCGGAACCCTTTATAATGGGTACAGCAGGTGTGCAGACCAAGGAAGATCCAACACAATGGAATCAACAGGTGTGCAGACCCCAAAACTCAGGGCAGGTCGGTTCATCCCCTCATAGTAGAAACAACAGGTGTGCAGACCTGAGAACTATGTGTAGAGATGGTAGGAGCATATCATAATGGCACACTAGGTGTGCAGACCCCAGAACCTAGCAAAGAAATAATGAGAACCTTTTATTCCGGGATTGCTGGATCACCCAGCTTCACCGATAAAAGTGTATCCTCTCCCGTCTTGGAGAGCTTTATTAAATCAGGCTCTATCTAATTGTCCTGTGTTTTTTAGGTAAAATAGATACCGTACCTTGGTTTATAGTGGGATCAGTTTATATTTGAGTATATAAAATTATTTTTTGTTAACGCAAACTCAAAGACACTTCACACCATCATTTGTTTATATTTAATATGTATACCATCTTCATATTTGAAAAAGTCTAGCTTACATTTGCAAATATGTTTTGTTAGAACTTATTAAAAAGAATCAACAAAATGCTTTTAATGTCATATCAAACAAATTGTTTATGGTTAGAGTTTACCTAAACCTTATATTTACATTCAACTCTCATGAGACACCTGACATAGAGAAATAGACTTATAGAGGGGTGGTAAAGGGCTCATTGTGCTGCATTACTAAGCAGGTGGCGGGAATGCTCTTCAGACTTTTTAGTTGGAGGATTATTGGCTGCAATAGCATGTAGTACGCATTATTGCTTACTGTGCTAAATATATATATTCCTTCATTTCAATTTTTTAGGTATTTATCTTTATTTGGATATTAATGTACCAATACATACTACTTGCTTTTTATTGCTAAATGTTTTCCAGGCTAATTAGGAAGAAATAAACTATAGTTTACTCTGATGAAAACATACATATAACTCAGTGACTTGCATTCAACTTAAGCAAATATTTTAAGTCTTGCCAGCATTGCATCTTTCGCAGGATATAAACAGTGTTACATTTTCTTATTAGTCTGCAAAAAGGAGAATATGACTTATGTCTCAATAAAAGCAGTAATTTTTTTCTTACCTTAAAGCTGGACTCAAAGCAGATTTAAAGGACACAGATAAGTGTAATAATGAATGCTTCAATGTATATTTAACATGCAAGCTGTGGAAGTACTTGGATTCTATGCCGTAGCAGCCTCTTGTACAGCAGGGCTGCAGTGTGAGAGGGAGAAGTGGTGCAAAGAGCCAATCAAATTATGTGTTTACAAGAGGCATGCTGATTGGAAGAGAAATAGAGGAGTGGCTAAATGGTGAGTTCATGAGTGTGATGTCTATCCTTTTACTTTGCAGTAATAAAATGGGGGGTACTGTCCTGAATGTAAAATCTACTTGCTATATTTGAGAAATGTTAATGAGGTTCCTTAAATGACTGCAGTGAATGGCGCTATATGAAGGGTCACCAGCACTCCCAAAAGGAATTTTCACATCTTTATTTGTGAAACATCACATTGATCCAATACAGCAATTTTGGGCCAATGCATGGTGTCTTCCTTATAGTTTTACCATGTTGCTTTGAAGAAGGTGTACTGCCCCCGAAACGTGGGCTGCAATTTACAAATATTATAAGTGATGTGATTTGTGAAAATTCCTTCTTTCTTCGTCATCTTGCTTTAAAGTCTATCTTGGTAATTTGTAGATAATTATAAGGTTAAATGAAGGTATGAAATGTCCCCTGCATTTGTTTTAATTGAGGAGTGCTGTGTTAAAGCAGTCTATTCATTTTGTGTAGGTTGTCAGTAGGAGTGGATATATAGCAGGAGTATATATAGTAGGAGTGGGCCCTATAGCATTCTCAGCCACAAAGAACCCCCAGAGGGGCACTAAGCCAGTTTGGGGGCCCCAAGTCAGATCAGCATGCCCACTGTTGGCTACTTCCACCTCTGGTTGTCAATGTGTCCCAACTTGGCAGCCACTTTCTGTCTACATACAATACATAATTGGCTGCGTAACATTACTCAGGGGCAGGGAAGATTTTTTCATGGTCACCATGGTGGAGCATGATTGTGCATTTGTCTCTATCTGGAGCCCAAAGGGCGGATGACAATACATGAATAAAACCGACAGCCAGGGATACATTGTTTCAACCTATACCAGAAAGTGCCTGAACAATGGTCCTTAATGACAGGTTAATATGAAAGGTGTACAGGGACAAAGTAGAGCATAAAAGCAAAGAGGATTCACTGTTGTAGCATGCAAAACAGATACATCAAATAGGGTCTGACCCCACCCATGAGGATCAACCTGTATCTAAAATGTGATCTTTTAGTGAACTGGCCCATTTCAAGCAAAATTAAAAACTCTCATGTGAATGTGTGGGAGATATGTCACCCAGGCTTGGTCAAAAGAGACCTGGAAGAAGACCAAGAGGCGATGGAAGCTCCAGCAACAGAAGGAGACATGAACATGGCAGTTGCTTTGGTAGGTAAGTTTGCCATAAAATGCAAACATATGTTATAATAATAAAGTATGCAAAATATACATTCCTAAATTTCATGGTAAAAACCTCCTGGGGTGCCAAGTTTTTATTTTGTTGAATTTCCTTTACCTTAGTTATGTTGTTCCAAGCCTTCAAAAATAATCCAAAAACATTTTACTCCCTGCAATTTACTGTGTGTATCTTGGTATCACAATAGACCCACACCCAGTATATTATTAATAGCTCACACAGTTTATGCCCAATCATCTATTTAATACACTACACCATACAGACTGTTCTTTTTTTTCGAGCAAAACACCGCTGTCAGACGTCATTTCTAACACTCGCCACTCGCCAATCTCTAGAGCGTAAAAGCTGGTAATTTGAAAAATATTGATTTATGTCTTAAGTGGCTCTGCTGAAGTGGTGAATACCAGCATGTACTTGGTTTAAAACACGACGATTTACAAACATTTTTATCCAACTTTTTTTTTATATTTCATAGTTTGTTTTTTATTTTTTTTTGAATTGCTTATGTTATTTTATTCATTGTTTTTCACCTTTTTGCATACTTTCATAATAGGATATTTTCTAAAACTGCTGTCAATTTAAACACTGTAATCACAGCATTAAGCCCATAGAGGGAGATTTTAAAGCTCCCAGTCCTTGTTCTGAAATGTGTACTTGTCAACTTTTTCCATTAAATGTCAGAGCTGTGTCAAAGGACTCATATTAAAGTCTCCACGCACGGTAGCTTGGTAATGACCGGAGGGGATGTGGAAATAATTGCCGTAATATTCAGAGGGTTTTTTGAGAATTATTTTTTTTTACAAGTATTTCCAGCCTGGCTCGTTGCCTGGTCAGCAAAACCAGTAATTTAATTTTTAATGAAATGACAAAAAAAGAGATGAAACAAAAGCTCAGTCTATGAATGAACAAGGGAACAGTTACCTTCCCATTGTAAGTGTTTGTTTTCCATCATGTACCTATTAAACCACAAATACCCATTCAACATTATTTTCTTAACACAAACTAAAAAAAGGTGAGAAATATTAAAACTTTTTGGAAGAAGGGGGTCTAAACATGTGATTGATAATAAAATGTAATATATTATTATAATTACATAATTTCATACATAAACAAATCTCACTTGTTTAATTAAAAGTCTATTAAAAACTGATATTTTGGAGAATGAAACCACCAGGTTGGATTTTATTTTGAATTTCTCTTTCTTTCTGCAATGGGGTCCTAGGTTTGCAAACCTGCTGTGTCCATTTTAAGGGACCCCTCCAATTTCTGTGCTAAGTTTCTGATTTTGCACACCTGCTATGCTCATTAAGGACTCTTCCCATCCCCGTGCTGAGTTTCTGAGATTGCAACCTACTGTGCCTATTATAATGGCCTCCTTCCATTCCCGTGCTAAGTTTCTGGGTTTTTACACCTGCTGTGCCCATTATATAGGGCTCTCCCCATTCCTGTTTTAAGTTTCTGGGTTTTAACACTGGCTGTGCCCATTATAAGGTACCCCTACTATTCCTGACCTTAGTTTCCGGGGTACCTGCTGTACCCTTTACCCACACACCTGCTGTCCTCCATCCCTGTGATTAATTCCCAGGTCCACATCCCTGCTGTGCTCATGGTAATTTGCCAAGGAGTTCCCTCCTAATGACTTTTATATAGTCAGGCTTACTTATTTTTCAGAAGGTTACACAAAATTCAAATTAAGGTTTTGTTCAGACTGATGGTTAGGTTATTACTTCTTCACACCAGTGAACCACTTCTCTGATGGAGGTGCCACCAAAGTTTCTACCTGTGGCTTCTCAATAACAAATGATTGGGATCAGCAGTGAGCAGTTCATCACATCTCACTGCTGCCCACTGGCAAATGCCAAGCAGCGGGCAAGGGGACAGCTTCCAGAAGCCACGCAGGATCGTTTGCACCTGCAATAGGTCTGAACCTGCGTAACTCAATGCACTTGTAGCCATTATGTTTGCTTGATAACATTGTTAACTATCAAGTGCTATCAATGCATATATTTGGGCGTATATAAGCGTGGTCACCAGTCTGACCGGCTGCATTACTGGGTTGTTAGGCTATTCCATTAACATTAAAATAGCTCTAAATTCAAAGGGTCTTATTTTCACGTATTTTAGGTGACTATGGGATGGTTAAAACTAATGTCAATCAGTATCCAGCTGGGGAGATTTTTCTTCCTTCTCATTCCTTCTGTACGTTAAGTGAGAAGAACAAAGGTCACCATTGGAGGATTTGCCCTCTACTGCTGTTTGGATGAGAACTCACAATTGTGGATTTAGCTTCATGTACACGGGTAATACGGGTTCCAATCCTAATTAAAAAAAACAGTTTTATATTTTATACATTTTAGGCCAGCATTTATCAATTATTTCTTAAATTGTGATTAATGCTACCACTTGTATTGATTTGACCCTAATATTTTTAATACAGCATTTAAAATGACATTTCAGAGTGTACAGTCTGTACATTCACAGTATGGTATATAAATCATTCTAACTTCAAATATTCAGGCTAACATGCTATATATAGTTTATCATGGGCTGCAGAACTCTCTATGAAGCCAGATACAACTGAAACACAATTGCTTTGGTTCACCAATGCTAATTATCGCTGAGCTAATCTCTATGGTCCTACAATGTAGAAGCTCTTTTTGAATATGATACCAGTCAAAAGGCAAAACAAAAATGGTATTGATATGGAACTTGCATCCTTCAAGTGTTTCCCGAATATATGTCACTTACAGGCAATTTGTCAACTCACCAGATAAGTGGACCTCAGAATTAGAGGCCAATACCCCCACTTCCTTTTTCTTAAAAATATCGTACTTACTCCTACACTTTTTTGCACACATTTTAGAAAATGGGATAGAATCAAAATTAGTGAAATGGTTCAACCATTTTATTAATTTTGAGCAAGGTCTGAACAACTCCAACCTGGATCAGAACCCTGAGCTCAAATTCTGAGATCGGGTATTATGTGCACAGGAAAAATGCTCAGTTTTAGAATCATCCATTAAAGGGCCTACCGCATTAGCACGCTTGTCTCTGGTTTTTGGGCTAAGGTCAGACCTGCCTAGGGATCCAGCAATCCTGCACGGCTCCTGGTGGTTGGCACCATGTCTGCATCTCGGTTGCTTTCACCACAGTGCTGGTTCCTAAGGAACCAGTGTTTGCAGATCTGATAGTAAACAGCAGTGAGTGCTACCCTACCCCCCACTCGTTCACTATGGAGGTCATCAAAGGTAGAAGTGTCTATCCCGAAGCAGAGGTTCACTGGCATAAGGAAGCCATAACCACACTGCATCGTCATTGCCAGTCTGACCATACTCTTACAGAGGGCTGCAGCTAATACCATAAATGACCAGTGAAACCCAGCCGAACTGGCTTTCAACATTTACTGGCTGGATTGGCTGTGCCAATAAATAAATAACGGGCTCCAAACCACTTATACTCCACTTGTGCTCCATACATCTAAATTAATAAATAATTGCTGCTTCCTTGGTCAGACTTCTGTTGATATGAGTTGGGGAGATACTCCTCACACTTCCTATATGATTACTAGACGGACAGGGAAAATTTTGTATAAATCTGAAAAAGTTCTTTGTCTATCCAAAAACTAAAATCTGCACCTATTCAAAATGACTTCAGACTGGAATGATTGCTTCTATTTTCTTTGCATCAGTACTAATCATATAAAATCTGATCACCCTGCGAAAATGTTATAAAAGTGGGGATCAGAATAAAAAAGGGGAAATGAAAGAAATGGTGATCTGTTATACATACATTGGTTCCATCATTATACGAAGACCCCTAAATGTTTTGACTGGCAATATTTTTTGAGTATCTTTGGATATATTTTGCACATTTTAGGTATAACATTCATACTTACAAATTAAATTCATCTTGTAGTGCTCAGTTTTTAGTGCATGTGAAAGGAGGGGGCCAATGACAATATCCTGACCATCAGTCACAACAAAAACATGCTTTAGGCAGAATTCTAAATGTTCTTTTTTACAAACACTCATGGCAGCTTCCTATTAATATACAATGGCATGTTCTGCAGCCTCCTCTCAGGCTAATGAGAAACAGTAAATTATTTTCTTAAATTAAGAGAGATCTGGATTTGAGATAATGCTTTGAAAACTCGTAGAGAAATGCGGGAGGAGAGGACAGTTAATCAGTAATTATGGTTGGCTGAAAAACAGTCCTTATTAAGCATGTCTCTTCATCTCCTCAAGCCAGGCAACCTCGAGAGAGCTTGTTCTTGCTGCGGAAAAGTATCTTGTTTACAGCTAATTAGAAGGGATGTAGGCTGCTATAGTTCTTCAATTAAGAGTCCAATTGAAAAAGATTACAGAAAATGCATATATGGCTGCCGGACAGGAGAAATCACGGGTGGGCGTTTAAGTAGTCATGGGCCTAACAACAAAGCTATTACAAGCACCAAATGAATCTGTAAACTCATAATAATTTCCACTGAATACTGACACCTACAACTAAAAAACGTATGCTCATAGTCATGATCCAAACAGAACCGGGTCACTGAGGGTGTTCTTCTCCTAATGTCTATACCTGTGCTTCTCAGCCAGGGTTCCTCCAGAGGTTGCTGGGGGGTTCCTTAAGCAATGATTAATTTGTGTCTCTCCCATCAGTTTAAGTGACACCAATGATCTTTTTGGCTATCTGTAATGGGCGGCATTCTTCCTATTGGCCAGCAATGTAGGAGGCATTCTTCCCACTAACCACTGCAATATTTTACTGTGATTTCTGGATATACTAATTATGGAAGGAGTTCCCTGAAGACCTGAATGCAATTTCAAGGGTTACCCATTGTTGAAAAGGCTGGGAAAAGCTGCTCTATACTAATTAAGCTACTCATGTGTCGGCATAATCATATATCAAAAGTGGCTTGAAAGTAGTTTTTAGAAATTATAACATTTTCAGTACCTGCAGTGAGGAGCAGTGGTTATTTAAAAAGTTCCCCTTACATCTGAAGAAAGGTCTCAAGAAAAGGGGTAAGGCATGAAGTTGTATATGTTCATCAAAAGTGCATGCCATGAAGGATGTACCAGGATGATTTCAGTACCTCCATGTGTGCATGTTCTGCCCAAAGAATCATACATGGAGGTCTTCAGGTTTATATCTGTAATAGTGGCTCTGTGGTTTGATTCTGATCTTGTTACCAATCCAACATGCTACTTAACCAATCTATGACTTCCCAGTCAGCTCAACTGCTCATGGTCTCTAACCTTGTCTCCCGCCCTAGGTTCTGGTAGCCCAGTACCCACCATTTTCTGAATCAAGCTTGTTTTTGATCTCATCTCATCTTTGGCCTTAATCTGTCTGTCACTTTATACTTTATACTGGCTATTATGTTTCATTGACCAACAATGTCCACCTTTGACTCATTTTAGTCATTAGGCATTTAGACTGGAAGAACCATGGTCAACATGAACCCTCAATTCATGTATGTGACAGTTAAGTTAAATTTCAAGTCTATCAATGTGATTTACACAATTTCTTGCTCCCAAAATGAGGGGTACTGCAAAAATGCATGCGTTTCTACACTGCACAGATTCTAGATGGGCCCCTAACTTTATAAGAATAGTAGAAGTGTGATACTTTTTTTTGTCTGGTCATCAAAGATGTAACTGTTTTGTTAGTACAAAACATATGTGGATGCCCTGGTATATCATGTAAATAGCAAAGCCCATCCTCCTATCAGATCAAAGAACTAAATATAGCTTGAAAAACATATACATAACTTTCATATCAACCAAAGGATGTGTGTCCATCAACGGTATGTACCAGACTATGCAGCCAGGCCTTGCCTGGTCACCTCTTCCCTCAACCTATGATTGGACAATAACGTCACGACAACAGACTGATGGGGTTCTGGACCTTTCTATGATCACTACTGATAATATAGGCTGCAAATGAGAGTGATAGGCAAGTAGTAGAACACACAAAGGGAGATTGTCTAAGGCCATCAATAGTAGCCAAGAAACTGGTGTAAAAAAAGCATTACAGGGCACTGGCTTCTGAAGATCTATGGGAGCAGCTGTGTGCAAGCATTCAGAAACCTGCAATTAGAAATAGGTGTGAATTTAGAATAATTTACTCCAATGGGTTAAGTAAAAGATACATTGGTACAGCCAAATGGAAATCATTACCAGTGTCATTAAATGACTATCAGTTTGCACCCTTTTTTCCAAAGACAAATAGAAACCGGGAAAATGTTTATCAACTTTTAACAAGTAAAGTTTTGTTTCACTTTCTACTATCCTTTAATTATTTTTCATCCTTGGTAAACTGAAACATTCATTCTTCTACTTATATGTTGAGGGGAAAAGATCAACAGAGGTTTTCTTTGTAAAATTTACTCAATATATAGACGAAACACATGTTTTTTAAACAAGAAGGGGATGATAGACCTTAGATCTTCCTTTGGACATGTTTCCAGATTTCTTTTGCTTCCCCCAGCAATTTTGGGTACAACATTCAGGAACTATGCAACTAAAAAGTTAAGGGAGAATCAGGTAATTTAAACATGCTATCCTGATTGTGATTTAAATTTAACCATTTTGCAATATGCTTTTTTTGTTTTTTTTTTCACTTCACTCCATGACAGGCATCGCCATCTTCATCCAGTCCTCCTCCTGGTTTTGGATCATTGGCTTCCTTGATAGGTCAGGACAAAATATTGCACAGAAGTTCATTTATTTCAGGCATCCAGGGACATGAGATACCCAACATTCTGCACCAAGCTGCTCTCCCGCAGGAGCCTGCCCGTTCTCGTTTTCACATATTAGTTTAGTTCTGCTTTAACTCAAAAACAAGCAGATGCTTTACAATCACAATTATACTTTAGATTTAAATTACACAATAACCACATTCTCTTTTTCTTTAAAAATATTATGTGTTTTATGTCCCCATAGGTCCAGGGTTTGTAATTAGGCTTTGTTCAGACTGGGTTGTTCAAAACCAAGGTTGTGGTGCAGTTACCGCATCCTTACACCATTGAACCTCTGGCTTAGGATGATGCTACGTGTATAGATGTAAATTGTACGTATATATACAGTATGTGTACAGTAACAGTGGAGGAGGAAAGGAAGAAGAGGGGATTAGAGTGGCATGTGTATCATGTGTATTTATTTCTAATCAGGTAACAGTAATATATAAAATACATATAAATAACCTAGTAACATCACTTCTTTGCCAATAAAGGTCTATATACAAATAATAAAATATTGGGTCCCATGAGTTTCAGGTCCTGACCCATTTCACAGGGGACCTTGTGACTGAGGGGAAGAAACGCGTTGGGAAAACAAGCTAAATACCTTATCTGTGAAATGCATCAGTAATACAATATTTAATTAATTTTAACTGTTCAGAAATAAATGATTATTTATGCCACTCTAAACCCCTCTTCATTATTTCCTCCTCCACCTTTACTATACTTACCTATTTCACTAGAGGTGTGGCCCACTGTATAATTAAATGTTTCTATATATATATTCTGTGTTTGTAAAGTATTTGTTTGGAATGCAGTTTTAAAGCACCAAAAATAACAATGGAGATTTTGTTTAGGTAATCAAGGATCTTTCAGTTGATAATTTGTTAAAGAGGAACTAAACTGCTTTCCCTCTTTTTCTAGCTTCTTCTTCCTACGTCAGCCGACCCAGTCGCGAAATCTGGTGATGTAAATTGGAAAAAAAACTTGCCAATCTCACTGCGAATGTGTGAGATCGGCAAATTTTTCTCTTTGCACGAAAAAGCTCCTTGATGCTCGGGCATGTGCAGAAGGAGCACCCAAGAGCCTTTCGGAATGCGTGACATAGGTGTTGCACAAAAAAAATAAACAACAGAATTTTTACTTAACATAAAAGGGTTGTCTAGCCTTCTATGTAAAGTGAAATTTCTGCGTTTAGGTACTCTTTAGGCTTGCCTAGAGAGAGCACAGATTTTTTTTTACTCAGAGGGAAAAAAAACTTGTCTATAGTTTGCAGCCACATAAAATAAAGATTTCCTTGCCAGTAAATTACAATGAATAATGATGGCACAAATAGTCGTTATCAAACTGCGTTAATGGTATGGATTGAATATATCTTGTTTTCTGTACTGCATAGCAAGTCAACCCCAACGGTGAGCTGATAAATACACTGGCTTTATTGTAGAGCCTCTCTTCCACATTCAGTATTCCAGAACAAATAATTTAGCACCTCGCCCATAGAAAAAAAAATACAAATTGTTATTGGAGAATAGCCATGCTGTGCCTAACATAGGAATGCACTCGGAAGCAGTGAAGTAGTACAGCATGGTATTATAAGTTATTTACTGTTTAAGCTGAGCAGCAGAGCTTTGTGAAGTGGCAAAACAAAGCAAAACAATTTCCTTCAACGCCGTTCAAGTAAGAAATAAACACACAAAAAATGTGTATTGCATTCTGTTGGATTCAATTATACGGAAAGCTTTAAAACAATCACATATTAGGTTCGTCCATTGCAAATAATAAAACTATTTTAATAAGCTTGTAAAAAGAGATGCAAATATTGTTACATACTTGAATTAAGGTGAACACCTAGAAGATATAAAAGGCACACATAAATGCCTCACTGCATTCATGAAAACAATATACAATGAATACTCAAATATAAACTGATCTGAATATAAACAAAGGTACCTTCTTTAACTGAATAACAGGAGAAGCTACATTGAGTATAAAGCTAGGGCACAAAATGTGGCCAGCACCTTTCATATTCAAAACAGTAATCAACAGAAATAACAATAAAATGATTGTGAACAAATATACCCATGATTTAATTATTAGGTTAGAAAATTAAAATTACATGGGTTCAGCCTGTAAATATTTTTTCCATCTTTTTGCAGGTTAAAGTATTTTGAAATTTTGATTTGCTTTAAAGTGGAACTTTTATAAAAAAATGCCACTTACCTTTACTGGTAAAAAGCTTTCGATCCATCCGCAAACAGTTCAGTATGTCCTGTGGTTGTTGTCTCTTCTTTACGGCATGGACGGGACAGTGGGTGTGTCCATCTTCTTTCCTCTTCTTCTGGGTTATTTCATCTGATCTCACACTGCACATCTGTGAGATTGACACTATTTTTGGGGCAGAAAAGGAGTAGTCCATAGCCTCCTGGAAAATGTGATGTGATGTATACATCCCAGAAAGGATATGGAATAGTCGGAAATCTCCCTAAAAATTGTTTGAATTTTTGTAATAAAATATATTGTAATATAGAGTACAATATACAAATATTGTAATAAAAATGTGGCAATAAGTCTGCTTTAAATTAGCTTTTGTGCATTATTAGTGGCCATCGGCAGATGGTGCTGTGCCTTCTTGTTACCTTTTATAAACAGCTTTTCTTTGATAGCTCTGAACTGTTAAGCCAGACACAAATGAAGTTCCAGGTTATGCCACTTGGTGTGGTTCAAGTATAAACAGAGATCCTTTTTTGAATTTGTTTGGATTATACTGGAGTATATACGGCATTAAGTATATACCGTATTTTTCGCCGTATAAGACGCTCCGGAATATAAGACGCACCCAATTTTAAAGGAGGAAAATCTAGAAAAAAAAGATTCTGAAAGATTATTCCCCTTCTGATCACTCATGTGCCATTCATACCGGTATTCCCCTTCTGATCACTCATGTGCCATTCAAATTTCCTTTCAGATCACTCTGTGCCTTTCAAATTTCCTTTCTGATCACTCTGTGTCATTCAAATTCCCCTTCTGATCACTCTGTGCTTTTTTTCCACTGTACGGCAGTTAGGACAGTGAACAGCAGGGGGCGCTCTGCCGGCTTCTTTCACTGAAGCCAGGAGAAGACACACTGCTGCAGAGAGGAGAAGAGACACACGCAGGATCGGGTATCGGGTGAGTATCTTATTTTAATTATTTTATTACACATTTGTTGTAACGGACGCACCAACTTCCCCCCCCCCAGTTTTGGGGAAGAAAAAGTTCGTCTTATACGGCAAAAAATACAGTAGGTATTTATGGTTTCTCTTCTTTTGCCCTTCTATTGGAAGGACAAGATGTTAAGTGTTATAAAAGTGTATATTGTAAGTGCATAGTTGATTCAGTAGAATGGATAACTAGGTGACATCAGGGGCAGCTCAGACGGTAGAATTTTGTTATATAATACAGGAGGTAAAAGAAAAATAACAGGGTTTTCCTCCTGTAATATCTTGTGAATTTTAAGGGTTCAGGCCACCAAACGTACTTATGTAGGAAAGGGTATATGCTACTTTGCACTCTTTATCCATTTCTCTTTCTGTTTCCGTTAATTGTAGATTTTTTTTGCCGGGGTGTTTAAAATTAAGCACATGTATGTAGTTTTTTCTTTCACACAGTAGATTGTTAGAAGCTAACAAAAATACAGATCTCTGTAAGTTGTGCTCGCAAAATTTTAAAGTAAGGTTCCATTTTTTTATTTTTTACATAACTAGGCTATTCTTTGATTACTTACTGCCTGGAGTGCAAATGTAAAATTGTCTGTTTTCTCAGTATATGAAAATTACATTTCAGCAGCCATTAAGGTGTTTTACAAAGCATAGCACGACTCTCGTAATAGACAGTAAAATCACGCCGCCAATTAACACATCATCTCACAAATTGAAGTTGCAGGGCACAAAGCTATAACACCTAGGATGCAATCTCTGTTTTGTACAAGACTTCAGGAATGTGGTAAAAAAATTCTTATTTTCAAAAGGACTTTAAAGGGCTTAGCTAACTATACATGAGTCTATCAATATGCAATGTGCCATAGGTCTGGTAAAATAGGGTAGACAAGGAGGAATAGATAATATGTGAACAGAAGTTCTTGTGGTTTATTTTTAGTATTTACTTCTAATTACTTTTTTTTTCTAAATGGTCTATTGACCAATCTTCACTATTTTGTTTCTTCAAGCCTCATGTCATATTAGATTGGCTGCAGCCACCCCAGATCCAGATTTTTACTTCCTGTCCTCCAAAACCAAGATATATACCTCCAACCTGCAAACCTTAGCAGGCAAACTAACCTTAGTATCACAGTAATTAGATGGAATCTCTTAGCAGCACAGGACAGGTCAAGGGGACAGGGTCAGTTCATAGGACATCACCCTTAAGAAAGGAACTGTGAACTATAACCATACTCTGTAGGGAAGCATGTCAGCCCTTACCTTGGGGCTCTAGCAGTTACATTTTAGACCAGTGGTCCCCAACCTTATGCAGCTCGCAGACTGCTGAATCTACAGAGTCATGTGTCACTCTAACGGGAAGAAACTTCCCCCTGAGTGACGTCATTTAATGCCAGAACCCACCCACTCTCCCAGTCTGTCCAGAGACACAACCCTCCACCACCCTGAATCTGGGATTCCAATGGGAAACATGGTCCGTGGCTCTAAACATTGGTCTCTGTGCTCTCACGGCCCATCTGTCAGAGGGCCGCGGCCCACCAGTGGGCCACGGACCAGGGGCTGGGGACCTCTGTTCTACACCAGCCATTCTCAACCAGGGTTCTGTAGAATCCTATGGTTCCTCCACCCTATGATGCCATAGGTTCCTTAAGCTGTGGCTGATTGACCTCCCATTAGCCATCTACATAGAACCAGGAACTCTATCTGTACAGGTGGCATTCTGATAACTGATAGATGATGGACATTCTTACTATGACAGTCAATGCATATAGAGTTTTTCCCATTAACTAATTATATCAGACATTCCCCAACAACTGAGAACTATTCTATGGGTTTCTTTGGGATAAAAAGGTTGAGAAAGGCTGTTCTAGACCATGACGTAGTGAGTGACATTACCATTTCTTCTAAGCTCCATCACCAGGCGATACTGGGTTGGTCATGACATTTGCTATGCTATTTAAAACTCTTTCTAAAACAAACCCCATAGGTATATTGGGATTTTATTGGTACTCTTAATGCAATGCACAATAACTTTTCAGCTATACCTAAAATTATGTTTGCATTTTTTTCCTTCTAATAAATGGCATTTTGTGTATAGCTGAAAAGTTATTGTGCATTGCATTAGGAGTACCATTAAAATCCTGATATACCCATAAGCATTTGTTTTGGAAAGAATTAAAATTACAATTTAGGGATAAGGTACTGAGCCTAACAATTCCTGCCTGCTAACTTAAAATTTTAATTTGCTAGAGTAGATGATATAACCCTCTCTCTATGATCCAACACCAAGTGACATTTATGTAGCTGCAAAATTGGAATGAATGGCAAAGGAGCACTGAGAAGGTAGTCTAAGATGGAATTTAAACATTCCATAACAATCCCCATGAAGTTGCA
The DNA here is from genome assembly GCF_032062135.1 of Pyxicephalus adspersus. Taxonomy (NCBI): domain Eukaryota; kingdom Metazoa; phylum Chordata; class Amphibia; order Anura; family Pyxicephalidae; genus Pyxicephalus; species Pyxicephalus adspersus. The sequence continues at coordinate 4,308,528 of NC_092860.1, read as the reverse complement.
TACTGATAACATGTATTGAAGTCCTCTCAAATATTTTATATGTTCTTTTTTTCCCATGTTTTCATGATGATTTAGCATTTCAAAATGTACTAACTAAAAATAAATCTTTTATTTTGTAGTTTATATGTTCTCTGCAGTGTTTTATAGCCTGGGGCATGCCTGAAGATTATTGATACACATATATCCCCTAAATGATATGTTCTACCTTGCAATCAATATATAGGTGATCATGATGGGCAGTTTCCAGCACAGCAGTAAACGAAACATGAATACAAAAAGAATCAAATTCATCAGATCCAAATGTCATCAGTACAATCTTGTTAACTACAAACCTTTGACCTATATCAGAATATATCAGAAGAATTCTTTTTATTTAAGGAAGCCATCACCCCCATAATAAGCATGACATTTAATTCACACATTTCATTTTCAATTTTCAGATCAATCTAAGCATCATGGGGATTGATATATGTGACAATTAACCAACTTTCTTTCCTCCAGTGGTTTAAATCAGAATATTGGTTTTAGTTTGGCCATCATGGTATTTCTCTCCAGACGTGGGGATAAGCGTGACATACACATGACCTGTGCTTGGATGCATGAACTCTGCTTCCTCCTGTCGTATTAACATTTAAATTGCTAGTTAAGTAGCTGTCAGTCAATAAACAATAGTGATTCCATGACCAATTAACTCTTTTCAATTGACTTGTAAAGACAGAGCTTATCTGCTAGCTGTGCTTATTCCCCACATGGGAAATAAAGCACCAAAAACATAAATGCTTGTGTGAAGTGATCTCTCCAATCTAGGAGAATGAGACCATGTTGGTATAGTGGTTCTGTATATAGTTCTTATTTTATTTCTGTTTTGTACTAAAATTCCAAATATATATAATATATTTGGAATTATATATAATATGTATATATTTATGCCAACCCCTAACATGATTTAAGCATCAAAATCAAATTGGCTAAATTGCTGAACCAACTTTCAAGCAATTGAAGGTAAAACAACTAACCACTGCTGCATACAGTGATACATGTGCAAAATATTTGTACCTGCTTATTTGTTACCTGCTAAAAAGTCCACTTAGAAAACATCAAGGTTGACACGTTTTACCATTTAGCTTCTTCAGGGGAGGTCAACACAGAGAACATAGAATGTTCCTAATAAGTTCAAAACTTGATAAGTAACATGACCTTAGTTTTAGGAAATGGTTTCATGAATCTTCTAGACAATGTTCTTCTATACTAAATTATCAATCTCTGTGTATCCTCTGCTCTCCGCCAGGTTTGCTGCCATCCTCACCTGCCTAGAGACTGGCGTAGAACCCAGTGACATCACTTCTGTGTTATCTGTCTTGACCTCCCCTGGCGGAATGCATTGGTAAACGAGACGTGCAAATATTTCAGCATTTATCACTTTTTATGTAGAAGTCCGTATAGCCTTGTTTGGATCAGTACCTATCTTCTAATAATTGCTTTACACTTGGTTCAGCAATGAAATCATATTTCTTTGTGCCAAAGAACCTGCTCCTTATATAATTATATATGTATCATTATAATAATAATAATAATAATAATAACTTTTACTTACTTAAGTTTGACCCTCTTCTTCTGTTAATGGAACCTGGTGATCCACCACTAAAGTCTGGGTTGGCCCTTTGGTCTTTTCACTGCCCCTTACACCATTACATAATAAAAGAAAGGATGTTTTGAACTTCTATTTCAAGATAAGTTCAAGAAGGTTAGGTTTTGTGGCAAAAATGTAGGATTTGCTGGATCACCCAGGTTAACTGATGAAAGTGTATCCTCTCCAGCCTTGGAGAGCTTTAATAATCAGGCCAATTATGTATAAACATGTCATATAGGTGACGTCAAAGTGCATAATTATTCAGTAGGGTAATACAAAAAGAAGGAGGAAGGACAGAATAAGGGTATGAATATGAAGGGATAGGAAGGTAAGTATATGTGGGAAAGGTAGAGAAAGATATTATACAGTAATTTAAAGGGTGGAGGTGAAGAGTATTATACAGGTAACTTGTATATTTTGGATAATATTAATAATAATAAAATATTTTCTAAATCTAAGAGTAAACGGAGGAATAGACAAAGACAGCCTTACGGGAAAAAACCTAAAGAAATAAGATATAGGAGAAGGAGAAAATATTTGGTATTCTTCCAATAGATTGAGCTTTAAGCTCTTTTTTCTAGCCTCGTACTGATCTGTGTGTGTTTTAAGCTTTCTACTTTCCAGTACAACACAATGGCCATGCTTCACTTCTTTTTCTTACAATTTAAATCTTTGCATTATCAGCCAACATATTTAAAACCACTCATTTCCTGTCTGGTGAATACCTTATTTCAGTGGTAGAACGGTAGAGCAATGGTAGTAATGACTCTATGTAGTGAACAATCTACAAGTCTGTACATTTAATTACAGGAAAATGAACCATGTTCAAATATGCCAACCACCTCAAAAATGACCTTAGGTAAACATTGAAATAATAACCCAAATTAAAATGAGCTTGCATAAAAAAACTAGACTTTCTCTTTAACAAAAGGCATTAAAAGAGAGAAATTGTGACATTTGCTCCTATTGTGTCAATTAATTTAGGTAATGGCAGTCACCATGTCAGTATTTTAACGGATTTTCACAAAGAGGCATTTCAAGGGATCCTGTGAACTCCAGCCATCCTTTTTCCGCTAGCGCTTGCAAATAGGAATGATTTACATATGTCCTGGAGGAAGTGGGAACTTTACTGAGACAATTGATGACAGCTAGTGAATTCTCAAATATATATGTTCCAATTTAATTTATTTTCACATTTTAACCTGTGAGATTCCATTGGTTTTACATATTGCTATTCTGGTAAAGGAAACTTTTTATGAGAAAAACATGGAAGCTGCCATTACTAACCTCTCCTTCTTGGTTGCCTGATCATCACGATGAACCTCTTGGTTTCAGGAGGCCTATTTACTATCACAGATCTCCTATCAAAAATAAAGTCCTATCAGAAGAGGATCTCCCGATCTCTTAAGACCCTGCTCTGTTGGGATATTTTGCAGTGCGCCCAGCAAATAAAGCCAAATAAAGTTGCAACAGCAGGACCACTTGTAGGAGTCAATGAAACCTTCATGTAGTGGATAATGAGGCAACCCAATGCAGGTGCAGCTTTGATGGGGTCCTAAATATGATCCAGAACAGACTTGAAAGTTCGTGTTAGGTGGTCTTCACTTCAGAGAGGCTTTTGTTCATTTAGACTGGTGGAGATCTAACATGACTTCCCATATTTCGGGTGTGCTCCATCCATCTCTAATGATATATACCCAGCTCTAGACACCATAAGCTCACCAGAGTTTTACATTTTTAAAAGCAACTTTTCTCTATGAAAGTTGTTTCTACATCCAGCATATAAAATAAATCTACATATTTAAATCATCTTCCTATTTTTTATTGGTGTCCATGTCCCCACTAGTTGAATTTATCATCTCTATTTGTCCTGATGAGCATTATCAATTAAATCAATTATTTATGTAATGGCAAATTCCAATTCTTACGGTCATCACCCAGACAAAAGGAGAATTTCTGAAATATGGATGTTTTATCTTATAAAAGTCTAACATGGGTTTTACCCCTTCACTCTCCTTTACAAAAAGTTTGAGCTATATGCACACTTTAAATTTTCTGCCACTCCGCTCATCCATGGTTAATGTTGGTCGATTCAACGGCTATTCATTCAAATAGTGAAAATGTCTCCGGGTGATCAAATGCCGAATTCGAACAAGTCCCCATTCATCACCTGTAGTGCCTTGTATTCTTGGATAGAGAAACTCCATCCAAGAATACATAGTAGTAGCACAGCGTGGCAACAGCGATCACTGCTGCAGCGCTGTACTATGTGTTGTTGGATAGGGAAACTCTATCCAACAACACAGGGCACTACAGGTGATGATTGGGGACAAGTCCCCATTCATCACCTATAGTGCCCCGGAAATACCAAAATGACGGGAGGATTCCCACGGCTGCAGAGCCGGGGGAATCATAATGTCATTGTGGGAAAACCTGTAAAAAAAAGAAAAAGTTAATTGAAAAAACAAGAACAATCAATAAATTACTTTAAAATTATTTAAAAAACTTTTTAAACACATTGTTTTACCTTTTTTTTTTACAAAATTTTACAGTTGAATCCAGTGTTTTTCGGGTCGGGTCTATCCAAATTCATATTCCGGTTGAATCTATATTCAAGCCCAATTCGAACACCAACACTATCCATGGTTTTCTAAGACCTGCACATAAAAGGCTGGAGAACAGACTGTTGGCATTTATCACAATATCAGCAAGCTCAGGGTTGTTGGAGGCCAACATGCTATATTGACCCAAGGCCGGGATAAAAAAGAGGGTTTATGCACAGTGCCCTTTTTGGTATTTCATTTTTAAATGTTCCTCTTTGCAACCAAGTACAAAACCTCTTTACCAGCTCAAGGAGGATATATCTTTGAGCTCACACTTCTTGGAGCCTAGAAACTGAAACAATTTACATTAATGGAGATGACATTAAGAACTGCTTGGGGCTTTCGCAACACCTCCATATGGGGGGAAAATATGCAAGTTAATTAGAAGATCTTTAAGTGGAATTTTGATGTTATACCAGCTTTCTGATGATTTATGTGTTTACTTCATGCTGAGAGCAAGTGTCCTTTTAATCATAGTTACATCCGTTGATAGTTTATTGCTGATACTTCACTTATGAGTTATATGACAGCCCCCTGCCTAACTTATATAATAAAAGGAGGTTCACTGGTGGTAAATTAATACCTGTCATTGTAAACCTGTGCGATTCACACATAGTGTTTGTGATTTCAATATTTCTTTATTTCTAAATAATATCTATATTATATTAAATATCTATTAAATATATACTATTTATATTAAAATACTCCAAATCCATTCCCATATCATTTTTATATTTGCAATATAAATCCACCCAAAACATATGGAAAATGTTTTAATCTTTTTGCTGTATTTTAATGTCTTTTGTCACCCCCCTGGCCAGATCTTTCCAACCCCTGGTCATACCATGTGCAAGCCTATCAAAATGGAACGATTATAGTATACAGTGGCCTTATAAACCAACCCAGAGGGGACCAAGACCTGAGCTGGATATCTACTGTTATCCAAATGAAGAAAGTCAATGCAAGGGGAAAAAAAGAGTAAACAGACCTAGACTTGTACTATTCCAAAAAAAGAGGTCTTGTTACTGACAAACAATAGCTTAAACAATGCACTTCCATACAGTTTTATTGTGTTGTATATACAATGAGTAACAACTACTACAATTTAGTTGCTAGTACACAGTTGTTTAGATACAGCTCTAAAAATGACACCATATGAGTGTACATTGTTACAGTTTCAAGTTAGTCCTAGAATTCCAGTCTGCCCTGAAGAAGCAAATGTTGCAATACAGGACTAACTTGAAACTTTGGGCCTAATGTATAAAAGTCTCCAAGGCTGGAGAAAAGACTTTTTCAGCAGTAAAGCCGGGTGATCCAGCAAACCTGGAATGGATTTCCTAAAAGTCATATGCTATTTGTTACCAGGTCCATTTCAGGTTTGCTGGATCAATCATCTTCACTGATGAAAGTGTATCTTCTCCAGCCTTAGAGAGCTTTAATTATTCAGGCCCTATGTATCAGTGTCGTGGTGCTTCTACTCTTTATTTTTCTCATGCATTTATTTGTAAGGGGATGGTTACCTACATAACATATATAAAGTGATAATCCTTATTCATTTCTATTTTCTTAACATGCCGGGGAGAATCACATCCCTTGTGTCCATCAGGCTGAATCATATAATTAAGGGATAATCAGGAAAGGCACAGTAGCTTTTCTAGAGTAGCCATGCCGTATCAGTAAACTGTAAACTGCCTTGTATTAGAAATAGATCAGTTAGGGAAAACATATATAAAACTGCCATAACAGACACTTTCACAACCAAACCTTATTTGTCTCTGCTATTCATTAGGGATACATAAACTCAGAGATTGATTGACTTCACCTGCTTCTGTGGAATTGCTTCCAGCCGGCAGACTAGGAAGGGCAGCCACTGGGTTACGGGTATTGGTCTTGTATATGCCTCAACCAATTACTGATGATTTTGCCTTATGGTGTGAGATCTGGGTAGAGGGTAAATATCTGGAGTTGCAATGTGGGAAGGGCAGTATTGGGCCTAACAAAGCAAGATTTATGGATTGGGGACTAAAGTCTGCCCTGGCCTGCTCTGTCGTTGTCCTGCTACGATCCTATATACCTATAAACCACTACAGAATAAGTTTGGGTTAAAGATTGCCAATTGAGAACAGAAAGAAAGGGGATCCTTCTTTTTCATGTTTAACTTCAAATTAAATCTTAAAAGTCCAAGACTTGGATATTTGGATGTTTTGCTGTCACTGTAGCATTTGGATACTGAACCACTTAGGCTAAAGTCTTGGCAAGGAAAGGTTGTCCCTCTTCTAGACAGGCGGTGATGTGTGGTACCTGTAATAGCAGTTAACAAGATCTTGGATTTAAAATTTTACCTGTGGACTGATGGGTAGGCATGAGTGAGCGAAATTTTAAAATTCGATCTTGCGGTGAATCGGGCCGTTCTCGCTTACCCAACATGTAAGCGATAATGGCTTGTGTAAATTTAGCTGTCGAGATCAAATTTTTTGGGACCTGCAATAGCAATCAGGGGAGTGGAGCTGACAGCTGGATAGAGATTCTCTATCCAAGAACACAGGAGTCCCGCGGCTTTGCTCATCATGAATGAATGCAGCCGTGGGAATCATCCTGTAATGATTTCCTCAATCTTCCTATGGGTCTGTGAAATTGCTGAAATTTTGCGGACCCATTGTCAGTTTGAGGAAATTTTTACGAGAGTGTCATAGGCATTTTAGCTCATCCCTACTGGTGGGCTTTTAGGTATAGGTGGTCAGAATGGCTGTAAAGCTGCCCATCACTTTTACTGCCAGTGAAGAGTTGATGATCCCAGTTGTACTCCACATCTAGGTATACAAAAGGTTAAGTAAAATATACTTTTTTTAAGACATGTATGGGTCACATTGGGTATTTAAGAGATTTTGTGTTTTCTTCTTTTTAGTCTGTTTCAGGCCCTGAAAGGTTCTTTGATAAGGAAGATCAACATTTCTCTCTTTGTTAATTCCCTCTAAATTAGGGGTAGTCTGGTGATGCCCCCTCCGGGGATGGCAGAGAAACTGCAGGGGTCAGCTGTAGATTAAAGGTGAGTATTCAAGCCCATAATTGTTGTACACTGGCTGGGGTGCCATTTTAATTAATATAAAATTGCCTGCAATGTGACTTTAAGCAAACTTCCTGGGTCACCTGTAGTATGGATAGATATTTAAGGAACCCATTCTTGTAGGGGCCAGTTGGCTTGCTCACAACACCTTAAGGAAGGATATGACCCAATCAATGGGAAGGATATATTTAATTAGTAGTGGATTAAACCCAACATTTTTATGTAGCTAAACTGAATAAAGAAGTTTTACATGGAGTTTTACTTAGCAATGGCCTGTAATGCTGAAGATGTAGAATTGCTCATCCGAATGAAGTAGAGATCTGTTTTTTCTGAAAATAAATGATTTCTTTTTGCATTAGGTGTATTTGATGCAGATATTGTTATCAATGTGCACGCACATCCATGTACATTTTATTTATGTTCATCCAGCTGTTATTCATGCTTGGTATGCTGTGAGTGAATTTTGAAGATCTCATTATATCCACTAATTGAAATTCTGAACTCTACTTACTCATTTTATTACCTCTCTGTAACTTTTTTTGAGTTTTCCCCTACTATTAACCATTAATTTACTTTCCACTGCTTTTTTAAAAAGAATGCATATGATGATTTTGAAATCAGAATTGAAATGTGCAACTGTGGTCACTAGGGATGAGTTTTGAGTTAGACCCATGGTGGGTACGAGTGATGGGTTTGAGTTTGGGGCTTCCATAAGGTGAGATTCCTTAAAATGATTTTTATTGGAGCCGTGCTACCCTGCACAAATTGTGACCTGTGGTCAGCGAAGTAACAATGGTTATGGTGATATGGCTAACAGTGCTTTGGTATATGTCGGCTCTCTAGTGCATCTATATTGTCTGTGAGTGTTGCAGCAGTGTAGAGAAAGCTGAGAAACTGGAGAGATTAGGGCCAGCTTGTGAACCGTACTTTCATTCTGATTTCTAACTCTTTGGGTAATTTGGTCATATGCTGCTTTTGTATTAATGACTTTTTTTTTTGTCCTACATTGTATTTTATGGTTTATTAAAGGTCTCTGTTAGCTGCTGTCCCATCCACACAAAATCTTGAAACAAAACTAAAACGCATACTATTTTTTAAAAACAATAATTTATGTCCCCCAAAGTAAGTCCATGTCAGATACATTGTCTAATAACAGATTTTCACATCATTGACTACTCTGGCATTCTCGCGAAAATTTATTTGAAGTTCCGATCGGTCCGAGAAATTTCGCGAAACCATCGGAAATCCAGGAAATCACTATAGGAGGATTACCGCAGTTGCATTAGTGGGAATCCTCCTGTCAGTTAGCGATCCCCGGGCACTACAGGTCAGACTACAGGTCACTGAGATGAGGATTCTCACTGCTCCATTCATAAATACAGCTGGGGTACTCCTCCTCTCATAGTAAGTCACGCAGCTTGTGTTTATGAATAAACGAAGCCGTGGGAAAAATCAGAGGATTTTTCCCATGGCTGCATTCATTCATGAGCAGCCAGTAAGACTTAAACTGTGTTCCTGGATAGAGAAACTCTATCTAGGAACACAAAAATATAGGGCTGCAACAGCAATCTGATTGCTGTTGCCGCCCTGTAGTATGTGTTCCTGGATAGAGTTTCGCTATCCAGGAACACAGGACTCCTGTGTTCTTGGATAGAGAAACTCTATGCAAGAACAGATACAACTAGTAAGAGGCTGCAAGAGCAATCAGCTCTGCTCCCCTGATTGGTCTTGCAGGTGTCAAAAATTTGGCCTCGCTGGCTGAATTTACAAAGGCCATTTTTGCCTACTTGTTTGGTAAGCGAGAACAGCCTGATTCGCCGTGAGACTGATATTAATAAATTTACTTGCTCATTCCTATTGACTACAACCTGATGTATACACACTGCACTCCGGTTACTAAATGTCTAGTTCGACTGGCTTTGAAAATACTACATGTGGAACCTTTGGAAATACTGCAGGGAATCCTGTGCTATTTCAGAAATGTATGAGGATCCACCATTTATTGATGGGTTATCTTCATTGGTCATTGTATTTGAAGGGCAGCGCATATGTGTGTCAAAGGGTCTTTCAACTTTGGCACACATGCTCCGCCTTTGGATAATAGGTGGACTTGGGCATTGGATCAGACACCCTGGGGCACTGTTTATGGAACTTCCATACATTTTTTCCTTAATTACTCCTGTTTTTCCATTTTGCCTTAAGCCACACATTTTGTTGAATCATTCTTGCTTGTAGTAATCAGTAGAGTTTGTTGTTGCAGGAATTAAAGGAAACTGCTGACCACTCATTTATGCTAATTGTTTAGTTTGTAGGAAGTTTGTTTGAGAGTTTCTTTGCATGAACTGTCTGTTTTAAACCCCCCTACAACATTTCAATGAGATTTAACTTAAGGCTTTGACTTTTCTACTTTTCAACTTCTATAACCCTCCATTTCTGCAGTGGGATTGTGCTGAAGGATACTTTGATACTTTGATCCCTTTGATATTTTGGACAAATTGCCTGACATTCTTTTTAAGCACGCTTTAATGCTGAAGAATTTTTATCTGATTTGATGACTGTTAGCTGTCTAAAACATAAAGTAGAAAAGTAACCCCAAACATTTTCACCACCATGATTTACAGTTGGTATAAGGTTTTACTCCTGGAATGCTGTCTTTGATTTGTGCAAACCGTTTTTCCTGTTTCTATGGCCAATCAACCCCTGATTCATTATTTCACACCACATGTGTTCAGCTTATGTGTTTAACAAAAATACGTGGACACCCTTTAATATTGTATTTGGATAGCAATTTCTTTTTTTCTTTGCCTATTCCTCACGTCTTCTATGGAGGTTAAATTGGAGCATCTCTTTCTGTTTGTCTATACATGCACTTCAACATCAACTGTTGCAAGAGTTACCTGAGAATAATATTATTGTGTACCTGGAAACTCTTTGGGCATAAAATAAGCAGCGCTTGGGCTGATTTTTCTGGGTCAGGCAGTTCCGGACAAATTACAACCATTTAAAATCTATTCTATTAGTAAATGTTTTTTTCCTTACAGTTGAAAGTTCAGTTTCAAACTATTTGGCATTTTTTGTAATTTTCTTGTCAGACTCATTACATCCGCACACTTCATTTAAATTTTTGATTTTGGAATGATGACACTACAACACTAGACCTTAACCTCCTGGGCGTTACACTGATGTCTAGATTTCTGTACCAAAAGCGTTACAGGTTTTCATGAAATTTTTTTTTTAAATTGTAGACCTGTAACTTACAGAAATATGTCCGAATAGGGGTCTGGTAGACATAATGAATAGAAAAAATGTTTGAAACACACAATCATGTAAAAAAAAAAAATACTTTTAATAAAATTAAATAAAATACACAAAAATCAGCTTAAACAAGAATACATAAATAAATAAAAAATACTGAAAATGCGATAATTTGGTATACTGTATAGTAATATATTTTTCTAAAACACCTCCCTAGTGTCCGTCACATACCTATAGACAAAACCACACAAATATATTTTCTATTATTTTGTATTGGATTGGATACAGGACTTTGTATTCAATCCAATACAAAATGAGATCAAAATTCAAACTCTCATTATGTATTGGATTGAATACAAATTCCTGTATCCAATCCAATACAAAATGAATGAATGAGTTTCAATTTGAATTTCCCGCCGACGTCATCGCACACGCACGCACGCACGCACAAGAAGCCGGCCGTTTTTTTTTTTCCTCCGCCGGCCGGCTTCTTGTTTCAGAGAGCACCCGGCTCTGGAAGGAGAACGACGCGGGACGATCAGCGGGACCAGGAGACGGCACCCGACGCTGGAGAGGGAGATCGACGCTGGAGGACGACGCTGGAACACGGAAACGACGCTGGATGAGCACAGCGGGACCAGGTAAGTGGGGAGTGAGAAAAGTATGGGGTTATCAATAATTGCAACTTTTTTTAATACGAAAAAGTACGGGCTTAACGGTTGGGAGGTTAATGAGGTTCTAATTGTTGACAACCAATATCCTAAACCTGAATTTTGTAGCTTACTGGGGACAAGTGTAGGGGTATATATACTTTGCAAATATGATAACTCTACATTTTAATTAAGTCATTCATTATGAATGAATAAACCAATGTATTATGTCTTAATGTATATCATCTTTATCTAATCTAATGATTGCCTGGAGCTTAGCCTTAACTTCTCTGGCAGTTTTCCTGAGTGTGGCTCCGGGGTGATTTTCAGTACCAAAAGTGGTAACCCTGAGCCATTGTAAAGCACTTCCCTGGTCCCTACGAGATTGCCGTGTCCTCCAGCAATGCCCACCCTGCCTCTGTGTACCCTGGCCTCGCATCCCCGGCATGATTAATGGGACGTGTGAGCATGCAGGAGGCATAACCGGGAGGGAAATTTAAAACAATCTACTGCCTTGACACTCCAAATTACTAACCTAATCGACCTAATAGCAAACCTGTGTGCTAATAATAATGGCGTACTTTCATTGTTCCAGGTACCCTCAGCATCAGCTGAAAATTTCCAAAATACCATTCAGTTTCTGTGGCCCCCAGCTCACCGTTCTTGCTTTCTGCACCCTACTATTGGGTAGTGAGGCATTTATATAGAAAGAGCAGCTTCTACAAAACTGTTTATGAAATATAATAAAAATAGAACAACCACCATGCAATACTCATACCAAAATGATGCTTCAAGCCAAACTTTTAAAATTAGCTGGGACTGGTTCCAATTATTAATATTGTTATTATTATTAAACAGGATTTATATAGCGCCAACATATTACTCAGCGCTGTACATTAAATAGGGATTGCAAATGACAGACTAATACAGACAGTGATACAGGAGGAGAGGACCCTGCCCCGAAGAGCTTACAATCTAGTAGGTGGGGGAATTTACACACAATAGGAGGAGAGATATGTAGTGGTGGGGAGTAGTGATGGTTTCAATTGACAGAAGAAGACGGGTAGGCAAGTTTGAAGAAATGGGTTTTGAGCGCTCTTTTAAATGAGCAGAAAGTAGGAGCAAGCCGAATAGGACGAGGAAGACCATTCCAGAGAGTTGGAGCAGCTCTAGAGAAGTCTTGTAACCGTGCGTGTGATGAGGTTATGAGTGAGGAAGTCATTAGTAGGTCATTGGAGGAGCGGAGAGAGCGGCAGGGGGAGTATTTTTTAACCATGTCAGAAATGTAAGTGGGACAATAACTGTGTAGGGATTTGAAGGCAAAGCACAGGAGATGAATTTGATTCTCAGGTGAAATGGAAGCCAATGGAGAGAACTACAAAGAGATGCAGCGGAAGAGGAGCGGAGGGAAGGATGGATGAGTTCCAATGGACCTCTTACAAGTTCAGCATAAAAAAACATGTCGCATAGAGCTTGCTTTCATCCTATACCTGCAAACCTAGGTTTGGGAGAAGAATAGGTGTGTTCCCTATTATAAAAAAATGTACTTATGGATGCCTTGATTTCCAATTTACAAACCAGAGCACAGGACTGGGGTCAGCGATGTTTGGGTAAATGGTGTAATAGGTGCTAAATATTTACTCTGCCCCTTTAAGCCCCCCCAACTTGACTGTTCTGTTGATGTGGATTAAAGCATGTCCATTGTGATGTGTTTTAATACGCAGATGCTGTTTTTGATGCAGAACACATAGTCAAAATAGTTACATAGTCAGTTAGGTTGAGAAAGACTTAAGTTCATCAAGTTCAACCACTATAGAAATAAACCCATTTCCCATTTACCTATAGGCATAGTAGGACCAGAGGAAGGCAAAAATAAAACCCAGGTTCACCACAATGTTTGATAAGAGAACAGCAATGCATGTGTTTCCAAGTTCTGTTTTTTTTGCTGCTTTTCGGTATCTATAAAAAAATGTGCGGAATAAAATAAAAATCATTGCAATGCACCCCTTGCACCTTGCTTTATGTGTTACAGAATTGCCTATTAAAACATGTGTGTTACCGCCAGCCTATAATACATTTTCATGCAGTAGCTGTACCTGTCTTTAGCAATTTAAATGTTCACTGCTGACTGTATAAAGGGATTATTTTACTGATTCTATTCTTCACTACACTATAGTGATTGAGTAAGTGTGCGTATGAATTAATAATTAGCGTAATATAATTGGGCTAGCGTGTTAGAGCATATGTCTAAATATTTTCATAATGAATATTTATGCAGTCAGTGTCATTTTAGCACTGGAAAGTCAAAACTAATTTCCTTATTTGTTACTGTGTCATGTTCCAGGTGTCAGAAAGTGCATTTATTATTAATGTAAAATGTTTTATTATTGCAGGGCACCTTGCTAGAATGAACCATGCCAAGGCCAGGAGATTGGCACCACCTGTGTAAAATACGTGGGAGGTGATTTTTTTTCCGGAGGATTTTGGATGGCTGAAGCTGAAGTGCTGAGGGTGTCCTGGATTATATTTCCAGGAGCTGACACTTCTCTGCCAGGAACCCTTAAATTATTTATTAGTTTCAAATTATGTAAAAATATATGTCCATCTAAAATAAATAAAATCACAGACAAGTGTCATCCATTATGCAGTTTCAAATTAAGGAATAAAGTGTCCCATACATTTCTTCCTATTTGTGGTTCTTTAGATTTATGTTTGTCAGCTCTGTCTGATTGTGAGACGGGAGCCCCCTCTTCTGTTTTTACCTCTGTGGAATATGTAAAGACTGAATAGGGGAGCAGAGCCTCCGGGGATACTTATGTCATGTGCCCCAGGGGGGCTTTGGTCTGTTCCTTGCCTGAAATTGAGCATGAAGGGGCTTTTACCCTCATTGAAAAAATCCTCATTTACAGGTGGATACAGGTGGTGATGTAGGAAGAAGATGGTAGCTGCATTCCTTTTACTGAAGATGCTCACGCCCAGCATCACAACCACTGGAAAGGACATGTTTGGGGCCTACAGAACATCCCACTATCACTATATGGGCATGTCATAGTGTCAATGGCAATACTTTCAGCACATATATTCAGAATTATTTTACCTTTGATCAACTGTTAACCTTTTTTAGGCCTGCATCACTTTTTTTTATTTTCTTTGCATTTCCATGCAGAACCAATTTAAAGCAAATCTAAGCAGTTGACACAAAGGGTGGGGTAATCTTTAGTTTCATGTTAAATTGAACCTGAGACCATAGGGATTCGAAATTACAGGTATTTTGGTCTTCAAAGTTGTTCAGTGGTTTATTTACCAAATCCAAAGGCGGATATAGGAGTTCATAGTTAGGGTAGCATAAACTTTATATATTTGTAGAGTACTAGTAGTAACTTGAAATACCTGAATCCTGGGGGGAACGTGTATGGACCTTAAAGAGGATCTAAACTCAATGTTTTTACTTTACATAAAAGGGTAGACAACCCTTTGACATAAAGTAAAAAAAAAGGGTGAAACACCTCACCTTTCAGAATGGGAGTACAGAGACTCCTGCGATACCTATGTTAGGCATCCCAGAAGGCCTTTGGCTTCTCCTTCTGCAAATGCCCAATCTTGGGGCATTTTCCTTCACTAAGCGGAAAGAGATGCCGATCTCATGTATGTGCAGTAAGATCGGCACTGTTTTTTTCCTCTTCAAAGCGGGCTACTTCACCTGATCCCACACCTGTGCAGTGGAAGATCGATGATGGTGTCGAAGAAGAATTCCAAGAAGGTGTGGTACTGGATTGAGAAAAATAAATATAACCTTTGTTCAGCACTAGGTCCTAGGTTCGAACCCCAGCCAGGACACTATCTGCATGGAGTTTGCAGGTTCTCCCCGTGTCTGTGTAGGTTTCCTCCGGGTACTCCAGTTTCCTCCCACATCCCAAAAACATGCAGTTAGGTTAATTGACTTCCCCCAAAAATTGACTGTATTAATGACATATGACTATAGTAGGGACATTAGATTGTGAGCTTCGAGGGACAGCAAGTGACATGACTATGGACTTTGTACAGCGCTGCGTAATATGATGGTGCTATATAAATACTGTATAATAATAAAACAGTGTTTCTCAACCAGGGTTCCTCTAAAGGTTGCTAGGTGTTCCTTGAGCAGTTTGTGATTCTCACGTCAGATTACTGGAAACCAATGATCTTTTTGGCTATCAATAAAGGTGACATTCTTCCCAATGACCAGCAATTCTTCCCAATGACCATTATACTAATGCACTAAAAGCAGTGGGATCCTGGAAGGCCTGAAACCTATTTCAAGCAGTTCCTCTATGTTATAAAGGTTGAGAAACATTTTAAGTCTTGACCTGATCTCTGCTCTGACTGCAGCTTAATGAGCACCTGTTCTTTTAATATTACTCAAAACCATTACTATAATACAACAAAGGAATTCTTGACCATTGTTCTTTTACCTTAATGGACAGTATGTTTTTCTTTTTTTATCTTACCTCAATTGGCGCCACATGTTTTCCCCATGTCTAAGCCACTTCTACTGTTCGCCAATTGCAGACTGAAGATCTACATTTGCCATTATTACTAATTAGTATTATGTAAGACACTTAGCTGAGCTGGAAATGGGTTTCCAAGCAACAATTTGCTTACTCGGAAACAGATAAAGAAGCATAACCTTCATCTCTGCAAGGTAATATACGATATATTGTTTGAATAGTTGCATCTTGAATACACATTTTTCCTGGGGGTCATGGGCACTCAATCCGAAGATTTCTAGCATGTGTTTAAAGTAGGTCTACCAGGTTTCGAGGTTCCTGGGTTATTCGGAAAAATGATTAAAATAAACTTTGCATTTTTTTTCCATTTGAGAAACAGTGCCTTTCCAAAAGGGAAAAAAATATACATCTATTGATAGGATAAATGGGTAAAATATGTTGGGGAAGGGTCTTTGTCAAACAAGCCTTAGCCCTTGTATCATTAATTACCAACCAGGTGATGTCCCTATCTCTAGATCAGAATCAACCTTTATACCATGAGGGGTAACCCTTGAAAAAATCAGCTCGGGAATATTATATATAATTATTATATCATCAGCTCACGGTATATTAGTGTGGCGGTCGTTAGGATAAGAATCCCACTTACATTGCTTGCCAATGGGAAGGCTGCCACCAATACAGATAGCCAAAAGGATCATCGGTGTTAAACTAACCTGAGAGTCCCAAACTGCTCATTGCTCAAAGAACCCCCAGCAACCTATAGAGGAACCCTGGTTGGGAACCACTGATCTAGAATACCTCTTTAGAAATGTACGAGTGACTTCATATAGAGAATGTTTATTCTTTCAACCACGGTGGCCAATTTACGTTCTCTCTACACCAAGCAACTTTTACTTTTTGCCAGTCATTGACCTTAAACATACATTGCCCATTATTACTAATTAGTATTATACAAGGCACTTAGCTGAGCTAGAAATGAGTTTCCAGGCAACGATTTGCTTATTGGGAACAGATAAAGAAGCATAACCTTCACTGCTGGATAGAAGTAAAAGAGATATCGTTTGAATAGAGTCTTAGCTGAGCGTTGCGACTTGAATACACACGATCTGTTTTGTTTCCTGACACAAAGGCTGTCCTTCTGTTATGATAGATTACCATTTATATATTTCAGTTAATTAAGGTTTTCACCATAGGCACAGGGGAAGAGTAGGAAAAAAAATTATGATAGAAAAAAGTTAATTTTCTTGTCAACATTTGACACAGTTCATTAATAGCTTTGTGCATAAATTGTATGTCAATCCGTGCAATTAAATGTTAGGAAATAGAGAAAATGGTTTCAATTTATTTTGAAAGAAAACTTCATCAGCACTGGGAGAAATGAGCTTTAGTAATATAGACACAATAGTCTTGGCTGTAGACTTAGTGCCTTAGATACAGTCAGCTGGACAATGCACTAGGAATTCTGGCACAGCTGGGTGGATTGATATCCTCCCCAATGGAGCCTCCACATGGCTGGGTGACAGAGGAAAGACAAGCCTTCCATTCATGGCAGGGGTGGTAATTGGCAGTGGCATGAACCAATTAACATAGAATTTATGAACAAAGGCAGAAAGACGTTAACAGCAAAGGTACAGGTATGTATTAGGTGTTTCTGTGTGCCAAGTGTACCTATACATTGCCTCCATTGCCTAATTTTCTGCCCAATGCATTGGGCCTGATTTATTATATCTCTCCAAGGCTGGAGAGGATACACTTTCAGTGTAGCTGAGTATATCAACAAACCTGGAATGGATTTCTTCAAAGTAATTTGCTAGCAAATCTTTTAAATCCTGGACCAGATCCCTTCCAGGTTTCCTGGATCACCCAGCTTCACTGATGAAAGTGTATTCTCCCCAGCCTTGGAGAGCTTTATTAAATCAGCCTCATTGCCATGATTGCTCATTAGTTGCCTTCATATTGTAAAATTACCTGTTTATTGTACCCACATTGTCATTGTTGCCCGTGTATTATAACAGTTAACTGAGTTCCATAGTCCCATGTATTGTAATAATTGCCCATTTGTTTCCCATGTATTGTCACTATTGC
This sequence comes from Pyxicephalus adspersus, assembly GCF_032062135.1. Lineage (NCBI taxonomy): Eukaryota > Metazoa > Chordata > Amphibia > Anura > Pyxicephalidae > Pyxicephalus > Pyxicephalus adspersus. The sequence continues at coordinate 4,290,754 of NC_092860.1, read as the reverse complement.
CTATTTATTTTCCACATATCACTTGGCTGTTCCCTATGTACTGTAACATCTAAACATTTGTTGCCCACATATTCTATACAATGGCCTATATTTAACATGTGCCATATTGCTATTGCCCCATTGTTGCTTTATATTTTACCAACTGAATATTTTTGCCTGTTGTAAGCAGTTGCCACTTTGTAGTCCATGTATTGTCGCTATTCCCATTTTTTCATAATTACATTGTCAATCGTTATACTATAATTTATTCCCCTTTAAACCTGTTTTATTAGTAACCCATTGTTTTAAGGATCTATCAGATAGCCAATACAACATCCAAATGAAGAAGTGCACATGCCCCTCTTATAGGGAGGATTTCCGAGTACTTACCTAAGTATAACTGTATACAATAAGAAAACAAAGCTGAACATACTAAAATATAAATCTGGGGGTTACATTTAAATTTATATATACTTTAGCCGTTGGCTGTTTTTTATACATTTTCTTTTTAGAATTATGATTATAGTGTAAAACTTGTCTCCTTTGAAACAGAGAATTGTATTCTAAGTCACACCAGGATACAAGATAAAAGCATCACTAAGATATCTGAGGAGACAGAAGTCAGTGACAAAACTCCAAAATTCAAGAGAGACTTAAACTAAAAATCCTGTCAAAGGATGGGAAGCGTCAGTCTGAGTAGTTCCAGAACTTCTATTTACAGAAGGGACTTCAGCCTACAAATCACCGGGAAACCGTGTGTAAATGTCAAAGTCATATTGAACACATGTCTGCCAGGTTCTGAATCACTTTAAAACCTCAGCTCTTGGGATAATTTATAGCTCAGATCCTCTATAAAGAGTCTCAGAGATGATTATGTTGTTTTGGTGCGGTCTGCTTAACCGACCGTGATTGTATGATATATCTTACATAAAGAGAGAGCTTGTTTAATCCCAAGTCATAATTCTGTGATTTCTAAAAATTGAACACAACAGATGAAGGAGCCATCGATTTGAAAAGAGCCCAGCATCATTTTTTTGGAAAGACTGTTAGTGTTAATTAAACAAGTCTAGGTGATCCTACAATGGGGGTCCATGTTCCCACCTTTCCCACTATAGGCTGCCAATTCTCTGTTCCTGCCTCCCATTTTGGTTTCATTATTATCCTTTCACATGGCTTCTGATGGAGACTACAAGTTACCATTTCAAAACACATTTTTGCAGCCATGAGAAATGGCTGCAGAAATAAAAAATGTTGGCCTTTGTGGGTCTTAAGAGCAGATTGCGCATATATTCAAATGTAATGCAATCAACCTCAAATGACATGGCTGGTTGTTACCCCATAAGGAATCAAGAATCTGTCAAATATCACTTCTTTCTTTCCGTCTTAGCTTAAACTAGTTTCAAATTGTTCAGGCTCTGATTTGGTACCTGGTCTCTCTTCAGTACTGCTATAGTTCATTAACACACATAGTTTTCTTGTTTGTGTAACCGTACTATGTCTTCCCCCATGGTTGGTCCCAGTGCTCCTATGGATGTGTAGGTGCATGGATTCATGAGCGCAGATTGTGCATGCACAGGCAAATTTCTGTGTCCAGTGCACATCCACTTGTATGGGTTATTTAAGTTTCTGCAGTCCTGGCAGTAGCTGCCAGATCTTTAGCGTGTCTACTTGCCATTATACACAGCATTTCCTGCCTGCTGTGACCTCAGTCTTTCCTTATTTGCCCTGTCAGCTTTTTCTGCACCAAAACAATCTGATCCTTGCACCTCTCTGGTGGGAAAAACCAGGGGGCCATGACCTGGTGACATCTGACAGTAAAGTAGTCCGACGACCACTAGGGTTACCTGCCCATCACCCCTTGTGGGGGGAATTGGTGAAGACCAGGTGCCACATCATCCACCAGCAACTGAATCCATAACAGCTTGTCTTTTTGTTACTAACCTATAAAGATAATTTGAGTTGAGGATCTATCAATCATGATTTTCCAAGGTTATTTAGAAAATACATGAATTCAGTAAAAGTAGAAAGCAAAAGAAATCCAAAATAATTCTGAACAAAAGGGTCAACAAGTCCCTTTCTATTTATATATCTATATGCACTGTGCATTTTAAAGTCACATCAAACATACAGTGTTTTCTGGAGCTGATCTTGGCAGCCTTCCAACCCTCTAAAGTAAACTCCCAGCAAGTGTCTCTAAAATGTTGGAAACCGACTGTGACCCAAGTCTTCAATGTGATTTTTAAGGGTCTTTGAAACTTAATAACACAATAATAAAGTCAGAAGAGGAGGTCCGGGATAAGTCTTTACTGCTTCAATATTAAAATAGCCTGGGCACTTGCACTATAGGGCACCACCATGATTGCAGTCCACCTACTCCAAGGTTTATTTGTGTCCACATTTTAAAACTTTTTTACTGAGTGGTCCAGCCTGAGCAGGACAGCTGTGGTCCTATTTATTCCTATAGAGAGGTCACTTTAGAGCAGTGTTTCTCAACTAGAGTTCCTCAAGAGATTGATAGGGGTTCCTTCAGCAATGAGCCGTTTGTGCCTCTGAGGTCAATTTAACTGACGTTGACCTAATGATCTTTTTAGCGATCTGTAAGGCTGACATCCTTCCCACCGACCAGCAATTTAAGAGGCATTCTTCCTACTGAACAAGTTGTGGATATAGCAATTATAGCAGGGGTACCCTGAAGACCTGAAAGTTGTTTCAAGGAATTCTTCATGTTAAAAAGCTTCAGAAATACTGCTTTAGGGCATCATGAATACAGATCCTTAATTGTTTAATTATTTTTCTATAGTAGGTGGTCCTGGAAAATATAGAGAGCAGCCTTGATGTCATAATGGAGCTCCCTGCTCAGATGGCAGGGCCTTAAAACTATACACATCATTTTACGGCCCTCCAGGTTTAGTGTTTGGGTACCTTTTTTTATCAAAACTTAGGGCAACTTGTGGGGCTTAAGAGATATTGCTCATCAGGCTGGCCATAGCACCCTGCAGTCTTCCCTTATTCCTTGATGATAGGTAATGGGTGTCAGTCAACCCTGAAGACAACTTTTGGCAAATAAGAGGTGTTTTGTGAGACAGCACAAAGACCATCTAGAGGTGTATTGGGAGGGCTGTGCACTTTCCCTAGCCCATTCTACCTCCAGCTTTCTGATTCTTGCATCACTAATTACAGTAGACTTCCGACTATCCGGCCTAATGTGGTGTCAGGATAGGCCAGATAAAAAAAAATCCGGATAGTCCGAAGTCCTATTAATAAAGCACTATACTTACCTCCACACACGGTCCAGCGCTGCGCACCCCGCACCCCGCAGACATCCAACACAGTTCCGAAGAGCAGGCAGCAGCAACGTCGCAACGTGTGCCATGCAGGAGCATTGCAGCACACGTCCACCCGCACCGCCCTGGCAATTTATAATGGAGGGTTTTTTTTTTCGGCCTCCATACTAGACCGGATAGTATGGCGAGCTGGATAGGCGAGATCCTACTGTACATTTAAATCTATCTATTTGATTGAAAGGCATATATTTATTTCAAAGCTTTATTTTTAATTATGGCCAGAGTGTACCTCCTATTACTGGTCAGGTCTTTTAATATTTAATGATTAGTACACCTATGTTGTAAAAATCAAATAGTCCAAATGGTTGTAATTGTAACCACCATTATCAGGAGAATAAAAAGATGCTAAGTCATCATGGCTAGCTACCATCAGCCTTTTGTTTTTTCCCATACGCCTCTCCATTTCCTTTGACACATATAACTACCTTCTTAACTCAATAGTCTCATCCATCTTAATTTAGCAGTGTAGAGCTATTGGCTTCTGAGACACAGACTTCACTTTGAATGTTCTGCAAAACTTTATATATATATATAGAAATATATTTTAATGTCTTTATGCTTGTTACGCTATACCACACAAGTACCGGGGAGCTAAAGGCTTGCAAGAGAACATTCTCTGATCTGCAGGACTGAGAGGGAAGGTACAAACATTTCATTCTTGTTAACTTCAAGAATATATTTTTTCTTAGTAAGTTATGTTTTCCTGCCTCATTAAAATTACATCTAAACTCTGAATAGGGTGATTAAATTATTTAGTCCTCTTTTGTTGTAGACACACATGTGTTTTTTCCCAGTGTTAGAAACTGAAGAGAGCGTTATACATTAATCATCTCCAGAAGTTCACCAAATAAACAACATTTTCAAAGAGTATTCCTTTGCAAATGGAAATCTTTGAGTAAAAGGTAAATATATGCCGTATTTTATCACACAAGCATGTATCTGGGTTTCTATAAAAGAAAAACTCTTTTAATAAAGTAAACAGTCTTCTAAGGTGCTTGCTGTATTCGGTGATCAATAGTATCCCTAATTGTATGTCTGCCCATAGAGAAAATTTATCGAGCTTAAAGAGGCCCTGTCAGCATCCAAAAAAAATAAAATAGCTAATAGTGTTCCCAGAGATTATGTTAGAAGAATGGTGATACTACTTCCTGCAGAATGGAGGTCAGAAGTAAAGAAAATAGGAACCCACATGAAGGTGAGGGTCAACTGAAAATAATCAGACCCTACCATCTGCCATTTAAGGTTTCTCCTTCCCCACCCGTACATCACTTCTGTGTCCGGTAGAGGCATAGAGGTCAGTGGGAGGAACCACAGGACCCAACAGGGTCAACCTATCTGATGTACCTGTGAAAGATGGATAGCAGCCAGAGCTCATCAAGTGGACAAAGGTTGAGGCAGATGACCCTTTGGAAAAAGTGAGTAATTAGGGTGTCAATTTAGGTTATATATTTATCAATATATCAAATGATCTTAAATTCAAGATATGCACTGAACTGAAGAGTACACGGGCTATAGCTGGCAGAAGCAGTTAAGAAGCTTTATGGTTTACTGAAAGAAGAAGAAAAAAAATAAAAAAAATAATCAAAGACCATGAAAGACCATGCATCCTAAAAGTTGAAGAAAGGAACCAAGGTTTTCCAGAGGTAAACACTGCTGATAAATGTGTTGGGGTTCCCAGCCCTGATGAAGAAGGCCGTTGCAACCCATAAACGTGTTGGCTTACGCTTTTGAAGGGTATCATCTCTTCATGGAGTATTTTTAATTTCTGTTTTTGTATTTGACAAAAACTTGGCAGTAACGTTTACCCACACTAAACAAGAAAAGTTTTTCTTGCCATTCCACTTGAATCTCTTATTAGGCTTTATAAGCCAGGGTAACTTTAATACTCTAGCCAAGCAATAAATTCTTTGCATAGTTAGGTTCATAGTTCCATTGTTTCTTTCATAATTCACTATTTTTCAGTATTTTAATTTCTATAGTTTAAGTCCCTCAAATTCAACAAAGTGGGAGAGGTAATATTGGAATGTGTATTATTCAATAACATCCTTGATGGGTGGTAGAATAGAACAATGTTAAAAGAATCTTCCGATCCTTTGTTTACCCATCATAATCACAAGTCTCTACTTCCCATAGCTAAGGTTTCATATAGATAATAGGTCACATTTGGCATATAATTATTCATGAAATGTTTTTACAAAAAAATATAATGAACAGGTACAGATAATGCTCACTGTTTGATTTTACAAACTGATTACAAAGAAAAAAAGCTTTTTTGATACTGCCAAGTACCTGCTCTTTGTAAATAATAATTATATGTTATCTGAAGAATAAATTGGTATTTTTAAATGTTTTCAGTGTGACAAAGAAAGAAAGAACGAACAATAAATAGAAAAAAATGAAAAGAAGAAATCTAATGGAAGCTACAAGTGCCAATGTGAACACTTTATGCAGGCATGGTCCATTGTTCTACAAGGTCACTATCAGATTAACCCACCCTTCAAAATGCCATGTTGACTGCTGGCTCTCAACATTTTTAACACCCTTGAAATAACTTTGAGGTCTTCTGGGAACCCCCGCTGTAATTACTATATCCACAACCCACAGTATATTAGTATAGTAATCAATGGGAAGAATGCCTCTTACATTGCTGATCATTGAGAAGAATGTCACCCTTACACCCAAAAAACATCATTGGTATCACTTAAACTTACCTGAAGTGGCACAAATTGCTCATTGCTCCAGGACCCCCTAGAGACCTTTTTGAGGAACTCTGGTTGACAAAAACTAAGGTCAAGATCAACAGCAGGAGCACTCAGATGCAAAAAATATATTAAAGGTAACCGCATTTATACATTTTTTCAATGCAATGGTTTTATGTTAGAAAATCTAAAGACTCTTTCAAACAAAAACTATTCTACACTTCACTAACCCACCCAACCTTTTTCTTAGTAGGGATGAGCGAGAATGCCTCTGGCATTCTAACGAAAATTTCCTCAAACTTCCAATGGTTTCGCGAAATTTCGGCGAACCGATTTTGGGAAACCATTGGAAGATCGAGGAAATTATAACAGGAGGATTCACAGGGGATTCACAGGATTCCCTGGGAATCCTCCCGTTTGCGATCTTTGGGACACTAGAGGTTAATTAAACTCTAGTGCCTTGGGATTGCAGTGGATTCTCAGAGCTTCAATCATTATTGCAGCTCTGGGAATCCTGTTTGCGATCCCCGGCATTAGAAATTAAAATGGGGACAAGTATCCTAATTCAAAACCTCTAGTGCTCTCTGATTGGCTGAGGAAAGCTTTCCTCAGCCAATCAGGGAGCACTAGAGGTTTTGAATAGGGAAACTTGTTACCCATTTAACCTCTAATGCCAGGGTTCCCACACTGAGCTGATCAATGAATGCAGCCGGCGCTGCATTCATTCATTAGTGCAGCCCGCAATCTTTTTTTTTTTTTTAAATTCGAGATCGATTGGGAATTTACACCAGCCATACAATTTTGGTAGGCAAAAATGGCCAAATTCGCAGCGAGATCGAGTTGCACTCTGCACTCTCTTACTGTCCTCTTGCAATAGAGCCACTGGACTCCCAATAACAGGGACACTCAAAGAAGGACTCCATTTTCAGACAGAAGAAGAGAGAAGAACTGGAACTGGGGCATGACATGATTAGGGCTTTAGGTGAATAAAGAGGGCATAAAAGCAGGGTATCCATATTCAGGGCCCAAAGCACTTTTTTTCAAACATCTGGCAAGGTCACGTGAGACCCTGGTCACCTGCCCAAAATCCAAGTCCCAAATTATAGGTGCAATGAGAATTAATCCAGGGAATAACATCAGCATCATCACCACAATTATCATTCTCTACTAACATCACTGATGAATTCACCTCCTTCATCTGCCTACAACTAATGTGCATTTATCTTTCCTTCAACAGGTATGTCTTGCCTTCTGGCTGCCATATCCACCCTTTTTACATATTTATGTGCCTCTACAATTTTCATCTGATTTTGTATGGTACATCTTGCATTGTAGATGAACCTATTGCACAAATTTGAATCTCCCTATAGAATTATTTGTTCACTATCCCATTGTTCCATTTGAATGATCATTGATATTTATTGCCCTGCCAACCCCTTCCCTACCCAAGTTCAACTGATATCCCAAATTTCTTGTTACTTTCATCAGTCCATCCATATTCAGGGCCCAAAACACTTCTTTTTAAACATCAGGCAAGATCACTTGCCCAAATTTCAAGTGCAATGGGAATTAATTTACGAAAATTGAAGCAGGAATTGAAAAAGAAGTGGACACACCATTACACTCTGCAACTCCCATCTCATGCCTTTTGAATGAATCATCATTAACTATCCACCTGGACTCCAACCAACACAACCTCAGCTGCTGCCATCCTGAACTGTCTTTCCACCAAGCCATCTCTTTGATTGACTCATCGTATCCCACTACTGGAACTCAACAAGCTGACAAGCCTCACAACAACCCATATTACAGGACCTGCTCACATGGACTTCAGTCCCACAGCCTCTCTCTTCCCTACAACTTTTACCAAGATACTCCCTCCTTCTAACCTCATTCCCCTTCATCCTACTCATGGGTTCTTATGATTTTCCCTGGCAGTCTATGGAATGAAGGATCTGTTGGCAATAAATTACCCTCTATCCACAACTTTCTCTAAATCTCTATACTTCCTGGCTCTCACTGAAACTTGGCTTTCCTCCTCAAACTTTGCCTCGACACACTTATACGGAGGTTTGCCATTCACACATACCCCTAGACCTGGCAACAGAGTAGGGGGTGGTGTGGGTCTCATTCTCCACCCTAACTGTACATACAGAGTCCTTCCTACCCCACCCTCTCTCATTTTCACCTCTTTTGAAGTCCAAACCATCTGTCTTTACTTCCCCTACCCCTCATTGTTGCTGTTGTCTACCTCCCCCTCCAGTTTTACAATTTTTGGATAACTTTGGCTACCACACATTCTTTTTCATGACCTGTCCACTCTCATCCTGGGTTACTTTAATGTTCCAGTGGATAAGCCCAACCTTCCCTCCTCAGCCAAACTGCTCTCCATTACCTCCTCCTTTGGACTCACATAGAACATAAATGGTCCCACACAATTTAGACCTGTTTTTTTTGCAAACTCTGCAACCTCACCCTCCTTGACAACTCGCCTTTTCCTCTTTCTGATCACAACCTACTCACCCTCAACTTATCTAATTCTTGCCCCGTTTTGCTACATACCAGACCTGGTCAATGGCAGAGAGAGATCCCTAACCTTGACCACAACCTATTTTCATACTTCTTTACGTGCCTAACCCACAACCTCTCTAAAATCGCATTTCCGGATAAAGCTGCCATTAACACCACTGTTGCCACTGTTGCATCTGCGTCCTTACGTGAAATGGAACAAACTCTTGCCACTGGAGACAGGTGACCTGCGTTTATTACATACTTTACACAAGGACACAGGACCATCTACTAGTGGCCAACAGTAATGCATAAAGATCATTGAAGAGCAAGTACCCCTTCATAAGCAACTCAAAGATATAAAACAACTCTGTAACAAACTAAACAAACCTGTAAGAAGGTGGGATATAAAGACTGCGTCTATATATTTTGTATTTCAATATTTTTATTGAGTTTTAACAACAAGAATATAAACATATCAAATAGCAAATATAAAATAAAAACTTACAGTGAGTTACTGTAACAGTGCAAAAGATCCATACATATTCACAAGTTGTTGACACAAGTCAACGACTTTCAACAGCAACTCCTGCTTAACTTTACATTACGCTAATAGTAACAAAATGGACATAGAGTAACAAAAACAAGACAGATATAACAAGACTGGGGGAGGACAGACAAAATTCAACCACCCCACCCCCTGTTGATGGGTGCACGCACCAAGGAAGCGTACGTGAATGCCACGAGACGGAGAAGACGGGGATCCAACCGAGAGGACGACATCCGATGCTGAAGTTGGGCATTGACGCTAGAGAACTCTGCAGGAGAACAGGAATTCTCTCCATATTTCCATGCAAAAAGCGTACATTTTTATGCATTGAAATTTATTTTACATTGTTGGCTATAATTCCTAGGCATAACTCACCGAAATGTGTCCAATACTTAATGTAATAAATTTAAAACTACATTTCAAATAAAAAAAAAACACAAAAAAATCTGTTAAAAATAGTGTATATTGTAATATAAATGTACAATAGCTTATATATATAATATATAGTATAAGCCGCTGAAGACAGAAGAAAGGTGACGTCTCCGGAGGAGCTGCGGGGACCAGGTAAGTGGGGTTTTCAGTAATCTGATTGTCATGCAATGTATGACAGTCAGATTGCACTGTAAGGGGATTTGAATTTGGCACCGCAGTTAAAGCAACGCTTGATTCTATTTTATGCTACCTAGGGCCTAGTTCAGGGTAAACGCTTTCAGAAAGTTTTTTTACCCCGAACTAGGCTTGGGGTAACCATCCAGGAGGTTAAGGCAGGTATTGGACTTGGCAGCCACAACAACCCACACAGGTGCACCGCCAAAAAAAAAACAATATTGGATAGTAGACCTAGAACTATTCTTGGATATAGAGGTAGACATTTGTGTCCTGAGAAATTCAATCTATTAACAGAACCAGAACCAGAGGTCCAAAGGCTTTAAAAAATGCAAAAAAAACAGAATGTTCCAACATCAATCCCTGCTCAGGAATTCTTGGGACCTTTTTACGAGCTTTGGCCAGCCTTTTGCTACAAGGAATATAAGGAAACCTGATCTCTATCCAAAGATTCAGGACGAGTAGTGGAAGTAGGAAGTAAATCAAACTCTCCCAATAAATTTTCGCCTTCTGCAAACAATATAATGTGAAAGTTGAAACACCTGAAACAGTTCTCCAGATTGTCAATTTTTTGGTGTAACTCTTCAATCTGGGACTCAAGCACGGATATCTGTTTTGTATTTTGAGAAACCCTAGCATTAGTAGTATCTAAAGTTTGTTCAACTATTTCCAATCTGCTTCCCAACCCTTGTACGTGCTGTCTGAGGCCAGCAGTAATGGAGGCAGAGGTTTTAGCCAATTCGATCTGCAGTAATGTCACCAAGTGTGCAAATAACATGGATTCTCCTTCAGAAAATGGGGTCAGCGTCTCAGTGGGTTTATCTTCCTGATATAACATAAGATATCTGTTCCCCACGGCATTAAGTGTAGGTAGGCTAGCAGCATTCAGGGCATCTTTGCTTCCAGCACCGGGAGAGCCTGGGCTGGGTGCTTGTGATAGGCTTTGAGAAGCATTCCTAATATGCTGCAGACCAGGGAGCAGGAGCCTACCATTGAAATTTGGGGGGCTTGCTGGGGGAGAAACCCCCTTCCGCATCCCTGCTCCTGGGACCTGACTCCTACCTGATCTAGCAGTCTGAGAGTTAAAGAGATCTGCAAGTGCAGGACGCGCCACATGCATCAGGTCCCGGTGGTCGGCCATCTTTGACTGGGGCCGCGGTGTCTGAGAATGGGAAACACGGTCTTTTGTTTTGCCCACTGCTTTTCCGACAATTCTGATGTGACTGAGGCTCTCCTTGCTGGTTCCCCCATCCTGGCAGTCACTTTGCAAGTCTGGTTATATGGGGTCGGAAACAGTACATAACTGTACATACAGAGTCCTTCCTACCCCACCCTCTCTCATTTTCACCTCTTTTGAAGTCCAAACTATCTGTCTTTACTGTCCCCTACCCCTCATTGTTGCTGTTGTCTACCTCCCCCTCCAGTTTTACAATTTTTGGATAACTTTGGCCGAGCCATCTAGCTGCTTGCAGTCATAGACCCCGGCGCATGCACACTCTCTGTGTCTATATAATTTTATGTTTGAGTATAAATGGTAAAATGTTTGTAAATGAAAACCAAAGCATCACCCCGACCCAACCAAAAATATGTAGTGCTTAAAGCATCCCTAGCAGGAACAGAATACAAGATCCCATTGCAGCCAAGTGAAAGTGTTGCTTTGATCAGTCCACTAACGTCCACCCACAACTAAAAAATCTATTTTATACGTCTGATTAAGGCCAGAAAATGAATTTAAAATTAAAATAGTGAAGTTCATTTTTCTCTTTAGCTAAACCGAGTACAGGAGCTTTTTTTCCCACTATGACATTTTGATCACATTTATGCAAGTGCATGGTCATCATCTGTGGGTCATATTTTAAATCCCAAATTAATTCATAGAGCAGCACAAACCCTCGGCAGCTCATTTTTCACTGTCATACCTATGGCTTTCGTGTCAACATCTCTTTGCTAGACATTCCTATTTCCCTTTTGGATAATGTGATATTAAAGCTTATGCTTCTGAAAAATGTTTTCTGTCAGTTGTTAGCTTTTTTCGAAATAGGAAAAAACAAAACAAAACCAAAAACAAACTTTATTTTCAGTGTTCTTTTGTGTTTCTGTTTTAATAAAAACATAAAGGCGTCATTCATTTTATTCCATTGTTAAAAGAAACTATTCTTCTGCTTTCCAGGGTCTAATGGAGCCCCACCATAGCCAGACTGGGTGTATGATCGAAAACATATTAGCCCCATTCCAAGAAACTGTAGTGGGGGAATTAAAGTGCAGGAGAATTTAACCAACACCCAGTTCTTCTGATTTTTTGGTAGCCCCGATACTTTGCAGGGTCCAATGGATCCCCATTGTAGCCACCCATGGGTGCACGCACAAACCAGGTCCTACAGAATGCACACAGACTTTTCTTAGCTAATGTTAGAGACAATGTCATGAATGAGCTTTCCTTAGCAAGAACTAATGAGACATGTAGTCCCAACAAGGGCGGAGCTCATTGCTGCTCCCCAACTGGAAATTATCTAGAGTCTTTCCCAGCCTGCTTGAGTTGCTTGAAATCCACTGAGCTCCTTATTTCCTGGAGAGGACTGACAACCAGTTGCTAACCCTGCTCTCCTCTTTTTGAATACAGAAAATCTCAGCTAAAACATGAAGTCAGAGGCTCGCCGGATTTCTAGGACATCCGCAGCTATGTTTCTATACTTGCAGCATTTTAAAGATACAAAACACATAGAAATGTGCATATATATATTGAACTTTCATATTTTTGTTAAGGGTTAGAATCTTTGCACTTTGGACATTGTAACATGAAGAAGAAGCTGTGTGATCATACATCCAATTGTTCAAAAGTTGAATAATATTGAATGTTTAATTTCAAATATTTTATTGTTTTCAAAAAGTTATTTTCCAAAATTTAGGCTTTCCCATGTTGGGTTAATGTACTCTAAGATCATTCAATTCTCAAACAAATATAACCACTAACCAGATATTCCCCTCTCTGCAGCCAGACTTATCCATCCAGTCTCTTGTGCTTTACCTTCAAATTCCTGCACAGTTCTTGTCCCACTTACCTTTCTGACCTAATAGCAAAATACTCCTTTAGCTGCTCTCTTCACTCCTCTAATGACCTACTAATGACTTCCTCACTCATAACCCCATCACACGGAAGACTTTTCTAGTGCTGCCTGTATATCCTGGAAGTCTCCAAAAGCCTTTTTGTCTTCCTGCCTATTTAAAAGATCCCCTAAAATTTTTTATGCTTGTCTACCTGTCTTCGTCTGTCTCCTAAACCCTCTTTATTCAGTCACCATGCAAAATCCCCCCTCCTATTGTGTACTACATCAGGCATCACTTTTAGATTGTAAGCTCTTCTGGAAAGGGTCCTTTCCTCCTCCTGTGTCATTGTTTGTACCTGTCATTTGCAACCCCTATTTAATGTACAGTGCTGCGTACTAAGTTGGTGCTATGTAAATACTGTAATAATTATGATAATATCATGTCCAGAGGAGAAGCAGGTTCTTAGCCAGAACAGACATGTCACTTCCAGGGATAATGCCACAACCTCACTGCAATACAACCTCAACCATAGGCAAATGCATAAACAAACTGGTTTCCATCCACTCCCATGTAATTAAAAGGAAGGAGTTGGGAGCACGGTTGAGCATGCGGTAAACAGCTGCAGTTTGCCACGGGTTTGAATAGCTTAAGAGCTCTTGTCTTCGCTCAACAGTAGGGATGAGAGTGAGAATATTAGGTTCGATTTTGCGTCGAATCGGGCCTTTCATGCTTACTGAAAATATAAACGAGAACGGCCTTCTGATTCGCAGAGAGGTCGAGCTCTCGCTGAACAGAAGGATTTCCAGGGCTGCATCATGCAGCCCTGGAAATCCTCTGTGATCCCCGGGCACTAGAGGTTAATTAACCTCCAGTGCTCCGAGGATCGCACACTCTTCTTAATGAATGTAGCCACAGCTGCAATCATTGGGAAGAGGCCCAACACAGGAGAACCTCCTGACATTGTAATATAAATATCTTTTACAAATGATATATTTGTATCTGTAAGAAATGTATCATTTGTAAGAGATACTTATATTACAATGTCAGGAGATTCTCCTTTGCTGGGCATCTTCTCAATGATTGCAGCTGTGGCTGTATTCATTCAGAAGAGTGAGCGATCCCCGGGGCACCAGAGGTTAATTAATCGTGCAAACAGGAGGATTTCCAGGGCTGCATCATGCAGCCCTGGAAATCCTCTGCGATCCCAAGGCACTAGGGGTTAATTAACGCAGCTCTGAATGCAGCTCTGGGAATCCTCCTGTTTTAATTTCCTCTTCCGATGGTTTTGCGAAATCAGTTCGCCGAAGTTCGAGGATTTTTTTGCGAGAATGCCAAAGGTACTCTTGCTCATCTCTACTCAACAGCAATATTCATTTAGTTATTACACCCAAAAACATTCAAACTGTGTCATTTACACAATACCCAAAGATTTTTAATGGGCATGTAAAGGGGAATGTGCCTAACGCACACAAAACAAATATACACTTTCATTGAAAAAACAACGATGGAGATTCATGGGAACGTTGTGTCACTTTCTTTTACTGGATTTTCTATGATATTGTTTTAGGCAAAATAAACTTAAAATATTTTCTTTCATTTTTTTTTTCTTTTTGCTGGTGGTTAATGATTTTTAAGCATTGACTCCCCGCTGTGATTTTCCACTATCAGGGTATGTCGTGTAGTTAATTTCTATTCAAAATTAATTTCCATTAATATAACAATCATCTTATTTGGACAGTATGCCACAATGCACAATACAATTTTAAGTAATTATTATGCATATGATGTCCCTCAGTCTATTTCTCTCTTACTGTGAGTCATTACTAATGACAGTGGTCCAGTTACAAAAAAAAAAAAAATTCCAGCTGAGTGATAGGACTGAAAGCAATGATTAAAACATTATTAAGTGAATTACATTTTTTTTGTTCTTTTGAATATTGATAGGCAAAAATTGGATGAAAATGTGCTTCATAAAGAATTTACTAAAGAATATCATTAAATCACACAAGATTTACCCCACTTTTACCCAAAATGTACAGGTTCCTATATTGGAATCAATAAAAAAATGTATAAATCATGAGTTTATTCATTTTTTTGGTGTCATACATGAAAATTTTATGTAAGAATGGCTATTCCTGGGTGAAAATATATATATAGACCTGCAGATGTGATGGTTAGTCAAGTAAAGCCTTAGAAAAACCAGCAGATACCTTTGCCTATAATTTATTTGGCCTTCTTTGGTCTTAGATTTGGTCTTAGCTTGGCCTGCATAGGTCCTAGTATGGGATAGCTGAAGATATATTCAGATCTGTTTATTCTTTCAAAGTTGATCCTATCCATCCATTCAATACATTTAAGTAAGTTTTTTTTTCTATTTAATGGCCCTGCAAATGTCCATGAGTGTTGTCATCCTACTCCATGTCTTTTGCTAAACTACCCATTCACTGGTCATCTCAAAACTCTACATAAAGGCAAATAATTTTGCAGTATTAAGTAATGCTTCTACCTATTTTCCAGCTCTTGTGTACAGGTAAGTAAGTATAATTGGCTCATATACCAAAGATAATTTTTAGTTTTATTTGCACAAAAGGTATTCCAACAAATTCTCGAAATTATTATCAAAATACAATGGAGAAAGTCCTCCGAAATTAAGATTCATAGATTCATAGATTTATTAGATATTTTTAAACTCTGACGCGTTTCACTAAAGGGCTTCTTCAGGGTAGATAGGAACATCAGTTGAAAAAGTTGGAAATGCTGAAACAAGAGATGTATTTTCCTAATTATAAGATTGTGCAAAAGTATTTATTTACATAGCATTTGTATAAATAATAAAGAGAAAAATGAAAGAGAAATGAGAGCTGAACCATCAAAGAATATATATCTTTTAACATACAGATTCCATCAAAAAGGGTTGGGAATATGAGACTTGGATTATGGAAATATGGATTTGTGGGAGTTGGATCTTTCCTTGTGATAGACATTATCTGAGTGCTGGGGAGGGCAAATAAAAAGGGTATAAAACAGGTAAGTAATATAGAGGAATATGGGTATAAATTTTAAATATTTTGGTTGTCCAAGATATAATCTAGTAGAGCTAATTTGGATATTACAGAAAAAGACTTGAGGATGAGTTCCAGGTTTTAACTACCTTGGTTCCATTGAAACTTTAGGCTTCCAAGAACCTACTAAAATTACAGCAGGTTTGGGGTAGGACATGATTCTTTTTATGACATAATACACTGTATGGACTTTAAACTAGCGTCAGCAGGGTTACAATGCCCAATAACAGAGACCAGTGCTCTTACTATATATATAGAAGGTGGGCAGAGAGTAATACATAAAACAATATATAATAAATGAATAGGTAAATAGACATGCAACATGGGAAAAAAGTGAAAAAGCATAGGAAAGTGAAAGCATGTGTTACAGGTGTCAAAGTCAGTTGTATTCACTGCACTGTATATGCTTTCTAAGGAGGAAAATCATGATGATCACACAGGTTCTCCAATGATAGTTTATCTTCTCCAATCTTGGAGATTTTTTAATTGTTTTTTTTAAATGTCTTTTTTCAACCTAAGCTATGTAACTTAGGCCCACTGGGTTTTTAGAAACAGTCAAAAAATGCAAAGCTTTTGCAAGACTTTTTAATTAGCCTACCCAGCATGCACTAACACACCTACTAAATTGAAACATTTATGGATTTAGGTAAATTATAATAATATTATTATTTTTAGTTTTATAGTTTTTTTTTGAAAAATAGATATAAACATGAGGATGAGAGCATACAGCCTGAAACCTTTAGTAAAAAATAATAATAATTATAGATATTATTATTTATATTTATTATTATTTTATTTAAAAATTATTAAAGCATACCTCCCCTATATGAAGGAATTATCATTCCAAACTTATTTATTCCAAGAATTAAATAATTTGAAAAATTATACAAATATTCAATGAAACACACAAATGTATATATATATATATATATATATATATATATATATATATATATATATATATATATATATATATATATTTGTAAAAGTAAAGCAATTAAAAAGAAAAATGATCCAAAAGCCACCATATTTTCTATTAAATTTTTCTTCCTCTCTTTGCAAAGATTCTTGATTTATTTAGCCTACTAATCTGGATGATGCAGTCTACTAAAATACCCAAACAATAAATCCAAACATTGGATGTTCCAAAAAGCAATTTCTAAACATAAAAAATAAACATATCAATGTATTCCAAAAGTGGTTACAAATACCTAATATTAATCTCCCGATAGTATTCGCTTTCACAGACTCCCCCTTTTAAGAGCCCTGCCAAAACATTCCTGATAAAGTGTAGAAATGCAAGGTTTTCATTTGAATAATGACACAGGAATTTACATCCGTGTAGAACATAATAAACATTTGCTAATCAAAGGCCTCTATCAGTAGCTTCGAATCGTCATTCTGCATTCCATCGGCATTGTGCTTGCTCATTTTGATTCTGCATGCCAATTAGGTTATTAAAGAGGAAAATAGCTGTGTGTTTTTTTTTTTCGTACAGTCATTTGAAATTTAGATGCTTGATTATAATTTACAGCTCGGCACGTCTCAAGCAATTCACGACACTTCAGAGTTAATCTACGAGACATTGTCAAATAAAGAAATCTTTGTTTTTAGGCAATAGCGAATGTGAAAAAACAGATGGTTCGGGATATGAGTAAGATTAGGTTTGACTGTGATCTTCAGTTCTGTACGAGTACATAAATTTGAGACTCCCTAAATATGCATACTAAATGCGCCTCTACCCCCTTTTTTGATGTGTGTGTTTTTTTTTCTTCCAAATCTAATTGTTGCTACTAGGAAGCAGCTAGGGATTTGCTTTTGTTGGAATGAAGAAATACAAAGTGCGGTAAGAAGTGTTTTCTGAAAACTTCTGGGAAGAAAAAGTTTTGCATTTAAAGGGAAAGTATATGGTTCTTGCCCACACTATATATAAGTCTAATATTTGATGGTGTTTACTGTAGGAGGGACTAGCTCAACTGGTATTGGCAGCCATATAACAGAAATGAAACGGGGACACCCAGAAACAGTCCAAGCTGGCCAATTCACCCAAGTCAGCAAATATATATATCCCAAGCCACTTAACCTCCCTAGCGGTTCATTTTTTTTCCAGTTTTATATGTCTAAAAGCGGTACATGTTTTTCATGAAAATTTATTTTACAGTATAATATATTAGTGTAATAAAGTTTGAAACACAAAATCATTTAAAAACAATAAATTGATCAAACTAAAAAGTCTTTATATTTAAAAAAATTATTTTTTTTTAAATTTAAAAATTAAAATACACATTATACTCATACTATTATATATGCTGTAAAATAAATGTTCTTAAAACAATGTACTGCTTTTACACATAAAAATCCAATGTATTGCATTCAATACAGTTATTTTGTATTAAATGCAATACAAATGGATTTTGAATTTCCCGCCCCGCCCGGCCGGGACGTACACACGCACCGACGTCACCGGGAACTCCCCCGGTGACTTATCGGATGCAGAAGCAGGAAGAAGAAAGAAGACAGAGATCGTGGCGCTGGATGGCGCAGGACCCCGGCGGATCAGGTAAGCGCTGTATCTACTAACCTTCCATAGGTGTTCCAACCCCGAGTGTGACTCAGGGTTACCACTTTTAGCAACTTTTTTCTACCCCGAGTCACACTCGGGGTTACCGCTAGGGAGGTTAATTAACCCCTCCAAAAAAACATGGTGCTCCCAATGGGTTTCCCCATAACATACAGACAGACCTTTTACTTTTTATAGTCTTCTGTCAGCAGTCACCCTTTTCACCATGCAACAGCTTCTAACAGAAGACCAGTTCACATAAAAAATTCCCCATTCATCACATCGAGTGCCCTGTGTTCTTGGATAGAGAAACTCTATCCAAGAACACATACAACTAGTAAAGAGCAGATTGCTCTTGCAGCCCTTAATAATTCCTAAAAATAACCCGAATCTTCCCACCATTGACTTCAATGCTGTTCGAATTCGGCATTCGGTCACCCAAACAATATCTCACTATTCAATCCAATAGCTGTCAAATCGAATAGTGAGATATTCGACCAACACTACTTAGCACCGATATTTAACAAGGCAGCAAACAACCACAGGCTTTGCACATCAAGTCTTTAGCCTAGAAAACAAAAGATCTTGTTTAACCCATTTGCTTAGCCCCTCTAGAAAAACATGGTGCCTGTAATGCGCCTGGGCACACAAACCACAACCAACTCCAGATATCCTTGAATCAGGTTTATTCAAAACAGCACAGCACAGCAAGGGTTAATTTCAATCAAGCAAGGTACAGAAGGATAAGGCAAATGCAGGTCAGTAACAATCCGAGGTCAGGGCTGGCAGCAGGAAGAATGGTCAATAACAATCCGAGGTCAGGGCTGGCAGAGTTCAATCAGAGTTAGTTTCAGACCAGGTCACTGAGGAGATGACAAGCAGATAAAGTTTAACATACACAAAGACACACCCAAGCACACTGTGTAACAGAGGCTATAGCGGGCAATGGTCTAATGGACAGGCTCTCCTTAAATGGCCAGGATGACCAATCACCTTGCGCCACCTGGCACTGTCTGATAGGAGACTGAGTAAATCCCCTGCAGCTGATTGGCCGCAGGGAATTCAAAATAACTCTTTCCCGCCCTAGGGCGAGGCTGCCGAGTGCCACGCCCTCGGGGGGTACAAGAGGGACGCATGGTGACACGCGCACCTCTTCCCACAGTACCCCTAGGACGTGCACTACTTTGCACTTGCAAAGGACTGCTGGGAGCAGGAACCACATTCAAAGGGATGCAAGGGCTGCTGCCTGGCTGAACAGTACTTTGGCCACGGCGGATCCCTCCGCCTGTAGAGACAGACAAGCTGGGAGCAGGGCAGAAGCCTCGGCCATGCTGCCTGCTACTGTGGCGTCCCCCTCTGTGGCTGGGAACCCCAGGGACACCGCGGGCTCGCAGGGCGGGTAAGTTCCTTACAGTGCCCCTAAAGGGTTCCCTTATACAAACAGGCATGCCTTAAATTATTTTAGTGTCAGCTGTTATCCTTTTGACTAAACAGAAGACCACATCATAAATAAAAAGGTTTGGCTACCAGGTAAGATGGTGACCTAGAAATTGAGCCTTTTGCAAAACAATAAACCATGTATGACAGTAAATCATGAAACAGTCTTAGCAGGTAGGTTCAGCAACTGATATTCAACAAGTCAACAAACAAACATATGCTTTGTACAGTGAGTCTAATAGACAAAAGATATTGTCTAAGCTATTTGTTTAACCCTTTCTAAAAACATGGTGCCGCTAATGGGTTCCCTAATACAAACAGGCAGCCCTTTTACTATGTTATTAGCTGTTATCCTTTTTACCAAAAGCAGGCTGCAACAGAAGACCACTTCACATATAAAAAAGGTCTGGCTACCAGGTAAGATGATGACCTAGAAATTGAGCTTTTTGCCACCCAAAGCTTCGCACCCAAACTGATGGTGTTTACTCAAGCGGGTAACTCAACTGGTTTTGACAGCAGTAAACCATGCATGAAACACAGATACCCAGAAACAGTCCAAGCAGGATTGTTTAGCACTTGTATCCAGCATGGAAGAAATCAAACACAGACTTTGAACAGCAAGTCCAAAAATCTAGAAAACAATCCAAATGACTTACTTAACTCCTTTAAAACAATGTGCCCTAATGGGTTCTCCAAGACAGACATGCAAACCTTATACTATTTTTGTGTTCTGTCAGTAGTCATCCTTTGCACCAAGCAGCAGGCCAACAATAGACCAGTTCAAGGTTTGGCTACCGGGTAAGATGACCTAAGAATGGTGCATTTTGGCATTAAAAGCCTCAAAACAGTACTTACTAATAAAACAAAAAGCCTATTACCAACGTATATTAATTCTAAAATTATTTAGAACAATTTGCCTCAATTTTCTAATGAAAATAAAGTTGGGTTGGGTCAAGGACCACCTGGGCTCAATGGAAGTGAGCTAAATGATGCTGGACATGTATTGGCTCATAAAACATAGTTGGGTAAATCTGTGAAATTAAGGTGAAAACATTATCAAATTCTGTTTTTCCTATTTTACATTTAATTAGTTTTGTTTTGTTATTTTTGGCCACAGCTCTGATTTAAGTATTTTTTATTGTTCCTTATCAAATATAATAATAAAGTATGTATGAAAATGAAATATAACAACGTCAATTAAACTTACATAAATGCAGTGATGCAAATTCCCATTAATGTTAAAACATTGCGGCGTATAATTTCAAGGTGTACCTTGTGCTTGTTAATTGTCTGCAAATAAGAGAGATTAATACCACTTGTACGGAAACTATATTTAGAAGAAACTTTTGAAGTGCGGCCATATATGTGAAATATCTTCATGACTTCAGCCCTATAAAAACAAAATTAAACACAGTAAGATTTTATTCGGTTAATTTTAAATGGTTTATAGAATTTTACTTTAATACATTGTTTTATAAATGGTTGGACTAACAAAAGGTTTTGGTTTTTATATGCATTTGGTTTTTATATGCATTTGGTTTTTATATGCATTTTGGTGCATAGATCTTTTGTTGGGCTTTATTGTGAAAATAAGTAACATAATTCTAGATATATAAAATATTCCATGATAACACATGAGTAAAATCTTGGTTTTCAATGAGGATAAAGTAATTGTGTTTTCTTTCTTTCTCTCTTTCTTTCTCTCTCTTTCTGTAAGGAACTTACCCGCCCTGCGAGCCCGCGGTGTCCCTGGGGTTCCCAGCCACAGAGGGGGACGCCACAGTAGCAAGCAGCATAACCAAGGCTGCTCCTCTGCTCACAGCTTGTCTGTCTCTGCAGGCGGAGGGATCCGCCCTGGACTAATTACTGTTCAGCCAGGCAGCAGCCCTTGCATCCCTTTGGATGTGGTTCCTGCTCCCAGCACTCCTTTGCAAGTGCAAAGTAGTGCACGTCCTAGGGGTACTGTGGGAAGAGGTGCGCGTGTCACCATGCGTCCCTCTTGTACCCCCCGAGGGCGTGGCACTCGGCAGCCTCGCCCTAGGGCGGGACAGAGTTAGTTTGAATTCCCTGCGGCCAATCAGCCGCAGGGGATTTACTCAGTCTCCTATCAGACAGTGCCAGGTGGCGCAAGGTGATTGGTCATCCTGGCCATTTAAGGAGAGCCTGTCCATTAGACCATTGCCCGCTATAGCCTCTGTTACCACAGTGTGCTTGGGTGTGTCTTTGTGTACTTTAAACTTATCTGCTTGTCATCTCCTCAGTGACCTGGTCTGAAACTAACTCTGATTGAACTCTGCCAGCCCTGACCTCGGATTGTTATTGACCATTCTGCCTGCTGCCTGCCCTGACCTCGGATTGTTACTGACCTGCATTTGCCTTATCCTCCTGTACCTCGCTTGATTGAATTTAACCCTTGCTGTGCTGTACCATTTTGAATAAACCTGATTCAAGGATATCTGGAGTTGGTTGGTTTGTGTGCCCAGGCGCATTACACTTTCTTTCTTTCTTTCTTTCTTTCTTTCTTTCTTTCTTTCTTTCTTTCTTTCTTTCTTTCTTTCTTTCTTTCTTTCTTTCTTTCTTTCTTGGAGCTGGAGGAGCAACAGGCTGTAACACACAGGAAAGGTTTTTCCTAACGCACTTTGTATGTACTGTATGTAGCTTAAATAAACAGGAGGTTCCGTTGGGCTTTAAAATGGAACCAAAGTTCACCTTCTGTGAACAGGTAGGACTTTATTGTAGAAAGAGACAGGTGACGTCCTTTCTAGAAAAAGTTTTTTACCCGACTGCAGCTCAGTGATGGCTGCCTGGATACCCAAAACATTCCGGCTACCCCTGCAGTTGCCAGGTCTGAATGAACCCCAACGTGCCTTCTTTGGAGTTATGTCCTCCCGGCGCGAAAAATCAAGATGCAGAACATCACAACAAGGAAGAGCAAAGGAAAGAAAATGGAGGCGTTCACAATGAAATGGGAATAGGTGAGAAGAACGGGTTTAGTTCCACTTTGAAATAATAATTTTTCTGGAAAAGTCAATTGTACTTTGGATAGAGAGACTAGGACACCCTAAATTTGAGTACATTCCCTCACAACGTAACAAAGTATTTTGGAGTGTCACCAATGATTAGGGAGAGAAAGTTGTCACTGATTGGATACTAATGGACCTGCTGTCAAGTGCTGATACCCTTTCTTCTACACCAGGTACTAGTTTCCCTGTTGATAAAGAAACATCTTTACCTATAAACTATTAACTATAAACTATTACTCTACGGATCAGTTTGCATATGACTTCTATAATTTCTTATCTTTTTCTTTTCTTCTTTTCCTTTTTTAAATATTTTTACAAGTGCCACTACAAGTGCCTTTTATAATTAATGAAAACTCAAAAGTTATACTTAAACACAACCCTTTACTCTTACACCCAATTTTCCACTTTTAAACTACCACACAGATCTACTTGGTTTTCTCAGTGATTCATTTTCCTTAATATGTAACATGCTGAGAAAAAAAAAATATAAGGTCTCTAGGGGCAAATATAACATTTTATCATTATGCTTTTTGCAAAGGTGTTGCCTACATATGGAAATTCAAATAAATATTAAGCCTAAAGCTTATACATTTTTAAAGTTTATTATCAAAAATGTATATTTTTAGATGATCAGGTTCAAAGACTAAATACAACTTTAACAAACAAAAATAAAAACAAATGGTATATAACTGAATTATAAAAAGTTATCAGATTTAGGAGTAAAAGATATCCAAGTGATAGAAATCCATGTCTCTTCTGTAAAAATTGTGTTACTTTTATGGTTGGATGACTTTGAGATAAAAGACACAGGTTCTTACTACTAGTACTAGTTCTAGAGGCCATCTCTATCCCAAATGTGTTTGATTTTGTTTTAAAAAAATAGGGTTGAAATGTTTTAACCTTTGGTAACAATCCGGACAATATAGGAATTCTCTGCAAATTAAGGGGAAATCCATAAACAGTGGTCTACAAAACAAGTGTCCATATTGAAAGACTTACTCCAACGCCCATTTTGATGGCCACCATAAAACGTGTTGATAATAAAACCTGAAGTCCTAACTATTCCCCATTTTATCCAAACAAAAGAAAAAAAAGAAAAACATAACACTTTTTTGCATATAAACAATTTAGAAAACCAATACGTGCTTTTCTGCAGGGCAGTCAAAGTTCCAAGAGCTCAAAGTTCCAAGATTCATCCACAAATTTAGAGCATCGGAACAAATCAACATGGAATATATTAGATGCCCAAATGCCCGTTGGTATATGGAGGAATACAGAGAGGTTCCAGACTCTAGGGTTAAGCAAAGTAGGCAGAGCTGTTTTGGTTTTATGTATTGTGTAACTTATTTAGGGGTTGATTGTGTACTACAAATTTGGAAGGGTTCCAAATCTGTTATGCCATACAGGAACCTAGACTCGTGTGTAAAATCAGGCAATCAGATCCATGTGGAATTCATTAGATGCCCAGATACTCATTGTAGTATAGGAGAATGCCAGACTTCAAGGTTATACAGTATAAGTAGGGCGTGTTGGTTTCCTGTATTGGGTAACTTATTTAGAGGTTGATTGTGTATTACCAAATTAACAAATTTGAAAGGTAATTACCCCTCTCTTCTCACTTGTCCTTGCTATAATTCAGATACAATTGTTTTTTTGTGTTCTGGAAAAGCAGAGACTTTTATATTATCAGTTCATTTCAGTTTAATTTTGTTTAATATTCGACAAGTGTTGAGGTTATCTGTGGCTAAACTGTTAGCAAACAACTTATTGTTTCCCGGAGGGGCGACAGGTGATGGGCAAAAAGAAAACAAGCTCTAAGAGGTAAATCTTCAAAGTGTTTGCTGAGGAAGCATTTCTCAAAATGGATGACATTGAACATCTCATTTAAGGCCTTTGTTTCCAGGGAATAATTGACAGACTGTCTCATTTCAAAGGCTGACGTAGTCTGAGTGCAAAATAAACTTAATAGCTATTCACAAATAAGTTTCTAGACTTTTAAAACCAATAACTTTTTCCTCTTCTAAGGAACAGGTGGCAGCATCAACAATCAACAACACTTCCAAAGCAAATTAAATGTAAACCTGAGAATAAAAATGCATAAAATGTAAACACGGCAATATAATTTCATAAGCTGTTCCTATTTTTTTTTTACATCTAATGCTTTTATAAATATCTTATCTGATAACTGTGCCATGATAATCCTTGGTCAGGCTTTTATACTCTTCCAACTGGTCTCCCAACTATGCTCTTGATATTGGTGTTTTAGGGTAACTGCAAATCCCATAACCATTGTATTTTTATGAAAAAAAACCTATGGGAATAAGCCTCAAGGGAATTTCGTAAGGGATATGTTTGTAAAAATTAAACTATGAGCAGTAAAATGCACTTTTAAATTTGCCAAAGGCTTAGTTTGCATCACAATTAGGGTCATCAATATCAAAATGGTTTAATATTCCATATGTTTTTGTACCAAATCCCTTAGGACTGCCATTTTCCTAACAATCAAAATTCTTTATTGGATTTATTTATAATATGTGGTGCTGATTTCTTTCTTTCTAATCACTATTGGATATTCATAGGACATTTGCATTCCTTATCCATGTATTTTTGTTAAGCTTCAACCTTCTCCACTTTAACTTGTAGAATTATAATTTGAGAGACCCTGACCCTAAACCTATTTTTCAACAAAGTTCTTCCTTTCTTTTAACAAAAGGCTTCCCTTGTATAGGCCTGAGGCCAGAGCCCTGAGATTGCTGTTTTGTGGTGCCATCTTGGTTTTGATGCCAGCATCCCCAGCTGAGATCTAGGGAAGTGAGGCGGAGCGTACAATTGTTGGAATGGCTCAGTTGATAGTTTTATTTGCCTGGAAGAGTAGCGGGCTGCAAGGAGAGAAGGGTTGGCAACAAGCACAAGGCTGAAAGAGTAGGCAATACAGCTGCTGGGAGAGAGAGAGAAGACTGCAGGAGATGAGCGTCAGATGCTTAGGAGATGAGCCGCTGCAGTCTCCTCTCTCCCTCCCAGCAGTCTTGTCTACTCTTTCAGCCTTGTGCTGAAATAGATATCTTTGCACACCGGGTATTTTCTATCCTAACACACCTATCAATCCTACCCCCCTCACCACAACATAAATATGGCAGGTTGCAACATAACACACACGGAGGTATATGTGTATGCAGCAAAATACTGCATCCAATACTTTTGTAAAATCTCACTACCGAGCAGTAACCCCTGAAGAAGCCCCTACTGGGAGAAACACGTCGGGTCTACCAGCTGCGCATAATCAACCACTTCCACTACTTTACTTGCGGTATATACAATACTACATTGTGTGTTTACGGAGTAGGGTATTTATGTCTAGTCTCAACCTGATTGGCCCATAATTGGATCTATCAAGAGATTCTTATTATGTGTTGATGTACATTGTATTCTATGAGAAAATATCACTGAATACAGTTAAAAGTTTGTCAAAAACCCCGCTTGTTTGTGTTTTTGCTAAATAAATAATTGACTCCTAATTGACACTATATAAATACAAATAATTAGTTCTTTATAGTTCAAGAAACATAACACTTTGTTATCTTTTTCTACTCAGGTTGTCTTTGCAAAGGAGAATACCCCCATTCGTATATAATTACCACTCTCAAACTTAAGTTCCTAATAAAATAGTTACATGTCACACGGATGAATGTCAATATTGAGGCGTGCCTTGGACAGAATAACCTTGCTGTTCAACAAGACAGAAGTGTCGTTAAACAACTCGGCACAA
Organism: Pyxicephalus adspersus; assembly: GCF_032062135.1. Classification (NCBI taxonomy): domain Eukaryota; kingdom Metazoa; phylum Chordata; class Amphibia; order Anura; family Pyxicephalidae; genus Pyxicephalus; species Pyxicephalus adspersus. Next base: position 4,264,175 of record NC_092860.1, on the reverse strand, counting down.
AACAGAATTTTCCTTTAAATAATGTTTTAACAGTGTAAAAAAAATCATGTATTATGATAGCAGGGATTTCTGCTTAATACAGACATTAATTTGATAACATTATCTCTTTTAGTCTAACCCAATAGACCAATTATCTCTGTGTGATTTTAGGAAGTAATTTAATAAGGTCAGATCACAACAGGGTCCGACTTATACCATCTGCCACTATCCAGAGGCCCTTTACCATGGCATCAATTTTCTCTGATGATTTTAACAGGAAAATCCAGTTGGAAAACAGAAGACAAATTCATATTTTAAGGAGTCACTTAGGAATAAATCCCCTCTTTAACTTAAACAAATATTAAAAATCTGGGCACTTCAGTCAAGGCTCTGTGATCTAATAACCTCCACACATTATACAAAATAAGGCTAAATATATCATTTCGGTAATGAAGCGCGAAGGGACCATTTGGTACAGTGAGAGAGAGCAGATAATTATTTAAACCATTATGTGTTATGTCAATCTTTTACACTATATAAATAGTAATTACATGACAACATAAATAGTGATCACAACCTAAACAAATTCATGAAAATATTCAAATGATGCCAAATGTTATTAGTTAATGAGTATTTCTTACGCATTCAAGACAAGTCTCATTCCCACCTACTTATATTCTCCCGGCTCATGCCCCACTGATTTGTTCCTCTGTCTAAGTTCAAACCCTATTAGCTCCATGTTTTTTTATAATGTTGATGCCATCACATCTTCTCTTATTTCAATCTAGTTATAAGCCTCTGAGACCCAAGTTCTTCCTAACATTGGGATGCATTGAGTGTTAAACCAGAGCTGCCATGGAGTTGTAGGAGAGCACGGGGAAGGATGGGTATTCATTGAATTGGAGTTGTATTTTAAGAGACTTTGTTACTTTGCTCCAAATATCCAGACTTTTGAATGGATAGACATAAGCATATAAACACATAAACAGTTAGAATTTGTGCCACTGATCCCATTGGGGTGATGTTCCCCACTTCCTCTCCCTTTTAAAATCTACTGTAAATTCATCGAAAGAAACATATTCAGATATGTAAGCACACCACAAATACATCTGTTCTCCTTTTAAACTGGGAGATGAGGTAAAAAATTAAAAACAGCCCCAATATTCCATCGATCTGCCTGTGGGCTCGATTTATTAAAACTCTCCAAGTTTGGAGACAATATAATATCATAGGGGAATCTGGGTGGTCCAGCAAACCTGGGATAGATTTCTTGGAACTTGGAAAAATAGTACTGCTATTTGGATTTGGGTTATTAACGAATTTGACTCCTAGGTGTAGAAGAAAGGGTATCAGCACTTGACAGCAGGTCCATTAGTATCCCAACCAGGGACAACTTTCTCTCCCTAATCATTGTGGAGTCCTAGGAGCTTAGTTTTAGTAAAGTTTCAGGATATTGAATAGTAGAAAGGTTTTGTGTCATATAAGGACTACATTGTATAGCTTTGTTATAAATGAGTCATCATCACCATCTTTGCTTTCAACTGTCACTTGGACTAACTGGGATTGGGATTTGGATCATTCACAATTCATAATTTTTTGACCAGTTCCACCGAAAGCTGTTAATTGAAGAATTAGCATATTTTTCATGTTACTTTTCAAGCCATTTAAAAAAGCCCCTTTAACAATGTTGTACACTATTGATGGCTGGATAGTTCCAATCAGAGTAATTTCCATCATGGAGCCATTCCAACTTTAGACTTGACCTCAGAATTTGTGGACTTCGAGTTCCAATTCAACAACTAGTATAGTAGGTTGCTGGGTCATGACAGCTGTCATCGTCTGGCAGTCAGATTTGCTGGACCCTACCATACTGTTATTCACTCATGTCTCAATAATACTAATTCCAAATCTCAATTTCCAAATCCAATCTCTGCAACTAATCAGACTGGAGTCGAAATGTTTTTATTCCAGTCATTTTTATTCATTTACACAATTTTCTTTTTTGAGTTTAATTATCACAATGCTTCTTAGATACTTAGTGGTTCCCAGTACCATGTTGATGCATTTGGCTCCTGTAGGCCATTTTAGACATCAGAACAAATCTTCAGAATTGACTTCAATGGTGTTTGGAATCAAGACATTCAGAATCTAGAATTTTTTAAAGGCAGATTAGAGTACTACAGATGTATGTACTGTTAGGCGTCTGCAGATCACACTTGCAACTGTTTTATTTTTAATAGTATATTCTCTTTCATGGTCAACTTGGACTAGTACATACCTCTAAGCCAAAATACAGGAATTCATCGCTTTTTCTACATTATGTCCTGTATAAAGTAAACCATATGATTGCATAAACCCTCCCTGACTTTCTCCCCCCTAAAATAGTATGCAGTACAGCCTTTAAATAGCCTCCCATATGGGAAATGTTTTTCCTCAAGTCAACTGCTACAAACAACATAAACATACAAACTATGCAAAGCTGCGTGATTACACATTTACATAGTAAATAAGGCTCCTCCTAATTATACTATGAAATGCAAGGAAAATTGAAGATATTTATGGCAAAAAAACAGCTTAGTTCTAGGTGCGATTGGAGTTTTATGATGGAAAAGAATTCATCTTGCAGTTGAAGGTTCTATGTCATCATGATTGCGTTGTAAAATATGGCTGATTGAGGGTATGAGGTTCGGCTGTTTGAAGAAGTCACTGATCATTTCAGGCTGATTGATGCAGTAGTGATGCATAATTGATCTCAAGATGCTTTTATTAACATACAGGTAAAATAAGGGTAAAAATGCAGTTTTTGTAAGAAAAACTATAGTGTTTCTACAGTTTTCTTTAGAGATATACAGTATATGGCCAAATGTTAATAGACCTTCATGCAAGTGTCTCCAGGAAAGGGTACTGTTAATGCTCCAGCATGCAAATACAAAGGTCTCCAATCTTTTGGTAACAGGTTGGTGACCTTTTGTTTTCTATTGTAAGAGTTCACTCATCTGCTTCTCGTTCCAATACTGTCTGGCGAAATGGCTTGGGGGCCAACTATAGATTCTCTGCTGCCTGTACTCTCAGGTTTTGCACTTAAGCAGGAGTGCACGTTGGTCAATGGCAGTGCTGTACTCTATGGAATGGGATGGGTGCATGATATCTAGTAGTTCTCTTTGGACCTGCAAGTTCCAATAGTGAATATATTAAGTTTTTGGCAACTGGGTTAACTTGAAATCGGCTTAATCTGCTGATTCCACTTTACCCATGATTTCTTAAGCTTCTTGCTGCTAAGGGTTCAGTGTTGAGACCTTTACTGTTTAACATCTTTATAAATTATTTAGAGTTTGGGATTAAAAGTACTATTTATGTGTTTGCAGATGACACCAAACTATGTAATGAAATTAGGTCCATACAGGATGTCTATAATCTACAAGCAGACCAGGATGTTTGATTGGACAGCCAAGTGACAAAGGACATGTAATATAGATAAATGTAAAGTTCTGCACTTGGGAGCTAACAACATGCATGCTTCATACTGTCTACAGGGAATACATTTTGGGGGAGTCAGAAATGGAATCTGGGGGTTCTGGTAGATCATAGACTTAAACACAGCATGCAATGCCAAGCTGCAATATCTAAAGCTAGTAAAGTACTTTGTTGGTCAGACCACATCTGGGATATGCAGTCCAGTTTGGGCACCAGTTCACAAAAAGGACATTGTGGAATTATTAAAAGGAATGGAGGAGCTATGTGGAGAGATTAGCTGAACTGAATCTATTCTCCCTTCAGAAGAGACGTATAAGGGGGGATATGATCACCCGGTATAAATATATCAATGGTCCATATAGAGAACTCCCTTCCCAATTATTCACTGTAAGATCATTACAAAGAACAAGGGGGCGCTCTTTGCGTCTGGAGGAAAATAAGTTTAAGCTCCGGATAAGGAAGGGATTCTTCACTGTAAGGTCTGTGAAAATGTGGAATCGGCTCCCTCAGGAAGTAGTTTCAGCAAGTTCTATAGATTGCTTTTAGAAAAAGTTAGATGTTTTTTTAAAAGCACAGAATATAACTGGGTAACTTGATAACTGACTGCTGATCCAAGGAACATCCGATTGTCTCATGGAATTAGGAAGGAATTTTTTTCCCCTGTTGAAGCAAATTGTACCAGGATTTTTTTTGCCTTCCTCTGGACCAACAAATGTCTTATGGAGTTTTATATCTGGGATATCTCTATTTCCCTAGTGGTTGAACTTGATGGACTTATGTCTGTTTTCAACCTAACCTACTATGTAACCTCTAAATATCACCTTTGGCTCTGACCACGACATGGAACATTCTCCAACCTTGGATATTTTTTCTGGATTTATCACTTGTGTATGACCTTTGGCTCAGACTCGGATCTGTCTCTGCTTACTGTTGAGGTTTCTGTAGTGATCCCTTGGCCTATTCTGAACATGTGAGCTCCTGATCCTCCACCAATCCCATGTGCATGCAATTCCTAGGAGGGAATTTGTTCTTCGATGGCAAAACTAGCCTATGAAGGCAGAGCAGGGCTCTTCTATAGACAAAGAGTATGGTGTTAGATTGAGGGCTTGGTGGCTGGACCAGGGTCTTACATCCAGCACGATTGTGTTACTGTGTACAAAGACATGGTTTTATGAGTGGAGAAAATGAAATGGCATGCACAGGGCCCCAACCTAAACCCTACTGAACTTTTGGGAGGTTTGGCAACCATGTCTTCTTGTCCTCACAACTGGTAAATTGTACAGCTGTATAACTATGTATAGCTGCAAAACATGGGGCAGCAGGGGCATTTAGTGCAAATCAAGGGGAATCTAATTTAGCAAAGAAGTTTGGATTTCATATTAGACTATGTTAATGTGACTCAGACACCAAGTTAAAAAAAAATTAAAAATGTTAAAATTTTCTTACTGTTCTGCTGTTCAAGTGGCTGATGGGATCTTAAAGATACCAACCTAACTGTAAAAGTAGTATTGCCAATGAATCCTCGGCATCAACTCACTTCTGAGATGTTACATGCCTGGTCACCCAAAAGAGAGTTGGACACAAAAGATTTTTTATCACAGTATCTCTGCAACAGAATAAAGATTGCTGGCACCGACTGTATAACCATTGAGTATTAAAAGTCTTTTACGGCAGCATTTTTACTTTTTTTTTTTTTGCTGCCAAGAAAGTTACTTTGAGATGCATTGTAGTTGCAAATAATTAAAAGTACATTTTTTTTTAAATACAACAACAAAGTATACTTTCCATTAAAATCCAAATTACGCAGAGCAGGCAGATGTCGCTATATACTCAGCATATTTTTTTTGTGTCTGTGCGGTTTACACATTTTTTGTCAGAGTTTTGAGAAATGAGAAATGTAAATGTCTCAATGAACATTTTGTTATTGAGTGCCAGCCTTGTTTATTGACCATACAATAAATATCGAACAAAGCGTCAAAGCACTTTACATCTGTCATAATTAATAAGTACCACATCCAATACAACAAACCAACAAATACTTTTATTTAAAAAAATATACAGCCTTAGAATAATAATATTCATGTAACCAATGGAAAATTAAATATCTCCGGCCAGAGGCTGCAGAAAATCATATTAATATCCTAAAACATAAATTGACTGAGATACAATATACATATGTGTGCTTGTTTTTATTATCTACTTATCCTATGGTTATTATTGCTATAAGACCCTTATGGCCATTTACTATTCACAGCCATATCCATGTACAGGGATGAATTCTTTAGGATTAAAATATTTTTTTCAAAAATTATACTAAACTTTTGGCAATATTCTGGACTAAATGGTGAAAATGAGCCATTTTGACAAAAGTCAATGAAGAAGATAAAATTTAAACTTATTGGGCAGCATGGTGGCTCAGGGGTTAGCATTCAGGTCTTTACAGCACTAGGTCCTAGGTTTGAACCCCAGCCTGCACACTATCTGCATGGAGTTTGCAGGTTCTCCCCGTGTCTGTGTGCGTTTCCTCCCAAAAACATGCAGTTAGGTTTATTGACTTCCCCCTAAAATTGACCTTAAAGTGCATTAATGACAGATTGTGAGCTCCTTTGAGGGACAGTTAGTGACATGACTATGGACTTTGTACAGCGCTGCGTAATATGATGGCGCTATATAAATACTGTGTAATAATAATAATAGTCTCCAAGCCAAAAGTTTGCAAATACCTTTTTGCTTACTTAAGTCCAAGTCGTTGCTAGCATCTTTTGTTGGTGCCGACGTCCAGTAATTCAATGAAGATGATGGGCACATTCCAGCTGGTCCCTGAAGGTCCTCGTTTGCTGACGTTACCACTAATACACCTTTCCGGATCCTAAGAGGAACCATCCACTTGATAGATTGTGAAATGTACAACCAAAGACCAGCTCTTGCCTCCTGTACACAGAAAAAAAGAAGACTAAATCCCATATTTAGGCAAGAGAAGACACATTATAATAACTTTAGTTTTAGTTTGAAAGGTGTGAGGGGTGTAAGATATAACTAGGGCAGTAGATATGTATTATTTTCTACTGTACAGCTGAGGCAGGTCGAGGATGCCCTGGGCTCAAAGAAGGTAGGTTGAATGATGCTTATCATCAGACTGAGGACATCTAATGGCAGAAAGAGGTATGGCAATTAAAGAAGTGCATTAAAAGCTGGCTTTGTTACTCTATATTTTAATGCTGTTTCCCTTGGCGTTCTGCTGAATAAATGAATAAAACATATAAAACAGAACAGGCATCTCAAGCTACCAACATTCACCTACTGCTAAAGGTTCAACTTTTTTCTGATGCCATTCAGCTACCTATTACAATGACGATTTTGATCATCTGTATAAAGTAAGCCGATAAATTATCGTAGTAGAATTAACTTTTTATTACTTTATCACAGAGTGGATGTCTCTCCTCAGCCTTGATAGGAATTTAAATGAAGAATCTCAATTGTTAGTTATTAGTCAGAAAATGTTTATAGATGAATCAATGGCCTTCTGTAGCTTAGAAGCATTTTTGAATGAAAAACGACATACAGCGCCGTCTTCTATTGCAATGTGACTTCGTAAATAAAAATCTCTCTCAGTCTCCGCAGACATTTTCTAAGTTTGCATATTTTATTTATTTGATAGAGTTCCGCATAAGACTTGCATTGCACATAATAAATCACCAATGTTCCCATTATTGCTTTTTTTTTGGATTTGCAATTTCTATCTCCCCCTATTTCATTTTTCTTTGAGGCAAAAATCTAAAAAAAAAAGTTTCGGCTCTGCGAAACTCTTAAAAATAACCTTAATTACTAATTCAACAATACATTTCTGGTTTGCTAAATACTTGTTGTAAAGGAAGTTACATGGATTTACTGGGGCTTTTTGCTCAGCTAGATTGCTTTTCTACTTTCAAAGGCTTCTGTCACAGGATTACCTGTCCCCCACAGGCTAAAATGCATTTTATGTTACAGAGAGCATTGTTGATTTTCAAACCATTATGCTGAGCACTTTGAAACGGCATAAATAGATTGGCCTTTCTATAACATATTTATAAAAATTGTAAAAGGTCAATAAATGGGGTTTTTTTAGTTGGTTATCACCAGCATCTGATGCCTACTATGCCTTAAAAATACCAAAAAATAAAACAGTTTATTTGTGTATGGCCATGGTGGCCATGTTGGGCCCCTTGACACTTATTGGGAGGCCCTTGAGGTTTTTCATACCTATGTTCTTTAGACCAGTGAAGAAAAAGAACACTTTAGACCAGGGGTGGGCAAACGTTTTCAGTCAGGGGCCACAATCTAATATAAAATTTGACAGAGGGGCCGGGCCGATAGGAGAGTGGGCTGGGTTATACCATCATGACGCCACTGAATGTGATGTCATGATGGCATAACCCCGCCCACTCTCCCATCACAGATCTGAGCCTTCGATGGGAGAGTGGGCGGGTTGTGTGCAGGGACACAGCCCGCCCACCACCACGAGCCGGGATACAAACGGGAGACGTGTTCCGCGACTCTGGCTGGTGCGCCCCCACCGTGGGGTCCTTCTCCTGACCCTGCTTAGGGTGCCACTGGCCAGAGACCCGTACCACCCAAAGGGCCAGATAAACAACCTTATTGGGCCGTATACGGCCTGCAGGCCGTAGTTTGCCCTATGCCTGCTTTAGACTATGGGCCTTGATGTAGAATTTGGACTTGGGCCAGCTTTTTGCTGCAACTTTGCACTTCATCTACTTGCAGCACAGCTAAGACCCCTCAGCAATTCCCTACCCTGTGATAGACCCCACTTAATGCCAGACCTCCCTCATTTGAAGACCTCCTCAAAAACAGACTTCCCTTTGGGCAGAACCCAAGAACTGTATAAACAGACTTCCCTAAGAACAGACTTCCCTTTGGGCAGAACCCAAGAACTGTATAAACAGACTTCCCTAAGAACAGACTTCCCTTTGGGCAGAACCCAAGAACTGTATAAACAGACTTCCCTAAGAACAGACTTCCCTTTGGGCAGAACCCAAGAACAGTAAGAGACTCCATCAATCACTCACCCACTCATTAGCAGACCCTCTCACTGCGGCAGACGCCCCCCTCAGTGCTAATCCCTTCGTTAATGACTGACCTTTCAGGGCAGAACCCTTTAGTTCAGACCCCCTCAGTGACAGTCCTCCTTCAGTAGATGATTTGAAACTCAATTCTGACCCAATTCAGTACCCATTTACTCAGTTCTGACCTCCTCATTGACCTCCTCAGTGTAGATCCTCCCAAATTCAGACTTTCAAAATTTATAAAGAGGAGGTTTTTTCCCAATGTACAGCCAAAACTTTTTGATGTTTAATGTTTGAAGGAGCAGACATGGATACCTCCCCATTCATGTATTTGTCTGCCATTTGTGTCCCGTTGCAAGGATTTTCCACTACATCCTGTTCAATAGACAAGAATTCTATTGGGGATAGGAAATATGATACCGGAACAAATGTCCCTGGTGGTGATTTCTTTACCTATTGTTCTGGTGAGAACTGTAAATTTTCAGCTTCCTTTACTAGTGACAATGCCACCAAGACCACTAAGGAAACTCTGAAATGCCTCTTGACCCCTTCTTGCTTCATCCAATAAAACCCAAAATGACTACTGGACATTAGGGGAACAAGTGACCTTCTTTTCTCCTTCCCAGAAAGCAATGCTTTAGACTGATTAGCCAATCATCACTCATGAACACCATCAAGTGCAGGAAAAAGTGAATATTCCTTTGTAGGCTCCAACTGGTATCCCAAGTGTAGACCAAAGTCGGTTTTATGGTAGGGCAAACTGGGCTCAGAGTTTCCCACCATCTCCACTGCCCCATTTTGTCTCAAACTATCCCCGGTGTAGAGACATCACAGGTGGAGTAGCAGTGGGAAGATTAATATCAGTGAATGTTATATTGCCTTGTTAAGAGAACCTGTCACTTTTTCCTGAGCAGGAAAATTGTCCCTCACAGTAAAGCTTATCTTATACTATCCTAAGCTATCTGTTTTATCTATGAGTGTCATGCACAGTATTTGGCAGCCACTAATCTAGTGTAAATGATTGAAAATTGGTCATTTCACCTTAATCGTTTTTCCTTTAAGCACTTAATCACCACTAAATTGTAGGCAACAGCACAAGTTATAGAATAATTGCCATTTTATTAATAGCATGATATATATTTATATATGTATATACATACATACAATTATCCTGTATTAATTCTATGTTTATATTTCTAATTGAACTACTTAGCTTAATCATAAAATGCTACCCAGTGTGTGAAATTTTTCATTTTTCACACCTAAGTCCCTTGTGTTTGCTACGTGGACAGAGAGACAACAAGACTGAAAGAAATAGATTTGCTGCAGATGTCAGTTGCTAGCTGCACTGAATAAATACACAGCTTTTGGATATTGTTTATTTCTGTGTTTTATAGCAGACCTTCCTTAATTATTATGTAATTATATTTAGAAACATTAATATTACTCCATTTTTATAGCACCAATATATACTGCTGTGTGGCACATGATATTCAAATCAGTTTTGGTAACTCACACATGAGGGGCACATTTGGAATAACCCTGACATACAGCTTAGGGCAGTGTTTCTTGACCAGTGTTGTGCCAGAGATTACCAAGGGTTCCTTGAGCCATGGGCAGTTCGTACCTCTCAGGTAAGTTGCTATTAACCCCAATGACCTGACTGGCTATCTGTTGCGGTGACATTGTTTGCATCGACTAGCAATGTAAGTGACCACCAGACTAATATACTGTGAGCTGGAGATATGATAATCATAGCAGGGAGTTCCATGAAGACCTGAAAGTAGGGATGAGCGAACACCTGGAAGTTCGGGTTCCCCGAGTTCGGCCGAACTTCGGCTCAAAGTTCGGGTTCGGGTACCCAAAATCTTAAAGTTCGGTATGGACCCGAACTTTACAGTTCAGGTTCGCTCAACACTACCTGAAAATTATATCAAGGGTTCCTTTTGAGAAAGGCTGCCTTAGGGTAATTAGTATATATGTGTCCCTGGAATGCATGTATTTACATGTGCATTCCTGCATCCTCATGGTAACAAGACATACTCCAGGATAGACAGTATCATTTATCCTTGATGTCATGCAAATGCATATTTGAAGCAATTTGTGCTGCACTGAGCACTGCATTGAGTTAATTTCCTAAAAGAGCTCAGGTCCATATTTTCCATTTACATTGGACTGCTGTGGAGCATTGCTCTGACTTTCTACATAACAGGTCAAAGTTTATTCATCTATATACATTCAAGTGAAACTATAGCTTGATAAGTAAACTCTCATTGGGTAAAGCACAGTGCACCAAAAAACTGCAATGTTTAAAATAAAATACTATTTTCACATTTTTTGACATTTGTTGTTTCTTTTTATACTTCAGTGTTGCTGGTCCCCACTGCCTTACTCAGGACACTTATTGTCTACTTTCTGAACATTCACTTTAGTTTTGGATGTATTTATTTGGATGGTTCATTTCCTTGATCGGTTTTCAAAGTGGACCCCATGCCTGGCAAGGCCATGATCAGTCTTTCTCGAGAATGTATGTGACAGGGTGACAATGCTGCAGCCAAAACCAGGAGAATGTTGTCCCCTTTAATACAAAGAACCTGAATTAGGATCTTCACGGAACAATCACCAAGTACCGGGTATTAATTGAATGAGCTGTAGATTTGAGTAGAAAGCAAAACAACTTTAATGGATTGGGTGTACTTTAAAAAGTACTTGTAATTAGTGAGACATTTGTCAAGTACCCTGTATATGATGGCACTTCTTGGGGTGGCATTGCATTTGGTGCACTATGCCAGAGGTGACGATCTTAGCACACTGATCCCAATACCATAATGTGGCCTTCAGAGGACCAGGTGTTCACTTCCCTTTGCTTTACTAAGCATTCCTGCCAGGGGTTGGGGCACAAATAACTCTACTTACTCTTTCCTGACGTTAGTTGCCCCTCAGTAATATTTGGCAGATCTGCAGGTCCCCATTTATAAATATAACTTGTATGTAGTCTGGACATGCCAACTGCTTCTTTCTCTAGAAGATAAACTTCTTGCCCATTTGGGACCAGCATAGGGGACCAAGTCAGAATACGACCAACCAACCACTGTCCGCATTACACTACTGTACACCTATTACAAATCAGATGATCCTTTCTTCCAATAGACAACCAGCATGATTTTACACGGCTAAAAAAGCAACCCCAATCACCGGTTACATCCTATGCACCTTATAAAATGGCATTTAACCTCTTTGTATTATCTTTTCACCTTCTAAAAGAAATCAGATTCCATTCCAATTAGACTATGAGCTGCCAATCTGATCCAGGAGTAGCTGGAGATTTTGCATTTTAATAGAACATTTACCAAGCCACAACCTGGCCCTTGCGTGCTTCACCCTGTAATTTTATTTAGTTGTTAAAACCCATACATTGCTGTCCTGCAGTCTTCTTTCTTTATCCTCCTTGTTCTCTTGAGCAGCACCATTCAGCCCACGTGTACTATACGACAAGGCAGTAATGATAAGTCATGGAACGATCCATGACAGCCTGACCTCAGAGAGAGTGGGTTGAATGATACTGGGAACAAGACTCTAGGACATGTAGTAGCTTTTCTCCCTGAGAAACCCTAAAATAATTTTCAGGTGTTTGAGAACTCCTGCTAAAACCAATAAATTGGGGGTCAGTGGGAGAAAAAAGATAACTTGGTGCCTAAAAGAAAAGAATGCCCATTTTCAATGGTGGTTGTAATATTTCCTTTATAGACAACCAAAATTATCATTAGAATCATGTAGCAGACTCTACCAAGTGGTGTTGGCCCCAGAACTATGAAGCCATCATCAAATGGAAGGTCAATCAGCCACAGTTCGAGGACTGGAAATCTCCAGAGGACCCTGGGGGCCAATGGAACCCTGGTTGAGAATGGCTGGTGTATAGATTAAGCAGTCATTGGCCATATTTTTTTTTAAAAACAGTAGAAATTATTAGTATTATTAATTGTAATAATAATAATAATTAAAAGGTCTGCTTCATAAAAAAGTGACATAATGGGCAATGGATCCCATAAAATTATTAAATTAGGTCATAACCTTAGATCTTAGATGATCTATGAGCTTTTTCCTAAATGGAAACTCCAAAAAACTAAAACGAAAAACAAAAAAGTGATAAGGTTGCTCTTTAAACATCTTAGAGGAGAGATTAGAAGGCAAAGAAAAATGTTCAGCATCTGCTGCAGTGAGCGGGTTACAGGCTAACTACAAGGCATCAGCTGGTACGATGCCACAGAACATATTGTACACATTTGACCTTTTCCACTCTGTAGAGAAAATAAAGATGTTATAATCAGTTGTTCAGATACATGGCTAAGTACACATTGCCAGTGATTTGTCCGCCTCTTGGTGCTTCAGACAAAAACTAATAGACGTGCTCACAAACACTTATGGTACCATAAGTCAAGAAGCGGGGTTTATGAGGACTGCAACATAATGTACTCCACTGTAAACAGTACTGTGGCTGGAGACCGGCACTTACATTCCGCAGTGAAATAGAACGAAAATATGCAGTGGATTTCTAAAAATGAAAACTTTTTATGCATATCAGAGTAAAGCTAATATTTCAGTTATACTGTAGGATTACTGTAGGCACTGGGTAGCAGTGGAGTATCTTTTTGTGGGTGCAAGTGAAAATAAACAGGTAATCAAGGAACTAATGTTCCGGCAAAATATTAGTGTTGGATACAATAGAGAAGAATAAGCTCAATATTTTCATGTAGAATTTAATTGGAAAGAACGAATGCCTGTGCCATTATTGAGTATTATTATTGGTTACTGGGCCCCGGTGTAGGTAAGTATTCCAGTCTGATATAACAGCTCACAAGTGCCCCATGCTCCTGGACATGGCCCTCCAAATTGTTTTTGGATTTTTCTACATACCTTGTTTTATTTTTATTTTTTTCTGCTATGAGTGGGATATAGCACAGTTTAATCCCAGTGTGTGGATCTTGCCTTTGTACAGTGGTGTATCAGAGCTGACAACTGGCTGTGGAACCAATATGGTGGTGCAGAACAGAGCATGCAGCTGCAGAACAGCCATATAGAAGAGGACAATGCAGGATTGAATGGGCATTTGCTCCAAGTATTTTTATTTTTAACAAAATGTACAAAAAGGTAAATGGTGATAAAGTTTTATTTTAGAGATGAGGTCTGCTTAGAACAGACATCCCACTTACACCAAGACATATAGAGAAATCTCTTGTTACGACAACAGCCACCACAATGTTAATACAACTCCGGGTTCCACTATGGGTTGTTCATGAAATGGTAGTTCCAGCATATAAAAAATGAACATGTGTAGACATGAAGGAAAGTTCCCCACTCTATATAAGCAACAGTGAAAAAACACTTCTGATATACCTGGTTTGGTACTAGCCCTTATATGCCCTTGATAATTTTTTTATTTTAAAAATGTATCTTGTTGTGAAATAATATAGGTCAGGATCCACAAATTTTTAGTGGTTCACAGAAACCAATACATTTAGAAAGGTATGGTTCAGGAAGGGTTCAATAAAAGCAATAATGATCTCTAAGACTGGAAAAGATAGACTATCATAGGAGAACCTGGGTGATCCAGCAAACCTGAAATAGATCTTGTCCTAGATGTAAAACATTTACCAACCAAGGAAATCCATTCCAGGTTCACTGGACCTCCCATGATAGTCTATCTTTTCCAGTCTTAGAGAATTTTAATAAATTAGGAAGATTGGAGATTTAGTCTCTGTGACAGTGTTTCTTTTTTAACATGGTGGAACCCTTGAAATAACATAAAAAAACATAAAATTACAATATCCACAACTCATAGTATATTAGTGTGGCGGTCAGTGGGAAGATTGCCTTTTGTTTTGCTGGCCATTGGGAAGAATGTCACCCTTACAGATAGCAAAACAATCTTTGGTGTCCCGTAACCTGGTCTGAGAGCCACAAACTGCTCACTGGCCAAGGAACCCCCAGCAACCTCTGGATGAACCCCAGGAACTGGAAGACTGGAGTTGTACACCTCTTCTATACTGTATCAGGATAATGGTCATCCAGTATATAATGCAGAACAAGGAATACTAGAACATGGGAGTTGTAATCCATCAAAGTCAAAATCATCTTGACAACCAAAGTAGGACTCCAATGAAAGCAAGGTTAGGGGTACCTGCTATGGCATTTTACCCTTTAAGTCTTTGTCATAGTCCTTATACCATGGGGTCCATGCAAGAACAGAACTGGGAGACAGTGATAGGACATTATCATCCTATATCAAAGTAATATTAAATAAAAGCAGCACATTTAACATTTTTGAAAATGTCATTCAATTGTTGAAGCTTAATTGAGATTTAGTGATTGAGTTTACATATACTTCACGGCTTGACTATACATACAGGGCTTTACATATACGTCAAAAGCTTGACTATAATTCTCCACATTGTACTTGGAATATAAAATAAGCTGAGTGTAAACAAAGATATTCCAATGCCATATGTCAGAAGTACCGTTAGTCTTAATGAAGTAGATTCTCAACGTCTCACCTTTTATACTTATGTTATCAAAGATGTGACACTGGGATCAAGAAATTTAATGGAGTTGGCATTGTGCTAAACAGAAACTCCTCTTGACTAGAGCTGACCGAGATTTACATAATCAAAGTGCAGTCCTAGAGGGCACTAAAATGTTCAGAATCTCTTAAAAATGTATGAGCACATAGAAGCATCCTGTTAGCTATTACAAAAAAGAAAACCTGAATTACACTAATCATCCCAAAGCAGATTTACAAACACACAGAAACCAAAGGGGAAAAAGTGTTGTGTATTCACATATTTGCACTGTTATATTACTTTTTGCACCTTGTGGACTGCTCGTAGTAGAATTTTCTAAGAGTGTATTTTTATTATATACAATATGTGAATAATTAAAATGTAAACCCAACTATATTATTCCTATAAAAGTTTTGCCATGTTCAACAGCAATCTTCCCATAGGATTATATGAGTGTTTCATTTATTTACTTAGTTTTAGCATGTAATATACCAGTAAAGACCTTGCAATAACATCCAAAAGATAGCTGCTGGGTGCAGCCATCTTTATTGCTAATAAGTTACATATTGGTCAATGTTTATGGAAAAGAAAGTTTGTGATTGGGTCACCCTAATGCAATTTCCTATGGATCTTTTATATTTTTTCATCTTTCTCTTTTTTAAAATACTACCTAGAAGGACGACAACACTCTGTACCAAATTGGAAATACACTTTACAACTAAGGCAGGGGTGGACAACATCTTTATTGGAAGAAGGCAAGAGGCTCATTGGTAGGCAGTGGATGGGACCTTGCAGGGATCCATTGTGACTGTGCCAGCAAAAGAGAGACATTTCCCCCCAATATGCTCCAGATTGTCGGAAAAAGTTTGTTTTTGATGCCTTGAAGCCTCTTGCTGGGCTATTTTTTTAGGTTGAGTCAGCTTCACAAGCTGGAAAGAAATATGTGCACACCTTAATACATAGTCAATACACTATCTATTAGTCCAGCGGCACTTATGTCATATCCATTGAACTGGGACCTGGGACCTTCTGCTCTAATGTGTTTCACAGTCTCAAACAAGCCCTTTGTTATGTTGTCTGGAGCAATACAGCTTTTATGTTCAATAGATATCATGGGTGCCACTGGATCATTACTATTGGAGTGCCAAAATAAAAAAATCGAATAAAATATATCTCAATGGTTCTAATCTTTTCCTATGCTGACAAAACATTTTGGCTACTATGGTCACTATAAGGAACATTCACAAAATGATGGTTACAATGAAGCATGTCCCAGTAGTAGAACATGTCACTCTCCATATCTAAAAAATTAGGAAATGTTTGGACATTTCCCTCATAGGTGGATCCATCCGCATCTTTCCTTTCTGCTCCATATCTAACTGTACAACCAGAAACACTGGTGCATAGCATAGACCTAGTTTAATATAGAGTCATTTATTCTAAACTTCAAGCTTCTTGGCCACCATTAGTGCAGTGCATCAAGACAATGGCTTCCATGGAGAAGACCAAAGAGAACTTTCTGAGTTACACTAGATGAAAAAGTAATGAAAATATGGGTAAGCAATTAAAAGCTTTAAGTCACATCTGCAAAGAAATAAACTTAAAATATGTACAAATTAAGACAAAAACATAAAATTTTTACTTTAAATATAAAGAGGCCTAGAAATGTTAAAGCAGCCAGTATGGTTCAATTATAGCCGGCATTGCACTAAAACAAATTGGACGCATTTTGCTAAAACTCCCAACCTGCGCCTCCATAAGGTAAATTTTAACAAGCAGAAAATTGAGACTATTGATATTCTCTGTGTGGAAGTTTGAGCAGGTTGGCGGCTGTCCCATGAGGAAGTCAGGAAAAATAATTACCATTCAAAACTTGCATAATATATACGCCTTTTATACCAGTTACTCTGCATGCAATTTATAACTCTGCTAGTTATTTTTTAGAACGTATTCAATATTAATGATCATTGGGACCGATCCTGATTTTTTCCTTCTCTCCTAAGTGTACAGAGTGTTCCACTTTGTTGTTGCCGTTAAACAGCTAGGCTGCCATAAAGAATCTGTTGGTGCAATTCGATAACTTGATTAAACACTCACAATGGCATACAGATGGGTTGTAAGTCAATATCTGGAACAGGAAAGAAGACCGCACAACATTTATTGCTGAGCTAAGGCCTCGGTTACCAAATTACAGAATCAATTACTAGTAAATTTTCGTCTTCATCAGAATCAAAGGAATGTCTTTAAGCAAATGTTTGAAATTGAGCTGTTAATGCGGAGCGACTTGCAGGGTTATGGTCTGCTGTCGTCAGACAATAGTGCGAGCTATCAATAAGACATAAATGACAAAGGGATTGCTTTGCAAGCTGTGAACAGCTTTTGCTACTCGGTAAAGTCCTCCAGACAGAGATGTTATGGTGTCACTGAGATTCATTTTTAGAGTTGTTAAAAGAAAATGTTTAAAGGGAAGCAATTGAATTTCATAGTAAGGAAGACCAAGAGTATAGAACAGGAGCCCTCAAGTATTCCTGTATTTCCATTGCGATTGAAAACCCCAATGCCCAATAATATTTACCCATTATTATTTAAAGACATGGGCACCGCAATTTTCCTTCCATTCTTCGTTTCCTGACAATCTTCAATCATCTTCTGTTGAGATGGTGTATTTTATTCCTCCTGGCACACGCAAGGGAAGTGTGCAAAGCTCAGATTTGACTTCAGAAACCCGGAGCCATCAGGCATGTAGGATACATTATTGCAGAAGGGTAATGGTAATTTTTATTGTACAAAAGAAATGAATATTGTAAGGTTTAACACAAGCTTAATCAAACCAAGAATCAACCAAGCACAGTTAGTCTAAATGTATATTGAATAAAAATAATAATAATAATAATAATAATAAAATAATCTAATAGTGATAATTCATAAATATAGGGTGCTTCAGATTACAAAATGGTGTAATTACAATGTAGGAAAATATATTCCTATTAGACTATGAAAATATATTTTTTTCTTTACAATTTATTTAGTATGACATTCTTAACAAATGTTATATCATCTTCTATAGTTCCTTACCCTCAGTCCTCTGAGGAAGCCTCTATTAGGCGACACGCGTCGGGTAAGAGATTTCACTACAAGTATTTATAAAGTTCGGACACACTTGGGACATTAAATCTTGACTTCATATTTCGATAAATATAATATAAGCTCATCTAATAGCTAACTTTGGGTTATGGATGATGTAATAATTTGATTTTATATATGTTGTGTCACCTTAACATTTTTGATAGTTAATAAAATTGTTAATTTTAATCTGTTTAGTGCTTCAAAAAGCCTTTTTTCCTTTTCTTCTCCTTCTTCCCCTTTTTCCAAAAATACAGACTCTTGTATCCCAATTCCCGATAGCCACTGGAGAGGGAGGCCTTATGTGCCAGCTGTATCATCTGTAGTTTTGCCGAATGAGAGAAAGAAACTCCCAGGACTTTCTCCCAGGTTCCCATAAACGATAGAAGAGAGCTTAAAGGGGGTACCAGCCAGCAGCCTGTATAGGTCTGACAGATAATGCCTAAAGTCTCCCTTGTCATTGCACATGGTTTCAAACTCCGCCAATGACATTGCATATCTGTGACAGTTGCATGCCGTGCCAGTGATCTAGTTTGTGTGGGTGGGTGCCTGTTCTTTTCTGCGATAATGACTAAACTTTAGTTGCACTTTAAGAAATTATCACAGCTTCTATAGTTGGTAGGTACCTAGTAGGGGCTACTTGAGAGCCTAGGTATGGTAGGACTAATGCTAACCCTTCCTGTAACCCTAAAACTGACTCTAACACCGCATACTTAGATGCCTTGCAACTCTAACACTGCTGATAACCCAAACACTAACCCTACCTGCAACCCTAATAACAACCCTTCATTGAACATTAACTCTCCCTGTAACCCCAACATAAACCCAACCTCTAACACTAACCCTTCCTACAACCTTTACAAATGTTGTATGACACAGTAACCCATCTTGTAACCCTAACACTGATTTAATAAAGCTTTCCAAGACTGGAAAATAAAGATCCTCATGGGAGAACCTTGGTGATATAGCATTCCTGGAATGGATTTCTTCAAATTTATTTCTGATTAGTTGGCATTTTTTAGTCCAGGACCAGCTCAACCAACTAATAGCAAATGATTTTTAGTAAATGCATTCCAGGTTTGTTGGATCATCCAACCTTTCCTATAATAGTCTATCTTCACCAGTCTTGGAGAGCTTTAATAAATAAAGCCTGTGTGTGTCTACATAGGGGTACTTGCCCTTTTTCAATCACAAGAGTGGGGCAATGAAATGAAATTATGGGGGTGCAATGTGCTTGCCTGTATATACTTCTGATACTTGCACTCAATACATTATATACATCTGACCCCCACACTCAATACATTATATTCCCCTGCACTCTGTATATTACAGCTACCACTGCATTTTGCACTCTTGACCTATAGGGTAGGTCCCGAGTTTATTTAACAACGCCCCTTTCCCCTATACTATACTTATATACCTATTATACCTTGAGGGTTTCAGGGGCAGTACAATCCCAGGAAACTATGGCAATGATTTCTGGTTACACCAAGATGAGACACTCTGTGTATGTGTGAGTATATATAAAAACACAGAAGCATAATGCAGATATAATCTTCCCATTTTCAAAGCATACATTTCTAATTATGCAGCAGTTATCAAAAAAAATCCAAATAAAAAAAGAAGAAGACAATTATACTAGCTAGTATTTCAGATACTAATTTGCCAGTACAGTTTACTGTTAGCCTTTGGCCCTTGGTAATTCGCCAGTCGTGTGCTTTGTGCTTTGATTGTTCAGTTCCTGATTGGTGATAACACATTTTTTTCCCTTGCACGACAAAATCTTAATTAGACTTTCTGTTATTTAGGAGAAAACACCAA
Organism: Pyxicephalus adspersus; assembly: GCF_032062135.1. Taxonomy (NCBI): domain Eukaryota; kingdom Metazoa; phylum Chordata; class Amphibia; order Anura; family Pyxicephalidae; genus Pyxicephalus; species Pyxicephalus adspersus. The sequence continues at coordinate 4,244,161 of NC_092860.1, read as the reverse complement.
CCGCATTAGACGTATCATTTCTGTCATGCAGAATACCCTATTGCTTCATCACAATTACAGATATAGTTTTGGTTTGCTAACACCTAGGGATTTAATTTAAATGTCAAATTGGATTTGGCACAAGAAACATGAAGTCTATCACTGTCCTCGGAGGAAAACCTGACAAGCGCATAATATATTTGCTTGATATTGAGCGCTGCTGTAAGATAAATCACTACTTAGCATATTTGTAAAGATTGCTTGGCATATTTTTGAAATTATTTTTATTGTGCAACTTTGGGGAAAAAAGTTGTTGTAGATTAGTAGTTATTAAACTTCATGATTGGATTTTATGAAACTAATAGGAATTGAATATTCATTGATCATTTTTTTTTCTTTTTAACTGCCAAGGCTCATTTCAACCAAGGCACATTTTGTCTAATTTTGGCCAGGAAGCTTGAGATCAGGGCATTTTATTGCCCATCTCTGGGCAATGGTCACCCCTTTCCCATCTCTCCCTTCCATACCCTTCTCACCCTCATCACAGGTTAATAAAAATAAATACTTTTTAAAGCATTTTTTCCACTCATACAACTCCACCTGCTGTGTCCATAAATAGAGCTGCTTAGGGGCAGACTGGGAACCGGCAAATAAAGTGCTAAAATTTGTGCTCATGCTGACTGGTCATCTTTGGGTAGCTTTTGGCTCCAATTGGAGAGAAACCCTCCAATTGGAAGTGTCAACATCACCTTGATATGGACAACACAAAGAAGGACCTTTTTTCTCTGTAGAGAAAAAGAAAGGACTCGAGACCTGACCTCACATGTAGGTCTTCAAAGGGAGTTTTGATTCGATAAGTTCTTACTAACCAAGCCATTTAATAAGGTTCTTTTGAGTTCTGTTTATGTTTTATTGATTATTTACTGTATATGACATGGTGCATGTGACACTGGCTCCTCGGTTGTTTTTGGCCAAATGCCCATGAACATCAGTTTGGGGTTTATGTGTTAAGCTGCGTACACACGTCAGATTTTTATCGCCCGATAATTGGCATCGGCCAAATATCGGGCGAAAATCTGCCGTGTGTACAGTCGGTGTCGTCCATCGTCCGAACGACCGTCCTGCCGGATCCACGGACGATGGACGACAACCGATCCTAATGAAAGGGAAGGGGAGAGCGCGCAGCAGGGTGCCGCTCCGTAGCTCTCCCCCTCCCCTCTCCATAGAGCAAGAACGGTGCTGTATGTACAGCACCGTTCATGCATCGTGCACTCCCTTGCACAAAAATTGCAAGTGTGTACGTAGCTTTAGGCTGTGGGAGGCTCCAACTGGCACCATCAATTTATTAGTGGAAAATATTTATGCCATGTACTTTATTAATAATTAGTATTCATGACAACGTCATATTTTTATTTTTGTTGATGTGAAGTTGCATCAGGCAAAGCTGAAGAGAGTTGCAGCAATGGGATCCACTCTAGCCACTCCCATGGAAGCAGTGTTTGCTTTTATTAAAAAACTTTTTATGCACCTTCCGTTTAACTATACCAGAAGTCCATACAAACAGCATATGAATAAAATGCATATATGGGAGCTTATCATCCAAATAATTTGTATTGCTGTATTGCCGTTCGAAAATTTACATAGATCTGCCACACTGCACAGCCCTGGTGCCCCAGGAGACTTGATTTCTCTCCTCTGTGGTTTAAGGAGAGCTATCACCATATTTTTAAAATAAATAAAAGGTGTGGCAGTAAATACTGAAGAGGAAACCCAAAGCCTCCTGGTATACATCCATCACATATCCCATGAGGCTTTGGGGTGTTCCTTTTAAGCATGCCCAAGATAAGCCGGGTATTATAATAATGTGTCACAAATGTGTAGTGAGATTGGCACTTTTTTTTACACTTTCAGGAAGACACGTCGACCAATTTCAGGCCTGGACAGTCCAAGATCAGATGATGTAAGCAGAACCCAGAAAAAGAAGAAAGAAGATGGTCGTGCCCATTGTTCCATCTGTGCTGAAAAGAGAAGAGAATTGAAAATGGTGTGGGACCTATTGGACTCGGTTTGCAGAGAGATGAAGGTCAAGGTAAAGGTAATATGAAAGTTCTGCTTTACATAACACAGATCTTGACCTGCGATGGGAAACAAAGAGGTTGGTGACCCTTGGGAGAACAACAAACTGGCTAGTGTGCACCTAGAAGTGGCAAACTACACTAGAGGTACCCAAATTTAATGTTGCTGCAGTGCAAATTTCCAAAAACAAGGTGGTCAAAGGGGCATCTTAGTTTCTGAGAAGTGTGTCCCAATCTGCCACAAGTGAAGGCTCCAGTGAGCAAAAAGTGGTTCCTAACTACTCCCATATACTTTAATATAGGTTGGAATCGCAGTTGAACCCACGGCAGAATGCTGCTGACATCACTGGTCTGAAATGACCCTAAAAGACAAGTAGCAGATTGATGAGCTCATGTCTCGGTTTTATTGCAAGAAAGTGATGTGCCTGTACAACATCCTCACAAGGAAGCAGAATGCTTTGGAGTCCATTTCCCTCTCATACCCTTGCATTCTGTAGAGGGTTGGGCTAACAGCATTGTCACTGACAATTCACAAGACTGTAGCTTGTCAGTTGTCACCTGGCCACACCAAGTCCCATGCACAGCAATGGCAGCACTGCCGCTGCTTCTGATTCCTCCCATTGCTATACGCAGTGTCTGGGGAGGGTAAGCAAATGACATATGACGAAGGAGGAGGATTTTGCCCAGTGAGGGGATATAATAGAAGTTTTTTGTTTACTGAGATTTTTGAATCACATACCCTAAAGGAAATAAGATTTCACATTTTTAATTATCTCTAATATGTTTCCAACATATATTTTGTGATTTCCTGGGTTTTCCATTTAGAAATGACACTTAGATGTGTACATGTGCAACAATACTATCCCTTTAAAGCCAAGCATTAAAGAAATAATATCCATGAAGTAGCCACACTTTTAGAAACCTTTGCAGAGAACAGACGAATGTCTGGGATAATGGGGAAACATGTATAATGAGGCAGAGCAGTTGATGTTATAGGGGCAGCAAGAGAAACCATTATGTTTGGAAAGAATGAACAGGACAAATGTTCCCATAGTGAGAGATCAGAAAGGAAGCATTGTAGAGAACAGGTCAGATGCATGGACAAGATTAGTAGCATAACGTGTTTGAAGTCGAGTCAAGAGACATTTGCAACATGACAATAAGGGCCTCTTGAACGGACATCTTTGCTAGCAAACTGATACAAGATGAATGCTCCCTATATAGGGCTTTGTTATCAGTCAAGAAGACAAATGGGATTATTTTTCACCTGAACTGGCTCTGTGGACAAAGCTGTGTGGTTCTGTCCATTCAGTTCACTGCACCCTGAATAATAAGTCACTGGGATTGTCAGTTTCTATATTAGCCCAATGCCTTTGAGAGTTCAAGTCCACAGATGTGGGTGCCAAAAGGCTTGGCTGCCACCCAAAGTCCCAGAAAAAAATGACCGCTTTGGTGGTCCAATAGCCCCTTACCTGAACACTGCTTTAATCAACAGTGCTGCTACAGGAGAAACAGTTCTTTTGTTAGAGCCATGTCCAGGGACGTGTAGGGCCAGTTGTGACGTGTAGGGCCAGGCAGCTGTGTTGTGTGTGAGAGCAGCAGTCCCACTCATCTAAATTCTTTCAGTGTCGAATATTTTAAAATTTGCTGCATCACTTATTACTAGTGTTGGCGTTCGAATTCGGGTTGTCTTAATATTCGACCTGAATATGACTGTTCAAATGCAGATAGACCCGACCCAAAAAACACGAAATGCGACTTTGCAAATTTGTGTGTAAAAATGTGTTAAAAAAAGGAGGCTTTAATGTTAAAGTCATTTTTTTCAATGTGTGCCAGGTTATCCCACAATGACAGGATGATTCCCACGGCTGCACAACCGTGGGAATCTTCCTGTCAGTGTGGGATCCCCGGGCACTAGAGGTTAAATGAGGACAAGGCTCCCCATGCATCACCTCTAGTGCTATGTGATTGGCAGAGGCAAGGTAAACCCTGATGACAGGTCAAGCATCTTCAGGATTTTCCTTTCCCCAGCCAATCACAGAGCACTAGAGGTGAATGAATAGGGAGACTTGTTCCCATTTAGCCTCTAGTGCCTGGGGATCCCATGGGACTCCTGTGTTCTTGGATAGAGAAGCTCTATCCAAAAACACATACTATAGGTACACTAGGGCTGCAGGAGCAATCAGGGGAGCAGAGCTGTCAGCTCTTCTCCCCTGATTGCTCTTGCAGTTCTACACAGTCCTGAAAAATAATTCGAATTTTCCCCCTATTGACTTTAATGGTGTTCGAATTCCACGTTCGATCACCCGAACAATATAGTCCTATTCAATCGAATAGCTGTCGAAATGACTAGTGAAATATTCGACCAACACTACTTATTACTATGTATTGAGCCTGATTGCTTTGCTCTAATACATTAGGAAGGTGAAGTGGGATTTAAAGCCCAATATATACTCATATTATAACATATGAGTGTTAAAGTGTAACATTTAGATATTTATAGTCGAAGAGATTATTGTACTCACCCTGATAATTTCTTCACCTAACTTTCTTTTTTGAAGAATGGCTCCATCTTCATTTTGCAAGGGTCACCTAGGCAGGGATTCCAATTCAGTGATGACACAATCATGGTAAATAAAATAAAAATTAAGTAAGGGGAAGAAAGTCACCTTGTACGGACTAAGTAAATAAACTCTTAGGGTGGTACACAAGAACAAATGATCAAAGAAACCTAAATTAGGTCTACCTGAGCAGAGGGGTTTATCCCTTCTCAGTTATTTGATATCTGACACAAATAAGCAATGTGGTTACGTTCACCCTTCCCCAAATGAATAGCCAATCAAATCAAGGCAATTTGTACCACATTTGGCCTAATACACAAAGACCAAAAGTTGTTTGTATTTGTAAAAACAGCAAAGAAATTCCCAAATAAAAAGATTGTGTAGGCCATGCCATTACTCAGAAAAGTCATTATTTATTTAAAAACCTATTGCATTATTTATGGCACAATGTTTGTTTTGAATACTTAGATAAATAGCATGTAATAAATATTTCACCAAGTGGCATGGTTGTTTTGTTAGTGCATTGGACGCATTTCTTAATCTACTTTTTGTGTTGCTCACGAAAATGTTGCTGGGAGCTTAACGTTTTAGAGATTATTTTTAAACATGTCCGAACGTGTTTGAAAAATTGGGTGTTCTGTTTACCGTTTTCTCTTTTTTTTCTGTTTGGCTGCTTTTCTTGACATTTCTTGGACATGGGAGTATAAAATTTCTGTATTTTGAAATTACTATACAATTATTTTAACAACTCGTAATATTATTATTATTATTATTATTATTATTAATAATAAAAATTATAAAAATAATAGAATAAAGATGACACAGATAAAAAAATCTAAGAATATTTCTAAACTATTCTTTTAATGCACTTTTATTAGGAAATACAAGGTTGGAAGATGCTTATCTGGTCAGCAATCACAGGCTGTGCGCCACCTCAGTACCACATCATGTTAAATCTGTCCAGTGGTGCCACTTGCAGCATCGAGGAGAACAAGGAAATAGCGGCATCTCCTGCTACCCTTTAGCCTTGCAGCCTGAGACGGGAATTATCGGCATCCCTAGTACATACTCAGAGGCTGTGCTCAAATGAAAGGGATTTTAGGTGCAGATTGGTCTATTTCTTCATCCTGCCCTTGGAGATAGGACTTTAAAGCCTTTCTGCTCACAGTGACCAGTGTCTATTGTAGAGTTAGGCTGGGCTTGCCTGCTGCTTGTATGTTTTATTTGTTGGATTTACTGTTTCTGACCCTGTGGTTGTTTGATGCCTGGACCTTTGCCTTTGACCCCGACTCTGCTTTTGTCTTTTCTTTGAATACCTTGTTTGTTGGACTGATTACCACTGACTCTGTATGCTGGAATCTTTTGTACTGCATCATCTTTGGGCTCCTTGTCCTCTGCCAGTCCTTCCCCAGAGGGCATCCCCTGCGCACAGAAGTCCGGGGCCAACTGTTTGCTGGGACCGAGCATCTAGCCTTTTGAGGCTGAGTTGGGGGCTTGCTATAGGTGAAGAATGAGGTGTTAGATTGTTGGAGCAATAGTGCTGGACCAGGGCCTTACAATTGCCATTCAATTTATATCTAGCATTAAATTTGATATTCCTTAAAATAAAAAAGTGACATTCCTTATTAACAGGGGTGTTTTTGCATAAAATGAGAAAAAAATAACATTGGGGCTCAAATGGAAAGAATTCTTGTTCCCTGTACCTGTACCATTCTGTCATCTGGGGCGATGTTGAAGTTAGGGACCCTGGGCCATAGCCTAGTTTACCCTACTGTAAGTCCAGCCCTGATAATAATATTAAGGAAAAAACAAAGACTTAGTGTTAGGATCAACAGATAATATCACTTTTAGGTGGCACAGAAAAATAAAGTATTCTACTAACAGACTAACTTGCAGTACTTTTCCGATATTTTGGGGGAAATTAGAGTTAAAATAGAAAATCATTTTAAAGCTTCTACCAACTTTTTGAATTAAAAGAAAACCCGCTATGTATTGTCATGAAAATTGCTGGGAAAAGGATAGGTTTGGGGTGACTTATAGAAACACATCGCAAGTGAAAAAATGTAACCCCTGCTGTCTTTCAAAACTTTTATTAATGCTTTAAAAATCTCATTCTCCAGACTATATTTTACTTTTGATTTATACAAAAGTGACATGATTTTAAAAAATCACTAGAGCTATGTTAAGCAGAAAGCTTCAGATTGATTTGCTCACAGCCTGGAAAATCATCTACAAAAGTAAAACTGTCCTAGCATCTAACATGCCAGGCACGGTGTGCTGTGACACACAGAGCTGAAGAACTCTCAAAGCCAAAGCACCGCATGGAAGAGACACACTCATGCAGACATGGCTAAATTAAACATGCCCTCCACAGTTGTGGGCACCTCGTCTACAGCTTCTGGACAGTTCAAAAATAAAGACGAGCGGTAATCCAAGAATTTGTCACCAGCAGCAGTCACTTATTCCTTTATTACCTGGATTCACCTAGACATACCAAAAAAAAAAATGAAAGAACAAAACAATAAAGTTTCTGGAAAATCTAAAAATACCGACAAGTAGTTTTTCCAGCCCAAAACTTTGTAACAAGCAGCCGTCATTTATTCCCTTATCACCTGTAAAAAAGCTTCGTACAGATGCTCAATAATTGTCACTGGAAACTGACGTTAGTAATAGTTTCTGGTGACAGTAAGAATGAATGATTTCCGTACATACAGCTTGTACTGTTCTATGGAGTGGAGAGGGGGATGATGAGCAGATGGTGTCCAACTGTGAGGACTATAATAACCAAAATCCAATTATCGGTTCATCAATTAGTGATCAGGAATTATGGATCTCCAACACCTGTACTGCTGCTAGATTTACACCAAAAAGAAATGGAAAGCCAACCTTGGCTGTGCTTGGTTTACATATATTTCCTCTGTATGATCATTTATTATGGAAATTTTGTCTGAGTGATCTATTACAAAGGTGAAGTACAATCTAAAAATAAATTATTATAATGGAATAAAATAATTAAAGGCCAACACTGAGTTGGAGATATGACCCCCTAGCCTTGTGCCTCACCATTGAAACACCCCAAAAAAAGCAGTGTACACACTTTTTTATCAGTGTGTTCAGATCACACAGGATTACATGGAAAGTGGTGCCACTGCCTAGAAAATCTGGATGCATTCTGGCTGCTGATGAACACTCGGTGCACTGGTTAAGCAATCTGGTGACTCCATACAGTATGATGGCATATGCCAGCCAACCTATGTTCAGTTTGGCCCACACAACACTGGAAGGTTGCAAAATGGCAGCCAAGAAAAATATTAGAACAGACTGCAAGCTTTATTTCTGTTGCCCTCCCTGCTCCCTTCATCCTTTGGATGTTCAAAAAACAGAATTTATGCAAATCTAAACATTTTGAGTTCTGCTTCGGTATCGCGCTATCCCATGCGGCTCCTGGTGGCTGGCACATTGCTTTGGTCACTCGGTCACTCACATTGGTTCCTAATCAACCAGTCATCATATTGGACAGCTGGCAGCAGTGAGCGGTACTGGTACCAATCACGGCTGCCCCAATTCATTCTTTATAGGGCTGCCGATGGAAAGAGCTACATGTAGCATCTTCTCAGAGGCAGTGGTACCTTGGCATGATGGAGTGGTAAACACACCACAACCTCATGGCAAGTGTAAACATAGCAACACATTAGCACAATAAGATATAATACTATTTACAAAAAATGTAAAAAGTAAAAGAAGACATAGGGGGCATTCACTCTTTCAAACCATACAAGCCAGGGTTTTCTTTCATTGAACCATGCCTATTTGCAAGTCCAGGGCAATTCACATTTTCAATTCATCCTTAATAAAGCCTTGTACAGGAGGTCAAAAAAAGTTCACCACTTTCCCAGTTTGATTTGAGATTGTGCAATTATCCAAAATGCTTATTATCTGAGCACTCAGAAAACAGCTGTAGATAAAATCAGGTGGTCAAACTGGCCAATAAGTTAAGGATCCTCAGGCATCAACTCATGGAAGATCAATCAACGTCTTGCTCAGCAGGCCTTAGTTGGCTTTTTTAAGGTCTTCATCTGCCCTAAGAAAGCTGAATATCATTTTTAGAAGAGTCATAGCCTATCCTTCTATCCAAGTTGTAAGGAAATTTAAATGTATCTACTCCAACACATACGTTCATGTTGTTGGTCAAAAGTAAACAAGAGGTGGCTCTAAATTATCAAAGCTTTCCAAGACTGGAGAAGATAGACTATCATAGAACTGGATGATCCAGCAAACCTAGAATAGATCTGGTTCAGGATTGACAATATTTGCCAAATAAAATAATTTGAAGAAATCCATTCTAGGTTTGCTGGTTGTTCTAGGTTCACCCATCATAGTCTATATTCTCTAGTCTTGGAGAACTACAACAAATAAATCTGGCCCATTAGGTTGACAAATAGTCTGCCGAAATTTTGGACCTTTCAGCAACCCTCCAGTCATAATGTGTACCAGCTTTCCAATGCCAATATATGTTCTCCTTGAGTTTGTGTAGGTTTATTTTCTTCCAGATATTCCCATTTCCTTTCATATTCTAAAAATATACTTGTGGAATAATTAGCATGGGATTATAGTAAAGGCCTATTGAAGGATTGTTAGCAAATCTGAGAGGCAGCAACATGACTATGGGCTTTTTAAAGTGCCATCAAAGATATCCGTGTAATAGAAATGTATGAATAAAAGCATAAACAATCAAGGTGTTGTATGACGGTGTACAAAGGCAAGTCCTATTACCCATCTGGAAAGAAAAGGGTATACATATATAAGAGAGAGAGAGATTGTCAGTTTCCCTTATAAATAGATCGAAAAGTTTTATTACAATGACACTTTTTAAGTAGCTAACTAAAAAATCTAGAAAAAAATAACATTTTTTTGAACACTCTGTTCCTTATAAAGTATATAAATAGACTATATATAGAATATATATTGCAAAGGAAAACAGTGTTTTATCCACTATCCACTAAAAAGTTTGATAATAGTTTTTGCTTCTCTTTGGCCAGCATTGCCATGAAAACCTTTATCAAGGTGAGATCACATGACATAGTTTCCTTGTAAGATTTTTATTAAAGGTCAGGGACCTAATTAAATATTAGTGCTAATGAGTCAAATATCACCCTTATTTGTTACATATAGTGTGTGTGATATGTAAATACCTTGCTCATTTAGGAAAACCTTAATTTATTTTCTGATTATCTTAGTTTTATTTTCTTATATAGACGTTATGTGACTGTTAAGTGAAGTTTTTGAAAACAAGCCAAAGAACTGGTATGTATTACACCATTTCCTTAGAAGCCAGTGTTTTTAATGTGTTGACCCTTTGGTGGGGTAACTTTATGCCAAATCTCAGACTTAAATCTCAGGGGTTTAGAGCATGCACCCCCAACTGCTCCCATTTATCCATATGGGAATGGTTGGGAAATATTTTTTGCATGTGTTTTCATGCGGTTGCATTTGAGTAGTGGTGGCTTTTTGTGCTTATCTTGGATGTGATATGTGACTTCTGGTCACCTTTGAAGGGCCAGCTGCTTCCATTGACTTGAAGAAGGATGCATTTCAGTCACCTGTGGTTGAACACTCTTACTTTGCAGTTGTTTATTGTAGGCTGGGCATGACCATTATTCCTCTCTGGCACAAAGAAGCGCACCACAACTGCAACCCCATGAAAAAAATGAACTCCATGAAAAACATTTGATAAATGTTGCAGTTGGCTCTTAAAACAGCTTCTGGGTGTATATAGGGGTGCCTGGTAGCTGATAATTATGCAATTTTAGACCACACATCTGAAAGAGGTCTAAGACAATATAAGGTAATACTTAAACACCAAACTTTCTGATTTAATAAATGAATTAGGTTAAAATACTTCACTGCAATAAAAGAAAACAATGGGGATTGTTTTGAGCAGTTATTGCTTTATTTTCCTAATTTGCATTTTTGTAGCCAGAAGATCGCTGTTTAACACAGTGATTTTATGTACATTCCAGCAAGATTTGATGTGGTCCGTAGCTTTTATCAGTACTGCAAGGTTAAAAATGCTTGCTTTGCTCGATGTTAGGTACAAGCTTCATGATTCAACTCTTAGTTGATAACATCACATCAAATTACCATCATCTCCCTGTACCGCGGCCCAATAGTTCAGCCAACAAATACAATCTGCAGGCCAAGTCATTTTTTTTTCTACCTAATTTCCATTGGCTCATTCTCAGGCAGCATATGTATCCAGGAGCTATCAATATACATATTTGGCTGGGGTCAGTAACATTTTTTATTTCTTTATAGGACAGAAAATACAACTAATGGTTGTCATGGTTTATTAAATGTCCTTAAACTGTTCAGCTACTTCACGAAATCAGATCTAAACCAGAAAATAATGGATAGAGAATGTACAAGTAAGTTGAAATTATATTTTTGTCTTCCTAGAGTTGTAAAAAAGAGAAAAAAAGTGCTTAAAGATAAAAAATTACCTTTAACCCAGAGTTGTCCCTCACTGTACCTCTACTTGCCAACAAGATTTCCTCTCTATTATGAATGCAAGGTGTCATGGCCCCACTCCCGAGGGAACATCAAATCAACACCACCCTTTGAACACTTGGTTGGTCAAGTTAATAAGGACATTCAAATGTCCCTGCATTGGAAGAAGTAATTATATATACTCTCTTCTCCATTGACCCATACAATGTTAGCTTTTGCTTGGCTCTTCAGCATTTGACATTCTGGTGGTTCTGTGTTGGATGCCTGTTTTGTCTTCATTATGTTGTGGTTCCATCCTTCAAACAAAAGTCATTACAGAACACAGCAGCAATGGAGGGCACCAGTGGATGGAATCACAGCAAAAGTCTGGAAGAGGCTACCGTGCTGGAATGAATGTGAGGTGGGACACCTGGGCTGGTGCGATGGCGTGTACAAGACCTCTATTCTTGCAGGGATTTTTCAGCTGCCATTTTCCTATAACCTAAAAGGGCAGTTTGAGGATTATGTTTGGAAATTTTTGGAGAACAATCGCTATTAAAATGAATTTGTTCTTGCTTGAGCCTTAGAAGCTCATTAATAATTGAGCACAATAATCACGTGTTTCCAAGACCATTCCTACACCAATAGCCATAAGTTCCTTATATATTATTTTTCAAGCAGAAAGTTTCTGCTAAATATTGATATTCCCTATATTTATTTAGCAAATATTATTCATTTTGCAAAAGATTCAGGAAAAATGTTCATGAGTAGGTCTATTTTTCCAGACACATACATATTCTCAGAAATAGTTAATCTTCAAACACTGCTTAGCCTCACATTTCTACTGCTTGATATCTATCTCTATGCAGGAAAAAAAAAACTTAGTTATGTATCATTCTTATACAGCAAGTACTTCATAAAACTACATCAAAGCTTTCTTTTCGATGACTTCCAACTCATCTTGTATTCGTGCTGCTTTGTTTCCTCTCAGGGTTGTAAGCTTAAAAACCACCACCTTCTTAAAGTCTCAAGTTTCAGAGGAAAAGTACATGAATTTTCGAAGAGCAGAAGGCTTTGCGTTCCTCGGGTAAAATCTGAAGTTTAAAAGACAGCATTGACCAGGAGTACTTAGAAAAGAATTTTACAGCCCTAGAGCCTCGGAAGAATCCACAGTTGTTTATGGAATTCTTGACCTTCTTGAGAGGTCTTAAAAATAATTGCTGCTTGTTGCACATTTAAATCCTTGATGGCTGGGGTAGACATTTTTTTTTAACATTTGCAAATTTCTTCTGGTAATGATGATCTTATATTAAAATGGTTTTCTCCAGCAGTGTTTTTTTTATAACTGTACCAAGATCAGAGGTAGAAAAAAAAGTGGCTTGAAACTCTACAAGCTTGGAAGGACTAGAGGGTAGCTGTGAAGACATCATATACCGAAACATAGGCTGGAAAAGTATGTTAACAATATAGGTGGGTTTAATGGAAAAGGCTAACCTAAACCTAATTACCAAAATCACGTATTATCTATAAAATTATAAAATGAACCTAAACTCACATTCTATTTTTTTTTTACTAAGGCTCTATTTTTTGCCAACTAGACAAAAATATTTTCTGAGCATACTAAGCGTCTGACACAAACCATATATATCAATTAATTCTAGACATTCCCTTGTCTTAAATAAAGTACACATGTTTGTTAAGTGTTCACCTTGTTTATTAAAGACTTAATTGTAGAGCTGTAGAGTAGCCAAGACTTGGTCGGGTGTCTCCAATCTGTGCTGATGTGAACCTCCCAGCACGGACTTTGGAAGGCAATATCTAGTTGGCATAATGACAAGAGCAGATACCCAGCTGGATGTTTTTTTATTTTCCCCATCATAAAAGTTAGGGAATAGGTTAATAAAGGCAAGGTAACATCTAGTGCTTCTGCTTTCTACTGATCTATGCAAAACTTCAGTTGCTGGGTTTCGTTCCACGTAAAAACTGAACTCCAGCCTACCCTTCAATCCTAAACAACTTTCAACTAAGCTGACCCAGAATAGAGCCTTGGACCTTTGAATCCTATTTAGAACCCCAATCTGCCCAGTTGTGATCATCCCTGGGCCTTCAAGTCATTGCATTGCCTTAAGACACAAAAGTTGCAATTAAGGAGTGACTATCTGTAGACCAGCCTTTTTCAACTGAAAGCCCCGAATTCCTCCAGAGTTTCCTTAAACTTTTTTGATTGACCTCTTATATGATGATTCTTTCATAGTACTAGATTAAATTAATGATACATTACACTAATGATATTTTCAGTAGTCTATAAGGGTGGTATTCTAGCCAACATTGTAAACGTGAACCTTTCTGGTTACCAATGTGAAAGTCTTTTCTCCAGCGGCCCCGAAATTATTCGTTTTAGCTGATGATTCTTCGAGACTCCCAATATATCAGTAACAGTAGAGGTCTAAATTGTAAATCAAGGGTTCCTCAGGGGTAGAAAGGTCGAGAAAGTCTGCTATAAACTATAGTGACTACCTATAAGTCAAAGATTGCTCCTGTACACATGAGTTGTTCAGAAGCTGTGTAACTGTATTGTGTGCTATGCAATAAAACTACAAAACCCTAACTAAGGGACTGGCGTTTATTTGTTTCAAGTTGCTACACACCAAGGAGCCAAAAAGTAATCAGCACAAATCATACAAAATAATATACTCACTGACCAAAATGAAATCACTACTTTTTGCTCAATTGTGGAATTTGATAGTTGTTTGCTCTTGGACACTTATTTGGGGGAGAACTCTACTTTTCTTGTTTATCCGTTGTTTATCCATTGTTAGATTATGCTTGATACTTTAAAGCCGGCCTATCAACGCATTTTTAACATTATATAAAAGGGTGAGTAATGTGGAAGAAGTGGAGGCCCAAAAACGAGTGTCAGTTCCTATTTAGTTGTGTTGCCAGGCCTTATATGTAAAAAATATTTAAAAAGGAGAAAGTAATAGAATGACTCTTTGTGGCAACTAAATGGGTGCAAATAGTCAATTGTATTAGGTATTCTGAACTACATAGAGCTCAACTAAGCAACACACCAGCATGCAATCACAAAGGCATGCAGTTATCATCTCAAATTTAGCATAAAGCAAGAGGTTGTCTCTGTTACTTGGCGCGTTTCGCCGTGCGGCTTTTTCAGGGGAGAGTAGAAAACATTGCTGTAGTAGTTTAAATAGATCAGGTAGTTTAGTATAATGAAGGAATCCGGTTTATTCAGCTAGGTAGGTCAGGTGAAGGTAGATGAAGCAGTTGACAATTGTACTTGACTTGCAAGAGTCCAAATGAGGAAAGGGATGAAGAGGACCCAGTAGGGTAGTAATACAACACTATGTTAAGAGAAATCCATTCTGATGAGCTCGAATAAAGGTTGTTATTCTGAAGTTGGAGCACTGTAATGTGCATTCAGTATTCCCCATAGTGGGAAAAAGCCCTAAGTGACTACGGCAGTCCACAAGTAATAATCTGCTTGCATCTGACGTGACCTTGGTCATAGTAGCATTACATCCTTTTTTTAAAAAAGTTGCAAACGTTTCTTTACATCCTCTTAAAGGTAAAGAAAAAAAACAATAACTAAGAATGTATTCACTTTTTTGGAAATAAAGTTTAGGAAGCATAACACATAAATCAATCCTATCTCTCGTGTAAATTATTGTGTCTGCACTGTAATACGGTTAAAAATGGCAGAAATGAATTTAAAAAAGGCGATTAGAGGAAAGTGTCTGAATTTTAATACTACTAACGGAAATACTTGCCAATCAGTGAGCACAAAGAAGACCGTTATCTCTCATAACGGTAGACAGAAAAATAAGTTAGCGGATTTTATTGGGTCTGTGTTGAGATTTGTTATTGATATAATCCATTGTGTCTGTCAGCTTTAATACTCAGAGAAAGAAATTAGTTCTCTTAGGAATAGGATGTTGGAGCATGTCTGCGGTATCGAGCCTCTCTGGCAGGCTGCAGACGCCGCGTGTACAGAGCTGTACAATTTAGTAACATATATTTGTTGGAAAGCAGGAGATTTTTATCCTTCATAGGGAACTAAATGCTGTGCTATCCTTTTCTAATGCAGACCATTGCAAAAAAAATTACAGCTCTGAAACATAATCGCCAGGTTGGAAGTGAACTTTGGGCTTTGGGACCAGGTAAAAATTTACTAATGTATATAATTTAAAGGCAAGAAGTAAAAATGATCTGTGATGTATTACACTGCCAGGGATATATTGTAGTTTGCAACACTCCTTTTTTTCTTATTTGGGTATTGTTTTATTTACAAATTGCAACAGTATGACTTCCTATGGAACTGCAGTTTCTTTCTTTGCTTCTATTTTTCTCTTTTTCTTATGTGAAGGAAAATCACCCCAATAGAAAAACAAAACATACACTTACCATAGTATATAAGATTGTGGATATATCATCATTACACCGAGCTATACGTCCTCAATTAGTTGGGCATCCCTCCAAATTTCTGACACCGGGTGTTCATAGTGGAGATGTACTGTTAGTAGCGCAGCTTACACAGACATTTGAGACAAGTATGCACATCAACCTTGTAGTAATAGTTTAGGGAGAACCCTTTTCTGTTCCAGCGTAACTCTGCCACTATATACAAAGCCAGCTCCATAAACACGTAGTATGATGGGTTTGGTCTGGAAGACCCCAAATGTCTTGTGCAGAGCCCTCATCTGAACACTACTGGACACTAATGAGTTGAATTGAAATTTTAATAGCCATCAAAGTCTTCCCATCCAACAATAGTACTAGAGATTGGTAGTGCTGGAAACATTCCTTATGGATGTTGGTCCATATTGACATTATAGCATTGCCTAGTTGCTGTAGATATCTGAGCTGCACATCCACAATGCAAACCTTCTATCTCAACACATCCTGAAGGATCTTACCTGAATTGAGACCCGGTTACTCCAAGGCCAATTGAGTACAGTAAACTCATTGGTATGTTCAAGAAACCAGTTTGAGATGACTGGAGGTTAGTGACACAGCGCACTATTATGGAAGTGAACTCAAAAAAGGATGGACACGGTTGGCAACAGTACTAAGGTAGGTTGTAGCATATAATCAGTGCTCAGTTGGTACTAAGGGGCCCAAAGTGTGCCAAGAAAATATCCTTGACACTATTACATCACCACCAGCAGCCTGAATTGACAACTATGTCACCTAAATATTTTTTTTACTATTTCTAGAGCTCAGTTTGAACTTTGGCATTGAGTTGCTTCCACCAGTTGAACACATGTACACATATATATGTTTATTGAGCTTTTATCTATGGCTTAGATCAGCGGTCCCCAACCTTTTTGGACCCAGGGACCGGTTTCACGGAAGGAAATTTCTCTGAGGACCAGACATACTCTGGCGTCTTCTCTTTTCTCTCTGTGCACCTCTGCTGCTTCAAAGCGATCACATGACATCTGACAGCCAATCGAGCTGCATGTCATGTGCTCGCATTGCTTGTAAACAGACTACTGTGTACATTTACCGGCATCTCATACAAACACCGCTGCGGACCACTTCCGGTCCGCGGATGGTGGTTGGGTGCCGCTTCGTTTTCAATAATGGATCATGTACTCGCGGCCCACTGAAAACACCGCCGCGGACCGGTAGTGGGCCGCGGCCCAGTGGTTGGGGACCGCTGGCTTAGATGATATCATCAGTATACTGCAACCACAAGGAATCATTATCTTAAGCTCTAGTAGTTGACCTGTGCCCACTATTTGTGAACACAGCCAAGAACTGCACAATGTCATATCTGAGCCAACATCTTAGTCCCGGAAAAAGGTGACGGCCTTGGATGATGCTAGAACAAAGAAAGCTCAATCCTTTTGAGGGTAAAATGCAAATCAAAGCATTATCAATGGATTTCCTTGATAAGTCTTACATTTCTTTTTTGCATGCATGCACAACAAAATATCTGATGCTACGTCCCCTTTACTACAATAGCAAACATATTAGAAAAAATAAATGTGATGGTAACATCAGAAATAGTTATTTGGAAATGTTGCAAAAATACTTCAAATGATATGGTCACTTATCCTTATAATAGTGTTTCTCAACCTTTTTAACATGGGAAAACCCATTGAAGTAGCTATCAAGTATTCAGGGAACCCCTTCTATAATTACTATATTCACAGATCACAGGACATTAGCATGGTAGTCATTGGGAAGAATGTACCTCTACAGATAGCCCAAAAAATTATTAGTGTTTTAGTAACTTAGCTAAGAGGCACAGACTGCTCATTGCTCAATTCCCCTGGTTGAGAACCATTGCCTTATACTGTCCCTTTATCCGAAATAATATTTCACACAGACAGTTGAATGATACAAAGGTCCTTTGTTAACATAGCCCCCTATGCCCCATAATTGTTCAACTATCTCTATATCTGATACATGTATCCACACATGAATTATTATCTACAGCTACCTTTGTGATATTTCCGCGTCTTTCTTCCTAAAGTGGCACAATTCCAAATCTTTTATTGCGTCCCTTATTTGTGATCTAGAGGGAAAAGGGTTCTGCATGTATTTAATTTTGTGTCCTTTTATATTTTGACTTTAATAAAATCATAATCATGTTGCTTGTATACACAAGCAAAATAAACAGCTCTTAAGGAAGAAAAAAATATATCCACAGTCCATGAATAATGGATTTTCATCTAGGACTTTAAAACAATTACTTGGATTGAAGGAGCTTTCCAGGATTTATTTAGTCCACACGCAAAGTTTAATATGTTTCATACTGTTGTGGTAATATATTGTTTGTTATTTATTCTCAGGTTAAGGTATTAATTAACGACACGATGGTATTAGATATTCTGTTGCAGGAAGATCATGCTGAATATACCGGTAGAAGGTCCTAAGGGAATTCAATTATCATAGGATGTGATTAAAGTGGAACTTCTGTCCAATATAACAAGCCCATTATAAGATTAAATACCAAAGCAGACTTTTTGCTAATAACTTGCAATGTTTTGTTGTTCATTTTGTGAGTTTTTATGGATTAAGGCCATTATTATTTAACCCGATTCCTCCAAACAGACTGTCCCGGACCCACCTAGACCTGTACACAAAGGCAGCAGGAATGGGATCATTGCTTACTTACCTTTCTTCTCCTATCGTGATGCTTCTTATCAAAACGTGAAATGTTTGGGTGTTTTTTTTTACTCTGACAGTCCAAAAATTTCTTTGGAGTCATTGGTATTTGACATGGTATGCACAGGTCAGTTGGGTTAAAGAGATAGTATAAGGCCGTGTTTTCCCAAGGGTTCATGGAACCATAGGGCTCCTCCAAAGGTTACTTGGGGTTTCTTGAGCAATATGCAGTTTGTGACTCTCAGGTTAGTTACCAATGACACCAATGATCTTTTTGAACCTTAAGAGTAAAAAATGTAAAAAAAGCAACTTGACAAGATGTGTTGACAAGAAGCATCAGGATAGGAGAAGATAAGTGAGCAATGACCTCATACCTATAAGTATAATATTAGGTCAAATTCATATACTTAACTTTGCAATTAAACAATACATTTGATGGGGCTGATTTAAGAAATTTAGGCTGTTTTCTTACCATTTTCTAAATTTTAACTTTGCAATGGACAATTCACTTAGTTTAATAAATGTGGTAATAGTTCACTTTGGAAAGAGCACCCAATCATGTGTAAGAAATGTAAAAAAACATGATTTTTCTTTACATGTTATTGGATTATTGAAAACAGCAGTGTTTCCTCTCATTTAAAGTTCAAGTTTTATATCTGCCTGGTATTCAACTATAAAGCTGAATTCCATGATGTTGAATCCAGTTAATATTTGCACCACGGATCCAGGTAAATATGTACATAGTGTTTTCTTTCAGCTGTTCAAGAAGGTGTTTAATAATTGCATCACCATCCAAAAAACTAAGGATGTGACCACAATGTAGATGTTGCATAGGTAAATTGAGTTTTATCACTTGATGCAACTCTTATCCATTGCCCTGATTTATTTATTAGAATCCATTTTTATGAGTCTGATCTAGGTAGCTGATTCAAAGTGCTGCCCAATAAACCACAAAAAATATTTTATTTGATGGTACACAAATTAGCTTTTCATTATCTCTAGGTTTCATTCTGGTATTGATCTTTTTTACCTTGAGGCTCAGATCACTAAATTTGTAAGTCTGTTACCCTGGTGTGAAACTAAACCTGTAAATTATAATGGGTCCAATGTACTGATCTCTGCATCCTGAGAAGCAGAATATCCAAACATAAATGATTTGATAGTCTGAATTCCCACGCAGAAACACAGTGAAGATGTTGTTTAATCAAAGATGCCAACAACTAGTAAAGAGGTAAGATAGATCATATCCAGCTGTCATGCCCTCAATACTTTTGAGTCACTGATATTAAACAAGTATGCAGATGGCTGCTTACTGTAAATATTTATGTATAAAGTTTTCTTGCTCCTAAAATGCTAAAAGAAAAAGAATTTTGGTTTGTACTCTGCTCATACCAGTAGATGGCACTGTGCCTTCATTTAAAGTGTGTAACTAGCCCATGTCTCTAGTCTCCAACAGCAAGACTTTGTTAAACTCTTTACATAAAGACACAGCACCATCTACTTGTGTGACCTGAGTATAAACCAAGATTCTTTTTTCAATGTAATTTGAGGGAACAAAAAAGACTGTGGGTTTATACTCAGGTCACACCAGCAGATTACACTTTGTCCTCATGTAAATTGTATACCAAACTCTTTCATCTACACACGTGTCTTGCATCTACACATCTAGTGCAATCTACCGGTGGCCAACGGTAATGCAGAAAAGATCATTTAAGGGCAATTGGCCTATCAGAACCAAATCAAAAGTACAAAATACTTTAACCTGGTAAAAGAGAAAAATATATACAAACAAAGCCTGTGTGATGTAATTTTTTAACCATGGTTGTTCTTTTTCATTTTAATGTTATTGGCAACTCTATTTATTACTGTTTAGAATGTTAGCAGTGACACTGAATTTTGTGCCCTAGGTTTATACTCAAGTCAATGCAGGTCACCAGTTATTGGTAGGTTTATGTTTATATTTGAGTGATCCCTTTCTCTTTTGTTTTCTGTCCATAAGTACTAAAAGTTGGGTGGTTAACATAGCAGCACAGGGACTTTTTAGAGGGTGACCTACCACTGGCAGCTCCAATTTTGGCAGCTCCAATTTTCCAATGGAAGGGTGCTACTCATACTTGGGGTAACACTGTTGATAAGAATGAAGTATGGAAATATGATTGAGATTATGTGATTGGAGAAGTATGTTAGGTTAGTAGGAATTTAACTTGAGAAGTTAAAAAAACGAGTATCCTTGGAAATGCTATACTTGTAGTAAAAAAAAGTTTAGAGGTTTCCAAAAGCTAAAGGACCCTGGAGGGTTCTGGTATTCCCCATACAAAACCAGTCAAAAAGAAAAAATGGGGGAAAAGTGCCAAATGAATGTACATTTCCTGAGTTATAAAGAGGATGAATAATATAGAAGAGACCTTTTTTTTTAATAATAAACAGATGTTTGGCAAATTCTTGACTTTGGAATTTTTGTTTGGACAAATCTAGAGGAATCTTGTTTGAGGCTCTTTTGGCAAGGTGTAAAGAGTGAAAATCTATTTTTGTTAAATTGACAGATATATGGGAAAATAATGTACACATACACTTTAGAGATTTAATTATTGTTTCATTGATTTTTTTAGATTGGGTGTGTGCTTTTTTTTTGGTAAGGATTTATGGAAGATCATACCAGGACAAAACCTTTTGCTGCTTTTTTGTGCATTTATACAAAGAATGGGAAACAAACATAAACAGAAGGAATAAAAGCAAAACAAATAGGAAAAAGACAGAATACAGGTTATTAAAAAAGGGTGATTAAAGTCCTAAACACCATTTTTTAATCACTGTATTATTGTCAGATTTTAAGTCTGCATTCCATTTGAACCCCTAAATCTATTCTATCCACGTCTCCATTTTCCACATTGGCCTTTTCTGACTTCTATTGAATCATTTACTAAAATTATTATCTACAGACAGATATAATTTCATCTCAGACTGACCTCCCAGACTGTTATGTGCACTTATGCCTTCTTTCTGTGCACTTATTTCATACAAGAATCATTTTTAGGATCTTTTGATACATGGTAAGGTTAAAAAAAATGATGTATTGCATTTAGCATTTGCTGTTGTTGCATTTTGAGCAGCTAAAGCTTTTTCTTTACTTTTTATAAATTTTAAAAAAGTTGACAATATTTTATTTTCTACATTTCAATGTATTTTTTTAATTGTTGACTTAAAGCTGTACTCTAGGCAAATGGCTTAACATACAGATAAAATATATACATGGGAGCAGTTTTTACTGTCAAAGTATTTCTATTTCTGTCTGTCAATTTTGAAATTTACACAGCTCTGCCATAAAGCCCAACTGTATCTGGTAGGGCAGGCAACCTGTTATTTTTCTCTGCTGCAGTTAAAAAGCACATACAGGTGTTGTCCCAGCCCCATCTTTTCAGTAAAAGGAAGACTCATTTTGCATGACTGGGTCTGAGTTGGTGAAAGTCTTTATAGACGTAGTCACACATGGCAGAATATAAGACAATGGGTGGATTTAATTAGAAACCTTCAAATGCATGAGTTACAGAGCACAAAACAAACTGATGCAGATAAAATAATAGAAAGACGTGTTAGTTGTAGTAGAACTGAACTGTATTAGCATAGCCAAGCATTACCTACATTTTCCTCAAACTTCCCTCTTCCACTTAAGAGCATGCTGGTATTTGTTTCTTGCTTTGACCTTATTTCAGCCTGTCCAATATTGGACTTTTGACTTGCTTCAGTACCTGTTGCTGACACAGTTTGCCTTGGATCTGCTTTTGCTCTGCTTACACTTTGCTGACTCAGCTAATTTCTGACTTTGGCTTTTCTCCAGTGATTCTGCATGAGCTTAGAGCCTGCTTATTGACCACAATTCTGCCTGCCTCCAGGTCTACTGACTTCAGCTTTGTTTTTTATTTTGTCTCCAGCTGCTGCCTCTATTTGTTCCCGAATACAAGTGGTGTCCACATCTGCTGTCCTTCGGTTCTTCTCGGTGCCTTCTTCACATCCTCATCCAAAGATATTCTACCCATTAGAATCTACTTTAGGAATGATGCTGCAGATTGGACACTCAGCCCCACATGGCACATTGTGCCCTCTAACTACCTGTACTGCAAGCCTGTTTGGACCTGAGATGCAAGGAACTTAACTTTGCCCTCTAACCAGGTACACAAGTTATGCAAAGATTCTGGAAGTAAGAAATCCTATTGCTAGTGGTTGTACAACCTATTGTTCAAATACAAGTATGAAACCAAATAACATACCTTTAACATAAAAGGCATTAAATCTGCATGGACCTAGCACTCAATGTTCAACCCTGAACAAAAGGTAAAACCACAAAACACATTAGCTAGTTTTGGCACATGGTTACAAAAAAAAAACAAAACAAAATGTCTTACACTAATAAAGTTGCAATAATATCTTTACAAAGTTTCTAATCTGTCACGGCTCCACAAGGCAAAGTGGTGGACCCACTGTGTCACCCACCCTGTGGGTTGAGACGTGCATGGGGCAGTAGCTT
The DNA here is from genome assembly GCF_032062135.1 of Pyxicephalus adspersus. Classification (NCBI taxonomy): domain Eukaryota; kingdom Metazoa; phylum Chordata; class Amphibia; order Anura; family Pyxicephalidae; genus Pyxicephalus; species Pyxicephalus adspersus. Next base: position 4,221,404 of record NC_092860.1, on the reverse strand, counting down.
GGTTTTTTCCAGAGCCTCTAAAGGTGAGGATGTTTTGCGGCAAGCTACTGCCAGGTTGCGGCCCCCAGTGCCCGCCAAGGCAGGTGACTGCCAACAAGCAGGGACTGAAGCATAGTACAAAAGAGAAATCCATTAGGGTAGTCAGACAAGCCAAAAGGTCAAGACCGGCAGTGACCAAGGATGGTCAGGAAACAGGTAAGAGGTCAGGACAGGCAGCAAACAGGAGTAGTCAGGAACGAGCCTGGGTCGACACACGGAGAATCAAGAACAATAGAGATAAACAACAATAACCTGGAAGCAGAGCCAAAGGAACTCCTTGTTCAAGCAACTTCCTGTTGCCAGGTCGCTTACTTAAAAAGGGGTGATGGGCATGGATCAGGTGAGCCGTAGAAATCAACCCCACCAGCAGAAAGAGTGCTGTTGCTGGGATGGTCTCAGGTGTTATTTAGATGTTGACCAGCATAGGAAGCGCATCTACAGAATACTCTGGTTCTCTGAGGCAGGGGAGCAGCTGACAGAGAATCACCTGACTTGGAGAAGAAAGTAAACAGAGTGTTGGAGGCAGAGATGGAGCTGGCAGCAAGGGGGCTGCAAGGAAGGTTAGCAAGGAGTTGGCACAGGTGACCTGGACTTGTGGGAATCTGTGACATAACCTTCTCTACTCCAACCAAAATAAGAGTCATTGTATTTGAGTTGGGTTTTAACATCAACTTAGCCAGTCTCAGCCCAGTGCTTCTTCAGAATGGGGAGACTGGTGATCCAAGCTGCATTTTGTCTCTGCATTGACCAGTTCTCTTTACATTGGTCAATCTTCTGGAGCCTGAGAAGGGACTGAAGCTTGACAACCAATACATAGGACCTGATTTATTAAAGCTCTCCAAGACTGGAGAAGATAGACTACCTTGGGAGAACTTGGAATGAATCTGTTCCAGGATTGAGAACATTTGCCATCAAATAATTATTATTGTTTAGAAATCTATTTTAGGTTTACTGGATCACACAAATTCATCCATGATATTCTATCTTCTCCAATCTTAAAGAGCTAATAATAAATTGGGCTCATAGTTTCCCCATCACCCAAGCAGGGCCTGAAGCAGAATGATCATGTTTAGTGAAGACAATAGACCATGCCAAGTGCCCACAGGGGATTTGACAACTAAAGGACATTTTCAATATTTATTAGAGTGGGTGGGTGTTGGGAAAAGGGCAGGAGAGGTAATTGGTGCCTGAAGATAGTTTTTAGAAAATCAATTCCATTCTGTCAATTTTTAACAATGCCAAAGTTATAAAACTTTTAAACATCAAAAGATCTGTGGTGTTATTTTTCTTGTAAAACACAGCATTGCGTAAGAATAAGAATCTTGCTGGCAGCTAAATTTAAAAATGTCAATAATTTTATTTTACAGGCATTTCATTAAAGCTATCTGCTCTCATCTCCACAGAGCATCGGCCATGTCAACCGTCTTGACCAAAGGAAAACTTATGTTTTATTTACGATTGAAATGCACCCATGCTGGTTCTGGTACCCCATGCAATGTCCACTTAGTAGCTGTTTCACCATTGCTGAATATATAACCCCATGTTTCAGTAACTGTGAATAAGAAGCTATGAAACTTCCTGCTGTGTCCCTTTGATATTCTACACAGCTTCATTTTCTTGCAAGAATCAATACAATTTATGTGACTGTGGAGCAAATCTGCAGAATAAGCGGCCTTAATGTATAAAAAAAATCTGTTACAGTTTTAATGACGTTTTTCATAGTTGTGAAATTTATATCTTAAAGCTGAACTCCAGCTTTATTTTCAACAACCAATGAGAATGATGCTTGTTGTGCACCAACAACAAACAATGGCGGGAGCATACTCACTGCAAAAAATGCTAAGAGCAACACTAGGGGCTCTAGTTATGAATCAGGGAATCAATTGCTGTCATTGAAAATGTCACACTTACTTCTTCCTCGCTAAAGCACATACACTTCTCTCCTGTGCATGCCTGCAGTTCTGAGCTGGAGAGTGTCTGCTCTTCCATATTTAATCAGTTTTGCCAATCCCACCGGCCAATCAGGAAATAGCCTCCAAATCACCCTTGGCTATTTAGCTAGCTCAGACACAACACCTTCATGCAAGGTGTCTCCACTAGTGCCGAGCCCCCTGGTTCTACTGAGCTAGTTCCTGTACACCTGTTGGTTAATCCAGTGTTTCCTGTATCTAGCTCCTGTGTTACCCCCCTGGTGCCCAGTCTGTTGCTTCCAGCCTTTTCTCTTGTGCTGTTCCAATGTTCCTCCCTGTCCAAAGTTATTCATGTGTCACCTGTGCCTCCTGTTGCCTGTGTTCCCTGTGTCTGCAGTGGCCCCTGTGTAACTGGCGTCTGTTTCCTAAATCCTGACCTTCCTTGCTCACTGCCTGCTTTGACCCCGGCCTTCCTTTACAATTCTTCTGTCTTGTGATTCACTGGGGGATTTCGTTCGAATGAACCTTAATCATTTCAAAAACTATAAAGATTATAACAAAAGATGTAAAAATATATTAATAGCAAAAATATCAGATCTGACCATGTAGGACCCTTAAAGGATGTCTCTGGGTTGGTAACTGGGAATAAAGAAAAGACGGATTTACTAAACACTTTTCTTAGCTCTGTCTACACAAAGGAAAATGGCAGAGTCCAAGTTCAAATTCATAACAGCAGTGTCACTGCCTTAAATGAGTCACAATGGCTCAAAATTGATATGACTGAAAAATAGTTGTGCAAAATTAAGGTTGACAAAGCACCAGGACCTGATGGATTACACCCACGTGTCTTTAAAGAGCTGAGCTCGGTTATTTCAAAGCCATTATTTCTAATTTTTATAGACTCTTTAGTCCCTGGCATGGTACCGATGGACTGGTGTAAGGCCAATGTGGTGCCTATCTTCAAAAAGGGAGCAAAGTCATTACCAGGTGACTAAGACCAGTTAGTTTAAAATCCATAGTTGGAAAGGTCCTAGAGAGTTTGATAAAGAACCACATAGAGGAGTTTCTGCTAGAAAATAATAATATAAGTAATAATCAGCATGTCTTTAAGAAAGACAGAAGTTGTCAAACAAATTTACTCTCTTTTTATGAGGAAGTAAGTAAACAGGTAGACAGTGGAGTAGCAGTTTATATTGTGTACTTGGACTTTGCTAAAGCATTTGACACCGTATCCCACAGACGGTTAATATGCAAGTTAGTGTCAATAGGTTTAGAAAAGCCAATCTGTAAATGGATAGAGAACTGGCTTAAATATCGCATCCAGAGAGTTGTAATTAATGATTCATATTCTGAATGGTCTTAGGGTATTAGTGGTGTACCCCAGGGTTCAGTGTTGGGACCTTTACTGTCTACTATCTTTATAAATTATATAGAGTTTGGGATTAAAAGTATAATTTCTGTGTTTGCGGACGACACTAAACTATGTAATGGAATAAAGTCCACAAAAGAGCAATAGACTGCAAAGATGGAGACATTATCCTGCCCCTATACAAAGCATTGGTCACACCACATCTGGAATATGCAGTCCAGTTTTTTGACACCAGCTCACAAAAAGGACATTGTGGAATTGGAGAGAGTGCAGAGCAGGGCAACTAAACTAATAAAAGGAATGGAGGAGCTCAGCTATGAGGAGAGATTAGCTGAACTGAATCTATTCTCCCTTGAGAAGAGACGTATAAGGGGGGATATGATCACCCTGTATAAATATATAAATGGTCCATATAGAGAACTCTCTTCCCAATTATTCACTTTGAGATCATTACAAAGGACAAGAGGTCGCTTTTTGCGTCTGGAGGAAAAGAAGTTTAAATTCTGGACAAGGAAGGGATTCTTCACTGTAAGGTCTATGAAAATGTGGAATTGGCTCCTTCAGGAAGTAGTTTCAGCAAGTTCTATAGATTTCTTTAAGAAAAAGCTGGATGATTTCTAGAAGCACAGAATATAACTGGGTATTGAGGATTTAAAGTAAAGATAACAGAGATTGTTGATCCACGGAATATCCGATTGTCTCATGGAATCAGGAAGTAATTTATTTTCCCCTGTTGAAGCAAATTGTACCAGAGGTTTTTTTGCCTTTTTCCTTTGGATGTAATCAAAGGACTGAATCTTGTACATGTGTGTGACGTTTTGGGACTTTTACCCAATTGATTACTGTTCAAACTATGGATTGTTTCAGTAAGTCAACTCCATGGCTATGTACTTCAAGAGCAATCGACATGTCAAGTCAAGGCAAGGGTATATATAACATTGGACTAAGGAAATGTTTTCTCTTGTCTGCAGCAGACTCCTGAGATCACCACTCAGCCTGGGCAAATCCATTTACCTATCAGTAAAGGATTGGTTTTAAATGATAAAATCATAACATTGGGGTTTGATTTATAAACTGGATGCTGGATCACCTGGATTCTCCTATGTAATTATTTTCCAAATAATACCTGATCTTTTGGAAGAATACGGTAAACATTAATTTTTGCTTACACATGAATTAATGGTTAAAGCCAGCTGGTCAGCTTCACTCAGCTAAGTGAATTATCCCTTCCAAGAAATAACTTGCATTTGCACATTTCCAAATGAATCCCATTGCTGTCTATTGTGTCATGACAGTCATTTATTCCTGCAGACTTGCAACATTACAGATAAGTCTCCATTCAATATTTTTTTAACATTGATTTTCCTATTTAATGACATTTAACTTTAAAAAAATATAAAATAAAAGTATCACTAGTCACAGTGAACATAGACACATGTTTTTTTTCTTTATCTCCGGGCTAAGCTTAATTAATGTCAAGAAGTAATACGTTAGTTCTTTGTTAGTGTCTTATATGTTAAGCGCTCAGGCACTGAAAGCTAATCCTTGCATTATACAAATTGACTCAATGTCAAATGGTGATTGTTCATTATAAAGTCCACTTTGATACCCAGATCTAAACCCTATAAACAAAGGTGTTTAAAATAAAAGCTGATCATTCATCTGCTAAGTTTTCTTTTGCCTATAATAATAAAATTCATCAGGTTTTTTAAAAAACAAAACAAAATGCCATTGAATTTCAAACATTAAAATGCAGAAATAATTGGTTTATCAAGATTGCTTTTGCTTAAAGGCCCTGACTCAAAGTTAATTTAAATGATTTACAAGAAAAGCTGTTTTATTTCCCCCAAACGTTTTAAGGCTTCATAAGACATCGGCTTTTCACTTAACTTTTTTTGGCCCAATGACATTCTTTATTGTTTATGGATCCTGCTTCTGTAGACAATAACCTTGTCTTATTTTTGCGTTGTTTTATTTAAACTTTTCTTATGCTGATTTGCAAAAACAGAAGACGCATAGTAATATTTTTAATGAAAGAAAAAGCTTATGGCTGAAGAAAATGTCACATTTCGGGCTGTCCAAGCATCCATAACATTTTGTAATTGTTATTAAGGCATTTGAAGGATATGGGATAATTCCGCTTTTTTGTTTCTTTGCACAAGTAGGCAGAAAAAAAGATAGTAATTGATGATGGTTCTTTTCTATTGCTAATGACCTTCTTTCCTGGATCTGATATTTAATCAGCGACTTTAGCTTTGGGAAATAAAATCCTTTTCTCTGTTTATATATAAAGAGATTTAGAACCTTACATTTGCATTTCCTAGATTGTACTGTATATTGTTCAGATTCACATCTGATGTTTTTGCAATATTTTACCAATAATTACATTTCCAAATTAACAGAACTTTTTGCTAGTGTTTACATTAAATATATATAAAGGCAACGGGTTTTTTTTCTTTGGGGAGCTGGAATAAATGATTGACCCCTGTTAGCTTGAATGAATGTGTACTGTGTACCACTGTAACTAACACAGGACATGATAGGGGAATCTGAAAGTTTGAGTCACCAAGTCACCAAGAACAAAGAGGACACTTCCAATGGAGTCAGTTCTTATGGAGAGAACCATCTAAGAGGAGATTTGCCTTCCTTTAGAGAGATTTTTCTGTTGCCAAAATAGAATCATATGAGCAATGGTTTATGTGGGTAAAAACAATCAATGCCCACCACTGCAGATTTGGATGGTCCACCACGACGGAACTGGCTGGTCCTTGCCTGTGCCTTCACGTTCATATCATCTATATATTATCTTGCACAAACTCCTCACATATTAAACCAGTGTGTGGTGCAAATCCAAATTAGCAAATATATCAGCATTCAAGGTTCTTTAAAATCTCTTTACTGTGGTTCCATACCGACACAATGTTTCAGGGGTGCAATGGTCCCATTTATCTTGGCAACAAACAGTGCTAAACCCCCCTTGTGGAAATCACATTTTTCACAAAAGACCCAACCACTGGACAGTCAATAGAAAATGTCCAGTAAAGCAGGCAATAAATTGGACATCAGGAAATGAAATCAGCTAAATGGTAATAATAGAACAAAGAAAGCTTAGGGCTTTTCCATTGCTTAGGCGAGCAAAAAATAGGCTTCAGATTTGCCTATGCCAGTGATCAGTTCCAAGTATATGGGAGAGAGGTGTAAGGGCAGAGGAAATCATTTTTTTTCTGGAGATAAGCTATTTTTTCACAATGTTCACTTGTGATAACAAGTGACATAATGGATCTTATTTATTAAATCTCTCCAAGATTTGAGAAGATAGAATATCATGGGCGAACCTGGGTAATCCATCAAACCTTGATTGAATTTCTTAAAAACATTACTAATGTTTGGCAAATATTTTCAATGCTGGGCCAGATACAGTTAAGGTTTGCTGGATCTCCCAGGTTTCCCCATGATAGTCTATTTTCTCCAGTCTTGCGGAGCTTAAATAAATCAAGTCCTATGGGTCAAGAAGGCAATATTCACAGAGCACAAGGTCACAAGTTTGTAATGTACTGCAGTGGTAGGCTGAAAGTAACATATAAAATTCTTCCTTGATAGTCTATCTTCACCAGTCTTGGAGAGCTTAAATAAATCAGCCCCGATGAGACCCAGTGGCAATGAAATGACTATAGTCCCTGTCTGACTCTTGCTGCAAAAGTTCTTACTATCCTGAAAGTACAATAACACTCAGATCCCCAGCAGTCCTTGGCTCACTAAAAAATCCATCTATTACTTTCTTGGTGGCAGAATTTTGACCGGATAATAAAGTTTTTCAGTTCATGTAGAACCAAACAGAATGTCCAATATTCTGTTTAAATCTGATTTTAACCCAAATCCAAACAGCAACTTCAGAAAACAGACATCAAACCTATCAATCAAATGGGAACACCAATTTCAGAAACAAGCAAAAATGTGCCTGCAGATCCTCTGTGTCAACTTTACTACAATTCTAGCAAAAATAAAACGATTTCTGAAAGTAGAGCTATGGGTAAAGTAAAATGTGGCTTATGTGATGAAGTGTGTCAGTAGCATTAAAGCAGAAGTTTTCTTTCTTTCTTTACTTTATCCACTGGAACAAAGATTTGTTACCTGTTGATCTGCCAGGAAAATGTATTATTTTTTGACTTTCTATAATGGGGTGACATGTTTATTCTGCAAATCAATCAATGATGACCGTTGAGAGACCAGCACTTATTACATTATGTGTTTTGTGTTATTACCATGTTCAATCAGCCCATATTACCTGTCACAAATCACATCTGATAAATCATCAATCAATACAATGCAAACAGAATATAACATTTTAAACTAAAGTTAACAGAGACTGTTGATCCAAGGAACCCCCCAATCCCTCACTCGATCACAGAGGAAGCATATTGAACCAGGCTTTAAAAGGGTTTCTTTTTCCTTCCTCTGGGTCATCTATGTCTATAGAGTTTTATCTAGGATATGTTTACTTCCCTAGTGATTGAACTTAATGGATTTATGTCTTTTTCAACCTGACTATGTAACTATGTTACGCATCAGTATGTGCTGCCAAGCATTCCAGCATACTGCAAAAGAGATGCTTTGGAAGGTGAAATAGAATAACCTGCATAACTTAAGGACCAGCTGCTCAAGAATGCTAGAAATGACATATATTAGTTTCAGTGCATAAATCTAGAAGGATTGTAAGTGAATGCTGCAAAAAGGAAAACAACTAATTACTTAATCTCTTCTCGTATCACAGCTGCTGCATGCAATGCTTCCAGAGAACACAGGGTGCGCTAGACTACAGTGGTGCACAGCGCACAATTGCCCGCCAGTGCCTTCTAAGAAAAGGCCTGTGAATAAAAACTGAATAAAATAATTGGGTATTAACTCCATACACATACCTGAATACAATAGTTATTGCTGCAATTCTCTTACTAATACTAATAAAAATTGCCCTTTATGGCTTACATTAAAATAATAAACTTCACTCCCTATTAGGCAAAAGTCAATGATGAAATATCTTGTACAGAACTGCAGTGTATTGCAGTGTTACATGATAACCATAATCTCCACATTATTATTTCCCATTGCCCATTTCCCATTATAGAAAAGTTGTAAAGCACTATGGAGATGCTAGTGAAGTATATATTGATCATTGAGTATGTGCTGTGATGGGACTTATTGGGTCACTATAATAATCTATCATTGTGATCAAATTTCCTATAAAAAGTTCTTCTGAAGAAGCAGTGGAAATAACTGCGAAACGCGTCAAAAACAACAGAAGAGCTTTTATAAATACATTTATGTTACAACAAGGAAATGTTATGTATGTTTTAGAATTTGAAGTGTAATGCATTATGTTTTTATACATTTTGGATGTTGTTAATTGAGGTAATAGTCATTTCTAAAGAGCCAAAAGATATATTATGAGTAGCAGAATTCTGATTCCGTTTCAGGTAATGATTTCATGCATACTGATTATATGCTACATGCATGCTTATTTATATTCTTTTCTCTCGCTGGAATTAAATTAGTGAGCCCTGGTAATCATAGATAATGTATATTATCATGTAATATAACATCATCAGCACTGCAGAAAACAGAAAAAAAAAACACAGGAAAGATGATTTATTGTATAGGAAAGCTTTTTTATATATTACTTTATTATTTTACATTCGAGTTCAAGTGACTCACATGAATATACCGGGGTTAAAATATAAGGTGATGTTAATTCTTCCATCGTATAAAAAGAAAAACTGAGACCATGGCATCAGCAGATCAAATAACATTCAACCTAATCAACCTAGATTTAATTTAGACAGCTAGAGACCATAAACCTTTCAAGTTCTTTCAAAGAAATCAGAAATGATGATGATGAATGAGGATAATATTAATAATTAGTGATGAGTCAACAGAACAACTTCACTGTAGATGATCTAACGGAGTTAATGACATTTGCTTTGCCAAACAAATATTCATCATGTTTGAGTCCGGGCTGGAGCAAAGGATAAAGTCATCTGATTAACGTCTACAGGATATTGAAATAGATTAAGGATTACAAGGGGTCATGTGGGTGCAAGGCATGCATGAGGAGGTATGACATGAAGAGGTAAGTTACATCTCTAGTAGTTGTGTTATGATAGCTACAGATAACCTGGAGGCTTTGACAGTTTTATATTGAAGTCTTTGGCTATTGATTTCTGGAGCTAACGCAAGGGGTGTACACGTGGTACAAGGGGTCTTCAAAAAGTTTCCGCAATTTTTTAAAATCTATTTATGAAGCATTTTGAAAACTAATTGCATTCCTTTTCTACATAGTCACCTTCCTATGCTATCCATTTTTCCTAACTTTTTAATGCCATCGGCATTATATAAAATATGCTTAGACATCTTAGAAAATCTTCTTCCCCATAAAGCTTTTTTGAGCAGTCCAAAAAGGTTGGAAATCAGATGCCGTTAAATCTGGACTATGAGCTGGGTATTCCGTAACCTCTCGTTTTAATTAAAGTTATCCCCATACCAAGAACCCATGCAGAGATTATTTTGTGTTCCTGGCACACAATTTTTTTCCCAACAAAAAGCCTATAACAGAACGATGTTCCTCTTTGGTCCTATTTATACGTTTCACAGCCATCTTCACTAAAGCCTGACAACTCTTTTACCAAACTGCAAGGTAAGCTGGCCTGCCAGACAGACTAGTCACGTGAATCCCGGACATGACCAATAACTACTATAAAAGTAGTTACTAAAATATAAAAGTGCAAAACTTTTTGATGACTCCTCACACAGGAAGATCTTTGAGAATCCCACCAGAAAATATTTAAAATGAAAAAACATATAGTATTTTTTGTAAATCGAAGTTAACGTTAGGAAAACTTGCTTTTAAAGGCTGCATACTGTTTAACACGACACATTTCACCGATTTAGCTTCCTCAGGGGAAGTGGAGACGTTTTATAAAAATCATAGATTGGCCATCGATATATAATAGAATGGGATAGAGAATAATGAAGATTGGAATTCACAGGCAAAGGTTGTCAAGTTTCTTCTGTATGTGTATAATATTTTTAGTGGTTACTTCTAATGACAGGATAATCGTTAAAATGCGTCGGGTTAGGAGACTACCAGTTATCATCTTTTATACATTTTGATATATCCCTCCAAAGGGGCTTAAATATCACTTAATATACAGACACTGTGTGGACATATATATATTTTGGTATCTCTATGCATTTTACGTGACTTTAACATTCATTACAAAACTTGTATAAGCCTTAAAACACGTGCTTCTTTCTTATTCCACATTCCTCGCCTTTTTCTTTGTCTCCCACCCATCTAAAGTATTTCTACCTGTTGACTAACAAGTTAATAATAATAAATAAAATAATATTAATAAATAAAAAGCCCTGAACATAGTATTGTTACCAAAATTGCTGAGGAAGGAGGGCTAGGGGGGCTTTTAGAAACACATCCTCCACTTCCCCCCAAAAAAACACAATTTGGAAAGAAATAAAAATTGTCTTAGGTTTTTCAGCAAAGCATGCAGAGAAATTTTTTATTTATTTTTCGCCTCTGAATATAGTATTGTCATTAAAACTGCTGATGGGCTTTGAAAATATATCCTAAGTGAAGCATGTCATTTAAAGTTAAGAAAAATGAAATGATAGTCAGGAAGACATTTTTGTGGAAAAGTTACAAGCTTTTTTTAATATATTACTAGCTGAGCCATAGCAATGCGCTTTAATGCCCCCCACCCAAAAAAATGTAAATAACATGGTTGGGATGCCTTAAAGCTGTAGAAGTTAGCAAGTTAATGGATTTTTTTTTTCTGTAAAATGTCACCCCCAATATTAAAACCAGACCCTTCCAGGTAAAACATTATAAGGAGAAATAAAATGGGCTTTTAGCTGTTTCAGGTAAAATATTATTATTATTCAGCACCATCATATTACACAGCACTGTACAAAGTCCATAGCCATGCCACTAACAATAGTCAGCTCACAATCTAATATCCCTACTTTGGTCATTAATGCAGTCTAAGGTCAATTTTTTTTTTTTTTTAGGTGGAAGCCAATTAACCTAAATGTATGTTTTTGGGATGTGGCAGGAAACTGGTGTACCCGGAGGAAACCCACGCACACATGGGGAGAACCTGCAAACTCCATGCAGATGGTGTGCTGGCTGAGATTGGAACCTGGGAGAGCTGCAAAGGCCGGAGTGCTAACCACTGAGCCACCATGCTGCCCACAGTGCTGTTCTTATCATCTTGGTCGAATACATTTCTGTACAGCTTGTATCCAAACAGGCCAAGTTCAAATATACAGTGTTTGATCAGAATGTCCCTTTAATAAGATCCTTTAGTTCCGTACAAGCCAATACCATTATTAAATAGGTACAGAAACATAAATTAGAGTTGAAACTCAATCAGACAGGGTCCAATGAAAGCATATCTTATTAAGCTTACTAAAATGTTCAAGGTAGCAAAAGCTCGATGATTTTGGAAGGAATTAATTGGCAATGTTGTGAAAGTGAAAAGCAACCAGTTATTGGTGCTGCTATTGATTTATAATTATGTGAAAAATATGACAGTACATAAATGTCAAGGAAGATGTGGAATGCGACAGTATTTCATATATCTGGAGGTGAGAAGAATAAAGAAGTACGGATAATGAATGCAAAAATACAGACGTGGATTAAAAAAAAAAAAATTAAAGGATTCTTAACTCCCTGTTGTCTGCTATCGTTATTTTAACATTTCCTAGGATGGGATACACTAATGAACATTCTTAGTTTGGAAGCCTCCAGCCAACCCTTTGTGCAGCTCATGGCTCCTAATCCTGGCTGTCATTGGCAGCTTTGATACCCAATAAAAATTAGGAACCACCCAGGGTGATTCCCAATCATGTGATCACTACATCACCTTTTGAGATCTTTCCTGATTGCTTCCAGTGACAGTAGATTGAACCATCCATCTACACACAGAGCCAATTATATCTATGGAAAGGGGAGAGAGTATAGGAGCAAGGTGCACCCCAGTGTGTCCCCCTCAATAGGAAATATCTGATTGGTCCTTTATTGAGCTGCCAGGATACATAACAAAATAGGATTGGGGGATCATGATCATGATTGTTCATCCCAGCCAACAATTATCTAACGTGTGAATGTAGCCTAAGCATTTAGTCCCCTATACCCAAACTTTGCTAATCTATATGGAATATACCTGGGTATTGAAGTGTTACAGAAATGATTCCCTGGACTGTTGATCCAGGGAACATCTGATTCCCTCATGGGATCAGGAAGGAAGTTTGTTTCTTTTTTCGCCTTCCTCTTGATCAGCTTTATATATATATATATATATATATATATAGAGAGAGAGAGAGAGAGAGAGAGAAAGAGAGAGAGAGAGAGAGAGAGAGAGAGAGAGAGAGAGAGACAGTGTGTTTTATCTGGAATAAGCAGGTTTCCAGTATGTTTTTTCCCTAGTGGTTGAACTTGATGGATTTGTGTATTTTTTCATCCTAACTAGGTATTCTCAAAGAACTAATTCAAAGGCTGACAATACATTTTACACACCTGGACATTCCGATGGAACATATGATGAGGATGATAAGTAGACCTGGAGATAGAAATATCTGTAGTTATATGCATAGTTTGACATTTCTGTAAATAGGGATAGTTTGATAAGGAAGCCTTGAATGCAAGAGGTATATCTAAATAAGTAAATCTAAAGTCAATACTTTTTGTTCTTCTTGAATGGAGTAGGGAATGGTTAAATCCACATTATTATTTTGGTTGTTGTTCTTTGTGAGTGTACTGTTTGGGTGATTATCTTTATTCTTGTGCTATTAACACAACAAGAAGTGATAGTGATGCCCTTTTTTGACAGTGATTCTCCCTTGATCAAGTGCCTTCATTGGGAGATTTCCTCTTTTTGCCATGTTGATACCCTTAAAATATTTTACAAACCTTTTTTCAGGCATGTAGCCCGGGTGGCCAGGAAAAAGGGGACCAGTCAGTGTATGGTCTTACCAAAACTTCGTGTCTGTACCTGGCCCCGTGTTAGAGAACATGACCTTTCCTGTCCATCAAAATAAATATCAGGGTTTATGGAGGCTTTTTGTGAAATCTAAAAGCTATTAATCAAATAAAAACACAACATATACTTACCTATTTTAAAAATAACCTTATGTACCTAGAAGCAAATCAACACCAAACATGTCATCCAGCGTCAATCACGATGAACCAGTGATGACTGGCAATGTTTACCCATCGCAATGCCAAACCAAGTAGTAAAGGGTAACCCCAGTGTTGTCATTTACCACATTTTGTCAATTATGTCATCCAGGATTCCCAGCTAGAGTACTATATCCCCTCTTCTGATAAGGTTAAAGGACCACACAGTGTATTATGGTTAGGAAAATCTTTCCCCAGCAAATACAGCTTAAATTCAATGAGACCAAGAACACCCATGGGTTGCACTCAAGGTAAGTTAAAATTTGATCCTCATCCTTAACCTACTGGACCTTACTAGAATTACCAGTTCAAATCTACAGCCTCTATATTTGTCATAGAAGCTTGTGATAAAATGAAACATTGCCACAAATCAACAGTTATTCAGTATAAGAATGATTCCCTGCTTCACTTCCATGTGTTCAAAGATGAAATCCCTCAAGGGACTGTAGAATGATTTTTGATTTCACATTAGCAGTGCTGAGAAATTGCCTATGTATTGGAGCTCTTAGATTTCTCATTAGACCAGCGGATTAATCTTCAGACAATATGGCAGCCTTTTTTATTAAAAAGATATATGTATATTATGGAAGCAGCAGGGTTCACTTTTTAGAATAATGCAAATGAAGAAGTATTTTTGTACTTCTCGCAATCCTATAGCTCCATCAGCTGTGACATGCCACATTAAATCAACTGGTTACATGGAGCTCCAACCATGCTGGAAACTATTGGGAACATTAATCAAAGAATTTTACTTCTTTATATGAAAGATATACCACCTGTCTTCAAAAAGGCTTCTCTTTCTTTAAACTGATGTATTCTCAGCCTTTGATGAGCAATCCTTGGTCAATGTTGAATGGAACCATTCTGGGTTCGACAAGTGACCCAATTGTTCAGATACGCTTTGCTTTTTTCAGACTCAAACCGAATAGAATAAACTCTACTTTGAACAGAACTATGGCTCAGGGATACATTAAATATATTTTATTGCCATCAGCTAATACTAAAACAATGCAATGTAGTCATAATGTAACTGAAACATATATTTTCAAGGTTTCGAAGCTATAAAGATAGATTGATGGAGATGTTTTTGAGTCTTGTTGAGCCACCATGTGTTCTTCACAATAACCTTGGTTGTTTTTCCTGCTGTCACTATTGTATTCATTGTCAGCAGGGTAAAGAATTATTATATATGACGGAAGTGCTGCTGATATGCATATGCATTACCTACATTTTCACAGCAGACTTGCATTTTAAATTATGATTTTCTTTAATTGGCTTTGTGTACAACTAGGGGAGGTAAATTATGATTGAGTAGTCCTATTAAGATTTTCACTTAGCTGTTCCAGTTCCAACTTTTAAGAACCATTGTTGTTTTGAAAAGATGGTACCAGACTGATTTTGTTAATATGGCATTGTTGTTGCTGCCCAGTCTGTGATTCCAAGGTAGCACTGTTAAAATAAATTGTGGTTCTTGTAAGATGAACCAATTGTGACTTTAATATTTTGGTAGGGAGCTTTCCTAGAAATGTGCTGTTCTACATTAAAGAAGATCTGAACAGCCATGTCCAAAAAACACAAGAAAAGCACAAGGGACTATTTTTCTGTATTGCCTCTGGTCTCCATGCCGAGAGCTGACCTACCATTCGTTGTAAAGACTCTTCTTTACCCAGATGACCATTAGCAAGATATTTAAGTAGCAGAAGGACAAATCCACTAATTGCATTCAAAAGAAGCAGTGAAATCCTTGCACTGCAGCTCCTTAGGCACAGCTTCCCCTCCAGCAAGGAGAGACATCAGCAATATAGCAGCAACATTTCACTCCAAATCCAGAATGCCAGCAGTCAGAGGCAGCAGGGCTTTAAATTATCTGTTTCTGAAGTTTTATTAAAATATATAGGCATTTTAAGCTTTGTCTTATAAGATTACTAAAATAAAGATCCCTTTTGTAAGGTACTTACCCTGTTGGCGATCCCACGTCGTCCTCGCCCATGGCAACCCCAGGGATCGCAGGCAGCCTGAGGGAAGTGGCTGCAGCAGTAAGCACGGTCGTAGCAGCCACTGCTCTGCTTACAGCGAGCTTTCCCTCACTAGCGGAGGGATCCGCCAATAGTAGTTCAGCAGAACGGCATCCCCAGCATCGCTGTAGATGTGCACCTTACTACATGCGCCCTCAGCACTCCTGTGGACGTGCGCAGTACAGCACAGCCCAGGGGTCCTTTTGTAAGAGGCATGCACGCTACTATGCGTGCCTCTTGTACCCTCCAGCGACGAGGGAGCTGACTGCCTCACCACAGGTGGGGCATGTATTGTGTGAATTCCCTGCGGCCAATCAGGGGACTAATAATTCAGCATGTTCGTCCTATTCCTTGGCGCTAGGTGGCGCAATGTGATTGGGCCATCTGCCCATTTAATGAGACCCTGTCATCAGCACTCTTGCCCGTTATAGCCTCTGTGTTACAGTGTGCTTGGGTGCCTTCTTATATCAGTTTTCCGTGTTAACCTCTGTTGTCTTCCCTCATGTCTTGTTACCAGCTCGGACTTGTTACCAACAGCAACCCGGTCTGATTACTGACTTTGCATGAACTCTGCCTTCCCTGACTTCTGAATTTTTCTGACTACGCCTCCTGCCTCATCCTTCTGTACCTCACTTTATCGGTCTGACTTTTTGTGTTTGACCTCGGCCTGTACCTTGATTACCAATAAAGCTAGTTGAAAGGATTCCTGGAGTTGGTTGTGATTTGTTTGCCTAGGTGCATTACACCTTTACTTGTGTTAAAACTTTGTGGCTTGAACACAATATATTAATTTTTCATTTGAATAGATCAAAGACAAATACAATTTTTTTAGAATAAATTAAATTGACTAAAATATGTAAAACATTGTTACTTCTAAAAAATAACACCCCCTTTACTGTTTATCTTTCATGCTATAAATGATAAATACAAATTTATTTTATACTTTTCCTTTGGCTGAGTTTCCACCTCTGCAGAATTCTGTGCCATTGCTTCCTTTCTCTACATTAATGGTGGATCGATTCTTCTTCCTGGTACATCATCTGTGCAGAACAATCTCAATGAATGAGTTGCAGAGAAATGAAATTAAAGATCAAACTGGAAGACAATTGTGGCACCAGATTCACAGATGATAAAGGAGGCTACTAGGTACATAACCAGCGCCATAGTAAAGGTGGTTATTATGGGGGTAATTATGAAACATTACAATTTTTAAGTTGCTTGGAGACATTTTAATCCACCATTTAAATATTGATTTTTTTTTTTTTTGCATTTTATGTACAAAACATAAAAATACAGTTTTTTTTTTTCTATAGATTAGAAAAGGCTTCCAACCCTTGGTGGGTTTTACCGTTATCTAGGACTCTGTTAAGATCTGTGTCGATGTTAAGATCTGTGTCGAAGTTTCATCGAACTTCCGATGGGTCTACGAAATTTAATCGAATCCATTTTGTGGACCCATCGGAAGATGAAGGAAATCATTACAGGAGAAGTCCAGCCATGAAAATCCTCCTGTGCGCGATCCCTGGGCACTTGAAGTTAAATGAGGGCAAGCCCTCATTTCACCTCCAGTGCCCGGGGAGGCAGGGGAAGAACTGCGGGTGCGATGCAGCCTGGTGAATCCTCCTGTGCGCGATCCCCATGCACTAGATGTTAAATGAGAGCAAGTCGCATTGCATTGCAGCCGCAGTACTCCTCCTGTTAGTGTGAGTCCCCTGTCTGTGCTCATCATGAATGAATGCAGCTGTGGGAATCAACCTGTGATGATTCCCACAGATGCATTTATTGATGAGCCGCAGTACTCACACTGTGAGTCCCGCGGCTCATCACAGGATGATTCCCACGGCTGCATTCATTCATGATGAGCACATCTGCGGGACTTCTGTGTTCTTGGATAGAGAATCTCTATCCAAAACACATACTAAAGGGCTGCAATCAGCTCTGCTCCCCTGTTCCAAAAAATTTGATCTTGATGGCCGCTTCACAGGCCGTTCTCGCTTATATGTTCGGTGAGCTAGAATGGCCTGATTCGCCGCGGGATCGAATTTTTAAATTTTGCCCGCTCATCCCTAGTAAAAACCCAACAGGAGTTTTATTCTTTTATTCCTCTACATACTCTCGACAACCTAAAATAAAGGTTTGGTCTTGACAAGCAGAACTAAATCCTATTTATACTCACCATTGTTGCGGGAACCGGCATCTTTTTCTTTCTTCTCGTCCTTGTTTTAATTTTTGTCCATCTTAATTGGTGAGCCAGGATGATGTAACTCCCGCACAGGCTCAATTAAGTTCTCTGAGTGCCACAGGGGGAGCTGGGACGTGCCGGTTATCCTGCATGCCTGCATATCTTTTGACAGATGAAGGGGAAAAATCAAACAGGTAAGAATGTTTATTGCAGACTGGACATCACCTATCCCTTTCTGGAATAAAATCCTTAAATTAAAACTTTGGGTTGATTTTCCTGCCATTGTTTTAATCCCAAGAATTCCAATAAACATAGATTTCCCATTTCAAACAGAATAAAGCTTAACTCTATTTACAATAATCTTTACTAAATATCCAAAGGGAAACAATCTGCTTCAAATATGTAATAATTTAGAAAAAACACATTACTGTTTTCTTTCCTGCTCTAAAAAAAATGTATTTTATCCCCCGATGATGTAAAAAGTGTCTTATATATTTCTAGGGGGATACACAAAGCCTATACTGCAAAAAAGGTGCAGGGTGATTAAGTAGCTTGTTCATTAAGCTGGTGTGATGGTTAAGTGTCCTTCCCATTCAGCAAGCCTTAAGTTACTTTGTTTTAAAACTAAATCACCAGGCAATGTGAATTTAATTGCTTTGGGGTTCAGAAACCCCCTTTGCAATCTCCTTGAATTACCAGAGAACCTTCCTACACAGTAATCAGACAGACTTTTAATTTCTTTTTTTTTTTTTTTATGTCCGAGGGGGGTACTTTAGTGTACTATCATCATGGAAAAAGTCTGTACATCTATTCTATTAATTTACGGCCTCTTCTGAAATGTGTATAAAATTTCAATATATTCCAGTTTTACGTGGTAAGATCTTATTAAGTTTCATTTGAAAAAAGACAAGAAGGATTCGGCCTCTCCAATGTAATAAATTATTGGTGTCCGTGCACCAGGTAGTATGATTCTATATAAATTGAAGGAGTAATCACATCTAAGTAAGACTTGGAAGAGTTGTTAACGCTGAAACTAAACTAAAAGCAATATATTACAGTGCCCTGGCTTTCAAAGAGTTGTTTCCAAACAGTACAGTAAATTTAGAATTTATGTTTTTCAAAATGTAAAAGCTCTGTGAGACCTGACCTGCTGATACCTCATATTCTGACATTTTTCTAAGTTTTGGATTGCAAGTTTGGTGATGTAAAATGAATGGTTTACATTGTGTATGTTGGGGGAATTCAATTTTCCAAGAATAATTTAGGATTAGGAATAACATTGATTATTTGGATCTAAATGGGTGAATATTGATTACCTTAGATGTATGTGGGTGGTAGGATGCTCATTTTTGGGGTACAGTCAATGCTGACTAATCATCTATTTTATTCTTTATTTTTTAACCAGTAGGGGAAAAACCTTTACTTGTTGTATATATATATATATAATTTTTTTTATTATATTTATATATATATATTTTATATATATATTTTATATATTTATGTTTTTCAAAATGTAAAAGCTCTGTGAGACCTGACCTGCTGATACCTCATATTCTGACATTTTTTTAAGTTTTGGATTGCAAGTTTGGTGATGTAAAATGAATGGTTTACATTATGTATGTTGGGGGAATTCAATTTTCCAAAAATAATTAAAGCTGTAATTAGCATCTTTTATAAATCAAATTAATAATCAAATCAAAATAAACACAAAATTAATAAATAATAAACCTCAAAATAAATAATATTATTTTTAATTAACAATGACCTTATAGGTAACTCCTTTTTCCATGTGTCAGTCCATGTATATGTCCATAAATAAGCTCTTTGTCATCTTTGTGTCTTACATTTGTTCGTATCGTGTTTCATGTGGACTTCCCATTTCTTCAGGAGTTTGAAGGATGACTTCTTTGACAATATTAGGTATACAAAACATTCAAATACCATTATTATGTTTATTATATGTTTCATATTTACAGTAATTTATTTATCACAATACAAAGTTCGTTATTTTCAATAGTTATTATAAATTTATAAAATGAACAAAAAAGGAAGCACTTTTATAAAAGTAACCACTGATCTCCTGGCCATTGAAAAGTGAGTCAGAGGGAATCAGTGAGAAGGAATTAGTGGTAATTGTTATACATAACTGGATCATTTTATTTTTTGTTACATATAGTACCATTGTCATTTAACCACCCACCCCATTGTCCTCACCATTACAAACCTAGGGAGAGGTCTCAAACTTGGTAATCCATCTTGCTATGATGTAGTAGTGTATGAACAGGCAAAGCAATGTCTATACAGACCTTCACTTTCTTGTTGAATCCTACCGAACTGAGTAGTCTTCACAAAACATGTTCTGCTCCCTAAAAGTCACATTATTTTGACACTTTCCTAAGTGAACAGTCTAAACCACCTTTTGTGAATCAACCCTATTGTAAAACTAATCAATTACATTTTTGGGGGATTGTATACATGTGCCTGAAGTGCACGCTCCCCCTCCTTTCCATACCAGTTCCCATACTTTTACTAAAAATCAGGGGTTCCCACAGTTGAATTTTTCCAGATTCCAGCTTCCACATTTCCAAGAAACACTTCCTCCAGCAACCTCTTCACAACCATTTCAGGTTTAGGTTGTAGGGGAGAGGCCTTGTCCCTCAACTATAAGAACTACCCACTGGAAAACACGGAGCCCTGTATGGACAGGAAAGAGGGCGGGGGGACACTAGATGCCCAACCTCTACTGGCCTATCTTAGCACTATGCCCAGAGAAGAGTTTGCTTTAAAAATTGTAGAGACCTCATACCATTTAAAGTCAATAGGGTAAATTACATGCCTGAATGTCCAAGAACCATTGTGTTAATGTGAAAGGGCAATGTGTACAACAGTGGGGGCCCTTGGCAGGCAACGTGGGAAAGATGCAAATCAAATGTGATATGTGTGTAGATATGTGTGTATGCGATACACTAAAGAGATGAGTCCTCTTTTAGAACTGTACAAATTGTGTAGGTAAATCTATGGTACAGAGCAGTTGGGATCACAAAGTTACATAATACAAAAAGAACAGTGCAACTTTATACATGTGGCAACAATTGATGTAACTACATATATGGCGGCATCCAGTGGCAGCAGCAAACATAGCCAATAGTAAGCTCCTGTGCAGAACTGATTTGGGCCACTTTCTGTAGACCTGGGGCCCTTGTTAGGGATCCTGTTGGCTGGGGAGGATCCTGGGCCCTCTTGCAGAGGTAAATTTCCACTTCCCTATGTCTTCTGCTGGTGAAAACAAATGGTTGTGCACCACTCTACTGGAAGCGGAGACAAAGAGGAAGATGAAGAAGCAGTGCTACTTGGCCTGAGACCTTTTAAAACATCTTCAGTTGAAAAAAAAAAAAAAACATAGGTTATAGTTAACAAATAACATGGGCTACAGGGGCAGGTAAGTGGGCTAATAGGGGTTGGGGGCCTGAAGTCTCAGGTTGGGGTGTAAATTATGCATTGCCTCATTTGGATTGCATATAATGGAAATATTTCTGTATAAGCAACTTTTTTGTACTCAGGTTTGTTGATCTTTGGCAAAACTGGTGTCATTCTGTAAGCTTTCACTTTTTTATTTAATTCTTTGCATGATGATACATGATGATGGTAAATAAGACTATACATACAACTTAATGAGCAGCAAAGACTGTTCTTTTTCAGTCCTAATATTTTTTCCCTTCGATTTTGTATCTGGAAAGGAAAACTGACAGCCGGATTGGCCAAATGAGTTTAAAAATCTGACTCGTTGCTATGGAATAGCATAAATATTTCTCAGTTCAGAATCTTTTGTAAATAAGGCAAAGTATAAATAGCATTTAAAAATCTGTCATATTTTTTTGTCCTCCCACGCAGCTTTGCGAGCCTTTAGTTCTTTTAATTCATTATGTGTAATTGAATATTTATACTGTATCATCGAATAGTCCTGGTGGAAGAAAAATGCAAGGAAAAGAAAGACACAAAGTTAGTATTCGATGTTAAATACCGCATAATTCGACCTTATAATAAACGTATTCTTATGTAAATAACATGCAAATGTAAAGTAACTTTTTTTTTAATTGGGAACAAAATGTTCCCATATAGAATTAGCAAGTTGGTGGCTGATTAAACTCAGCAAAACTTTTATTAAACTATGAAACTGAGCAAACTGCTAATTACTGCAGCTCAATTTAATGTTTTTCAAAAGGAAAATGTAATAAAAAAATTCTGAAATAATAAATACTAATAAGACAAAATGTAATGCTAAATTCACACTGGCCATGAGGTTGTAATGTTTATCGGTTTCTCATGATAGTGAACTGAATGTTATACATATTGAATAATGTGTATTATATTATAATTACTTTACCAATATTATCTCAATATAATACATAATGACAGAGGGCCTGATTTATTAAAGCTTTCCAGGACTGAAGAAGATAGACTATCATGGGGGAACCTGGGTGATGCAGCAAATTTAGAATGTATCAGGATCCCGGATCGAAAGTATTTGCTAAATAATAGCAAATGATTGTAAAAACGTACTAAACTTACAAAAACTTTAAAGGTTGTATAATAATAACACCAACCCCTATTGGAAACTGAAAAAAAATATAGAGAGAATTACTAAAGTAAAAAAAAAAGAATTACTAAAGTAAAGTAAAGTAAAAAAAAAAAAATATAGAGTACTAAAGAGAGCAAAAATAGGGCTGGGTGTCCCCAGTACAGGAAGAATGAGGAAATTTCCCCAAAAGAGATACAAACACATGAAATGAACCCTAACACCTCACCACCATATCCAAATTAATAATATTACTTTTACTCCTTTTAGTACATTTTTGTTGCCTCCTAGCTAGTTTCATGAATAATGTTAATCACGAGCAGCATGCATGCTTTGTGCACAGTTAAGTACTTTACATAGAATGCAATTTTTAATGAGTATGTGGTAAAACATGAATTGGTACAATGACATTTAAAACTGGGCATTCTTTTCTATCTCTATTTATCACACTCTTAAATGATATTACTTTTTTTTCCTTCCATTCCAAATGCCATGTGTTCAAATGTCAGATTGAGGAATTATTTATTAAATGTGTCTGGTATTTACTCCTTGCTAAGAGTCAAGCATAAGAGTTTACTCCGTTATTACTGTGTGTTGGCTTTTACAAGTCACAAATCAGGATTGGGAACTTCCAAGAAGTAAGTTTGTTAGGGAAGACAACTCCGCTAAAGGATAGTTTCATTCAATGACGAAAGCTGCTTTAGCTTCATGGGCACAATTGTTTAAAGTCTATGTGATAGGTGCACAGAAACCTCATAAGGTAGTAATGTTCCAAAGGGTGGTGGCATCAAGGGTTGTTCTGCTGATGGCATCACCAGCTAATTAAAATGCTCAGCATCATTTTAATTGACCATGGGTTTACTGTTAATAGCTTGCTAATAGTGGTAAATGTGGTGAGCACATATGGCTAAGTTTTGGTTTGGATTCACCATAGGCTTGATCAAGCAACACCAAATACCCCTGAAGCAGGCGTAACTTATATTGTACACATACTGTACATGGTGGTGAATGGACCACCAATGGACCCAAGTTCAGGACAAATTTAGGACACCTCTTTACTGCGTAAAGATTGATTGCTAGATAATGAGTTGTATCCAGGTTTGGTTGCCAGTTGGAGGACCCCTAACACCTATCAGGCCAAAATATAGTGTAGATGGGCCCCCAAGTAAAAGAGGGCTCTTGTATCACTGCACAGTCTATACCAGCCATTCATAACCAGTGTTCCTCCAGGACAGTGATTCTTGAATAGGGTTTCGTGGAATCCTAAGCTTCCTCCAGAGGTTGTTAGGGGCTCCTTGACCAATAAGCAATTTGTCCCTCTTGGGTTAGCTACTACTGACACCCATTGTTCTTTTGTACCAGTGGCATTTTTCACTCTGACCAACACAATAATGTACTGTGAGCTGTGGATTTTGATGTTATGATCACGGTTTCCCTAATACCTGAAATTCATTATAAGGGTTCACCAAATTTTTAAAAAGTTGAGAAAAGGCTGCTCTAGAGGTTAAGAAGAGTTCCTCAGACTGTGGGGGATTGACCTCCCATTTCATGATGCCGGCATAGTTTTGAAGAAATCACTGCTTGGTAGAGCCAACTCCATGGTCATGTTTTTAGTTGTTTTTAAAGGAAAGAATCTTTCCACTGGCCACCAATTTAATATGATTTGTCCCCACTGTTTTCCAATAAATTGGTTTTAGCAATGCAGAAAACTATTTCAAGTGTTTCTCGGGAGTAAAATATTTGAGAAAGCTGGTACAATTAAAAAGCATTTCCACCTCTGACAGTACTTCCCGAACCTCAGCTTCTTCTTCATTTTCTCCTCTGGGTTTTCTGACCTTCGGTCGCCGTGATTGGCTGGAATAATGTTACAGATCAGCTTCCCCAGTGGATGCTGGGATATCTGGCATCATACATTGAGCTGCGCATGCTCAGCATAATAAACATGCAGGTAAGTTTGTTTTATTGCACAAGGGATCTCACCTGTCCCATCTGCAATAAAGATTTTGCAAGTGGGTCTATAGAAAGAGAAACATTTGGGTCTTCTCAATTATTTATTTTAGCATTTATTAATGAAGGGATTATAGGGTTTCATTTCTTTATTTTGCTATTTAGGGCTCAAATTATAAAATAAAGAATTTTACATTCCCTCAAACATTCCTGTGGGAACCTTTCAGGTGAATATGTTTCAGTATTTGATTCCCATTAGGGAATATTTGAAGGATTGCCAGATTTCCTAATATAAATTAAGCCCTAAGTGTTTGTCTGGGCAAAAAAAGAACACATTGAGGTAAATTTAGAAACCCTGCTATCGACTTGCTTTTTTCTATCTTAATAACCCTGGAGCTGAAAACAACCCATATTGAGTATAGTCCCATACTTGCCTACAATCTACCACTTGATTGCTGTATTAAGATGTAGCCTACTTTGGGTACCTGGTGTTTTCTTTCCCCAATTGGGTCAGATTGATAATATATACTGAAATGCCTTTCCTGTGGTTATTAGGCAAATTATAAGATTTAATTACATCTGAGGTCTGGTTACAAAACTGACTTTACTTGTCATTTGGGAATATAGTCTGATTCTCTACCCCTGAAGAAGCACGTTTGTGCAAAATGCAATGTATTCATTAGTTGTTTAATCCCTTTAGGAGAATTGCAAGTAGAGTATAAATGTGACACAAAATGTAGTTATTTCCTACTTTTCCTCCCACCAGTTATATTACGCCTACATTTCATAGAGAAGCACCAAGGTTAGGTGATGATGTCAGTTTAAAAAAAGGTTGGTAATGGAAGCAGAAATATTTTATTTAATAATAATGAGCGTGTTGATGTAGAGGGAAAAGAAAGACCCAGGGAATGGAAAACATTAGCATATGGAACTTCAGCTTTAAATTCCCTCGATCTGTGTTCAGTCTTCACATCTTCTTTCCACTGCAGTGTCTGTTGAAAGTAATCTTTACAAAAAGCATCCATTCCATTTTTAATTTAAGAGATGCACTACCTGTTGAAAGAATTCCAGTAAACATCAGAGCAATCAAAGGCGACGGGCTCCCTCCATTACTCCACCTCCATCAACACGAAAGGTCATCTGCATGCTTCTATAGCAACACCGTCTGCAGATCAATCAGATATGGCAAATCTTCAGCCAGAGAAGTGACTGTGTCTGGCTCTGACTTACATCAGGTAGCCGGATCTACCTCTGGATTCTATAGGTACTGAATCATTTATCAGCGTCAATTCTGCAAGAAGTAATGAGCTGCATTAACATTCTAAACAGGATTTTAACATCTTCAGATCCCCTTCTAAAGTATTATTCAAAACCAGAAAAGAAAAGAATGAATTTAAAATGGCAAATCACACTTCCCAAACTTTTAGAAATGAGTATACAAAATGATGCCTTTCCCAAGGTTCTATAAAAAATGGCGATACCCTTCTTAAATTTTCATGAATGAGTAATCAAAAATAACTCCTCATCTTTCCAAAATCCTAATAACCGAGTAATAAAAACTTAACTCTCAACCATACCGCCCATCACTCAGAGCCTGCAATCAGTACGAGGGACATGGTCCGTGGCTCTGGCCGCGGACCACCAAAGACTACTTTGTAAAAAAAAGAGTGGACACAAGTGCCAACTCCTGAAAAAATTTCCCGCCTGTGCCTGCCCCACTACACCTCTGATCACCCTCCCCATATTTTTATAACTGAATAATTAAAAACTTGTATTTGACCCTTTCCAAATTTTTGTGAGCAATCAAAAAATGATGTCATATTCCCAATTTCTCTTCCTGTAATGTCAACTGTGCCACTAGGAATTACTGCAGACCAGGACTAAGGTAAGTTTTTTTTATTAATCATTCTTTGGAACGTAATCTTGCAAATTGTTTTTGAACCAATTGTGTTGTCTGTGTGTACAGTAAAGCATGATGCCAAACATGCTGAAAAATTGATACTGAGTTTTCGGGAAACACTCCAACTTTAAGTAGACCTTTGGGCATATTACCATTATGAAATAACTGTGCCCACCAAGTAACTACAGCTTGTTTGATTTAGGAGAAAAGCTATTTAGATGGTAACTTTGCTTTTAACAAGAACGTCAATCCATGGGTATTGATTATTAAATTATGTTATTTTGTGAATTTCTTTAATATATTAATCATTGTTTTTTTTCTTACTGATAGCACAGAATAACTACTAAAACATGGTTCTTTAAGCTAAATTCTGCATCTGAGCTGGTGGAAAAAATATATAAAATGCCAGCACAGCACACCAGAGGGCAAAATAAAGCCAGCTCCATTTATACAGCTAAAAGATGATTCTTCTTTCCTTTTATGTCTTTTTTTCCCTTTGCCCATTCCAGCTATGACAATTTTAGCATCAATCGTAGGCAAAGCTTATTAAGGCTCTAATGCACTTTCTTTCCATTCAATGAGCAACCAAAAGCAGCCAAGCTACTACAGAGCCCTCAGGGTTCAGTAAAAGTTGAAGGATCATTCGGGAGGATGGATGCAAAAGGATCTTAAATTGCCAGAATGAACAGTTACCAGGCACCTCTAGAGGACACTAACCAGATGGTAGATCAATGTCGATTCCATTGTTTGATGTGGCCTGAAGCTTTTGTAGCTGATACAAGGAGACGAGAATAATTGGAGAAATGTCTAAATGCTCCGAGAATAAAGCTTCAATAGCTCCAGACAAATGGCAGTGTTTAGTTGGTTAGTAGGCTATATTAAACGCATTGGGTTAGCATTGACTTTTCCAGGTTCATACAGCTCCTAAGTACAACTGGGAGTGTAATAACCCTTAGAGCTGAACTCTAGGCACATGATTAAATAGAAAAATAAAATTCATTTAGAAGACCTGTACCTTCTAAATGTATTATTTAAGTTTAGCATTAAGCGTGAGTGCAACAAAGACACCCAATTATCGTGAGTATGGGTCCCTAATGGGCTTGAGTAGATGGTTGTTGTGGTCAATTGCCACCATTTGCATTTGCCAAATGAATTATTTTTTCTTCCCTTTACCATCATCAAGCATGAATGCAACAAAGACACCCATTTATGCAGAATCTGAACTCATTAAGTGGTGGTTATGGTCAAATGTTGCCTTTTGCCTACCCAATTGCCGTTAAATGCACCAAAAAGTTATTTAAGGTAGACTACAAGGTTAAGGAAAACTCGGATCTGCTATCCTGCATTTGATTGAGCTTTACAGCTTACCTCCAGACACAAATTACCCCCCATACTGTCCCAAAGTTTTATCCACCAAAGTTTGCCATCCAGGACTCTCATCAGCCCCATGTTGTAATTGTGCAATCAATATTCCCGTGTCTAAATAGGCTGGCCATTGCGCAGACTTTTCTGGATCATGAGATAACTTCAACACTGGATATTTAATTGGAAATAAGAAGTCCCCTGCTTCCTAAACACAAAACAAGACACTGGGGAATGGAATGTCACATGAATTTGGATGAGTATACTTTAGGGGAGGGCAAACTTTTTAGCTCAGGGGCTACAATGAGTTTTAAAATTTGAAAGATGGTCCAGGCCAATATCAGATGGATGGAGTGTTTGTATGAACTGATATTACGTATGAAAGCCATTACCTAAAAGTAATTGAAAACTAACATTCAAATTACCTTCAATTTCAGTAGGAACAGTGCTGTTGGTCCCCCTCTTTTGCCAGTGAACAATTTTGTACCTGTCACACTTACCCCTTCCCCTCTTAAGTACAGGCATCTCTCCCCTGCGCATGAGGGCGGTCCTGACACTGGGAGTGCCTTCATTCCCAAGATTTATAGGCTTCGTCCAACTCTATGGCCAATAAGAAAATAGCCTCTTTACCATCCCTGGCTATTTAGCTAGCTCACACACTGCACTCCGTGTTCGTGCAACGTGTCTCCATTGTGGTGAGCCCCTAGATCTGTGAGCTGGTTCCTGTTCACCTGGTGCTTAATTCAGCGTCTTCTCTGTCCAGCTCCTGCGTTAACTCCTCGTTGTCCAGTCTGTTGGTTCCCAGCCAACTTCCCCGAGCTGTTCCATTGTTCCTATCTGTCTGTGGATTTTCCTGAGCCACCTGTGCCTTCTGTTGCTTCCAGTGTCTCCTGTATTCTCTGTGCCTGCAGTGGCCTCTGTGTCACTAGTGTCTGTCTACTGGATCCCTGGCAATTGACCCCTGGTGTTTGACCTGACCTCTATTGCTTGCTGCCTGCCTCGACCTCGGCCTTCCTCGACTATCCTTCTGCTTTGTGATTTGGTACCGTGCTTCATATTGCCCACCTTGGTTTGCCCAAGGACCGCAACCTGGCATTAACTAGTTGCGTAACATCCTCACTATGGAGAAGACCTGGTTACTGAATAAACTCTGCACCTTGGCCCTTCTCAAGGCTCACACCACCTTTGTGCAAGCCGTATATTTTTTGTATACAGTGCAAATTCTGATGCCATTTAGTCCCCTGAAGAAGCCTATTCAGGTGAAACGCGACGGGTAATGCTATTTCACCTTTCTACATGAACTACAGACATTAAGTCAGAAAGTACCTTGTCTAGTATACTTAGTTCTCCCCTTCCTTGAATGTATACAAGGGGACGAACAACTTACTTTTTTCATGTTAATTTATGGTATCTAATGTTCATTGTATGCTGTAAATATAACTCACTGAATATCTTAATAATAATCATCTGTTGCCTAAAAAAACTCATCTTTTCTTTTTTCTATTTATCTGATATAATTGGGGTAGGCACTAAAATTTCAATTTAAAGGTAGATAAACCTTCTTTCCTCCTTTCAAATTCTCCTACATATATAAATATTCATATATACAACACCTTGCTGAATCACACCAAACTCCACTTTCTCTGTCACCTTTTATGTAGCCTATTGTTTGCACTTTGCTCTGTATTTTCTTAGCATACCTTAGCCATAGAACTGTAATGCATTTTAGATTAGATTAGATTTACATTGATGGGAATTCTAGCACCTTTCACCTGCATAGTCACAATGTTATTAATGATATATTAATATTTAATGAGGTAGAAAATATAAATATTCCATAATTTGATATGTATGATTTAATGTGCTGTAATATGTTATTAAAGATCTGATAGAGGTAAATCATTTCTGAAAAAATGGAGGGGAAATAAAAAGCATGTACACTTCATACAATAATACACAAAACAAACTATCATATAATATATACCATAATAATCACATAATAATAATTATAATGTTAATTACCAGTGTTAGTAATAACATTATTTTAGAATAGTAAAATCCAAATTTTCACCTTTTGAGTACATTTACATTAACTCCTTACTTTTAACAATACCCATTTCCCATCAAAAACCTAATATAATTTATGAAGAGAAACAAAAGATTGTGCCTACAAAAGGAAACTAGCCCCAATATTGCCTGTGCTCACCCTTCAGCAGATCTTTACCCCATTACTGACCTCCAATGCCTTATTCAGCACTGTGCCCCTATTGGGAGGTGGCCATCTTGGTACAGGAAGACACTTTGCAAACTTCAGGAATACCTGCTACCATGTAGCCTTAAAATTCACATCAATTGTGAAAAAGTGGCCACGAAACGCTATGATGGTGAATTTAAATACACTTTTTTGAAAAGATACTGGACCATCTATTTTTCTACTTGCTTTCCATGCCACTGTCTTCTTTGTTTGGAAACTTACCAAGTCTCCTGGTGCAGAAAGGACTTCTTTCTTCTTCATGCCAGAGTCAGCTGTGATCGGCACAAAAAAAAACATCCCAACCCTCATTCCAAATCTAGCAGTCAGATACAGTGGTGCCATAATTTCCTTATGCTGGCTCAAGTACACCCTCACCTATCAGGAAACACACTGTTATGTTTCAGATTTTGACATCTAATGCTTAGTCCATTTTCTGTATATTTAGTTTTCAGGGCCATATGCATCCTCTTTTTTCTTTTATCCCATACCAGTTTAAGGAATAAATTGAATAAGTCGCTAATTGTTCCCAAGTTGCTAAAGGCTTTACTTGCTCATATAATTCTGCAGCCAAATAATTTAGAAAATGCTTTATCACTTCTTTAACTTAGATAAAATATTGTAAATTGCCATTACTATTAAAAATGGTAATTACTAAGATGCTATCATCTCTTTTTTTCTGCAGTTACAATGTATGCAAATACTATAAGTAGCCAATAGCTCTCTTTTTACTTTTTAAATACAGCTAGTCACGTTTATTTTATTACTAGCTGTGAATGTGTAGTATACACTTGTTGATGATGAAAGTTTGGTTCTGTCTTAGCACTTCTTTTAACCTTTTCACATTTGGAATTTGTAGATTAACCTTTCCCTGTGCACAATTCCCATGCTAAGGGCATATTGTCCATCTATGTCTTAGCTTTTGACAGATAGCAGCTAACATTGCAATGCCCGTGCTTGTCAAGCCCGGTGGTTACTGACAGCTCTTGTTTCCAATGACATGAAATAAAAGCACAATCATGACAACTTGCCGACCTGTGATAGTAACTTGTCCCACGGACACAACTAAGTGACAGATTCCTTTCCCTCTAGTAATAGTGCATGGAACCCTTGTGGAATCCACAAGCATACTGTTTGAAGCATTGTTTTTACATTGTTGCCCGTACAGGTACAAGTATCCCCATGCTATGAATTTGATTTGTAAAGAAAATGTAAACATTAAACGGGATAGTCCCAAATGACTCAGGAAAACATATTGTATATTAAAGCATTTGGATGCAAATTAGCTAAAATTCAAAACATTTTGAATCCCCAACACAAACCCCCAATAAAAATGTTTTTCTACTGTAACTTTAACTTTGATTAATTTTTTGTATATTTTTCATTTTGCCTGGAACAACTGGGAAACATCCCAGCCAATGGAAACTATTACTTCAATTGGAAACCAGACTCTCTGGTCAATTTTCAAGAAGTTAGCGGGCAGGGTTCTTATTGGATGGTAAACTGTACCTTCCTCTGATACCACCATCACAAAGTATTTGTCCACTTAAACAGCTGGCTGGTAATCAGCTGTGATCTTGGAGATCATTGGTATTTTTTTCTATTCACAAGAGTTTATATTAGTTTGTGAACTTAGTGAACAGAAAACATCTAAAGTTTGCCACCAACCCCAACCAACCAACTCACTCCAACCTTTGACTTCCCCAGAAATTGAGGTGACAATACTATCTTCAGAGTAATAGGAAACACTTATTTGGCCAGAGATTCCATGCTGTGCACCACTGCAGTATCCCACGCTGCCTTTTTTGTCCAGCAATGTAATTTGCTGCAACAAGAAGAAATAGCAGCAGTCCCCTGCAGGAATCTTAGTATTGCTTTATCTGAGGGCTTCTGGTCCTCTGCCATCCCTTCCCCAGGCACCATGCCTTGCAGACTAAGTCCTGGTGGCAACCCTGTGCTGGGAAACGCGACCTGTCTCCCGAGGCTGAGCGGGGGCTTACTAAAGGTGAGTGCGGCGTTGGACTGGAAACCTGTGTCTGGACAGAACTGTTGCTGAACCAGGGACTTACACAGAGGCTTTACAAGTAGCTAGTATAAGTGGTAGCCAAATACTTCCAAGCAAAACAATATTATTGTATATTATTACATTTCTGCAATTCAAATTTGTTTGTGTAGAATGAGCCATATTAGTACAGTTTTGCTTGGATGAATTTTGCAACTCACCCCTAGACCCTATTTCAGTTGATTGGAGGGGTGTCCACTAGTGTTGGCCAAACTTGCCTCTGTTGGGATCTCTAAATTGGCTGATATTACACAGAACGAGGATCAGCAAATTCATATGTCACAGTCTATTGGACAGATTTGCTGAGCCATAAATCTTGTGTCCCAACAATCTGACCCTTCAATAGGCCTAGGACCTTCTTGGATAGAGAAAGGAGGAGGCAAGCATGTGTGCTCCCTCTTCAATCCATAAAAGATCTTCTGAAATCTGTAAGTAGCGCCCTCTCGTTTGGAAAAAACAGACCCCTGCCTGCACCCAGAGGTGGCAAGGACCATCGTTTGGGGAGATCTGCACGTTGTTTTAGATTTACCTGCACATAATTAGATATTTGTTGCAAAGTGAATATTCGTTACATTCATTGGGCTGCATTATATATTCCCAATAAAGTAATAATTCACCTTGATAAAAAGAGCATCCTAAATTCCTTAGGTAAATCAGCCCCAATGTGTCCCCGTGAACTTTTTTTTCACTTACTTCATGTCCCTGTAATCTATGACCTGAGTAAGCAGAAGCCATGTTGTGCCAGGGTTCTATTGCATTTAATAAACAGACTCTGTATTTCCTTAATATGTAACGTCTTGCTGAGCGCATTATAATTTGTGTTTTTCTTATTCAATAATGTTTGGAATAGCTGTGCCATAAGCTGACCTCTGCCACTCAATACTGATGAGTAATGACCCAAATTTAATTACGGGAAACGCTATGTACACTAATTAGCAACAAGGTTTGCATGACAAAACGGTGAAATGACAAAGTAAGCGTCGCTTCTGCCTGTAAACACGTAATAGGCTTTCATACAAACTGTCAGGTGCAGAACTCGATGACATCGCTGTAAAAAACGACTCTAGAAATGTAGGGCACTATCATATTTCTTTTTACATAAATAGAAAGAAAATTCACCGTTTCTGCCTGAATAAAAAACATTCTTTAAATTGTGCTTGATTGCAGGCGGGTGTGAAAAAAATTAAAGCAGTTGTTAATTTGAAAACAATGAAAAGTATTTTTATAAACGGAATAAATACCCGATTCTGTTCTCATTTTAGCCTCTTGTTATCCCACACAGCATTGAAACAGGGAGAGGGAAGAGAAGAACTATCAGCCAATCAGGCTTATCTGCATGCACATGTATTGAAAATAGTCACATGATCAGAGAATAAGCAAAACTCGTGACTTATCAAAGTTTGCTGCTCCTTCTCTGTCCAGTTAGCAGGCTGTTGATGGGGACGGGAAACCATATTCCTTAACAGTAACAATAAAAGTGGAGTCGTTCTTCTGCTTGTATTTTCTTTTAGGGGCTAGCGAATCACCAAACTTGAACATATTTTTAAATCCTTTGACTTATAGGACAGAATTTTATTTTTATATTTACCTGTTTGCCTTTACCGGTCACTTGGGGTTTTCAATCAAATAACTCCTTTTATACCGAATATACTTAAAGATTTTTTTTCCCTTAGTAAAAGAATCTGGTAGATGGTGCTATGTCCCTATGTGGTATGAGTAACAAACTGTTGCCAGTGAGATATGAGACATAGGTTTGTTACACACTTTATATGAGGACAAAACGCCATCCACTGAAGGCCAACTATATTGCACAAAAATCATTTAGGAGTAGGTGACCCATCATAACCAACTCAAAAACACTGAATACTTTAAATTGTAAAAAGGAAAGGGGGGGGTATTCTGGCTTCATGAGTTCATCAATTTTTTTTATTCCCCTTTTGCATTAAATGTTTCAAAAATAACACACTGTGAATGTATTAATTTGTGCTACACTTTTGGGGTTTTTACTGGTTTCTGTTTGAATGTCAGCAGTGATTGCCACTTTTTGAGTCCCAGGTCTATACTGAAGTCAAGGTAAGTTTCCTGTTTTTTTTCAGGTATGTACCTCAAATATGTTTATATTTGGATTGGTTTATATTCGAGTATATATGTTATATAATATTCAAATTTTCCTAATTTTGGTGCTAGGTGGACAAAGCTAAGGTTTATAATAAAGTTCTTTAAATGTATCTGTGTGCACTGCTTGGTGGTACACTTTGCTAATGGTAATCAGGACTGATAGAAAAGGCAAATCTTTCTAGCAGGGACATAGACAACAATGAAAACATAAAAAATATCTACATACAGTACATTTTATATAAAATTCAAATTACTAATTTTCCAATTAACTGTTGGATCCTTTAGCAACATGGTGGAAGACTGTTTGTGTACAGACCATAAGGAGTGGCCCATGTGGTCATTTTTGGTATATATGGCATTTATTTTGGTATGCTACATTCTTTTAACCTACACCAAAAAATGACAGCTCAAATTTGACTGATGCCTATGCTCAAACCCTAACTTTCTTCCTTATAGAACGCTCCCGTCCTTTTTCAGTATTTCAGAAACTATGTCTGTTTTTTTTCCTGACAAAGCCCCTACTAATAATGAATTCAACCAGCTCAATTTCATATGTGAGATAAACAATTTTATGACAGTTTGATTCTCACAGCTTGTGCAGTAACTTTGTATGCATTTTAATTATCTTTCTCCTGCTCACCTTACAAATGAGAGCCAGGCATAACTTCATAACTGGCATTTACACACAGAAAATCCCAGACAGCCAGAAGGAATTTGAACTGCAGAATGCGATGAGACACAAGTCATATCATTTTATTGCAGTAGCACCTTTATTCTATAATCTTTGGATAGAAACGAAATTAAATGATTCCTTACAGCCCAAATGATTCCTTACAGCCCAAGTTGAAAGCAGCTAAATGCATTCCAGCTGCATCAAAGCACAAAATAGGCAAAATTTTAAAGCCCTTCTACAAAGAAAAGCTTGTCCTCCTCCAATATCTTGCACAGAAGGACCCTTGATGTGGAAGCAGTGGTCTCTCTGAGGAGGTCTGATATGCCCCCTTCAAAGTCATAGCTAAAGGTCTCAAACTAGAAGAAGGCATACATTTTGCTGATTGAGAGCCATATTTCTTTTCCAAACTGCTGGACCTTTACATTGGATGCATTCAGAATTTACTTAGGCTTTCTGAGCAATTACCGACAGATGACTGTTGCTTGAAATGATCTCTTGAGACCATTGCCAGTGACAGATGAATGTTCACACAGTTCTGTTCTGTTATATGGAGAGTGAAGGGAGAATGTAGGAGTAGCACCCCATTGGGTTCTCCTCCTGAATCATATATGGAAGTCATTCTTGATTGGTCATGAGCAATGTTTAAGAGATGATTGGCCATGCTCCCAGTCATCTGATGTGTGTACCCAGCTTAAGCCAGGGGTAATGCCTCTGTGCCTTTTCTCTGGATCTTCACCTAGAAACCTATGGTGAGGTCCAGTGATTTTGACCATTGGTTGAACCATAAAAATGTTCCAACTATTTTTTTTTAATTAGGAGTAGGACGATCCACTTTGACCCTAGAACAAAAACCAAACTTACAGGTACTTACGCTGTTATTCTTCATTCCAATGAAAGCAGCTGAGCCCTATGCAGACAACCCAGTGTCTTTCATTTATTCAATTTAGAAGTTGGAATCCACAAACTGGCAGTCTGAGACAGCTCAATTTCAAAATAATCTTTAATCCCCTAATCATTGTATTCAGTAAACACTCTACAAGTGATTACCCCGGTGTGAACTGAAAAAGCCTCTCTGGATGCAAGCATCAAAAATGTATGTTAGTTGGCTTAAAAAATATGTGTCATTTTTTCACTAGTTCAATTCATATGATAACAAAAAAATAACTGAAAACCACATGCAGCTTTTTGCAGATTTAAAGCATGATGGGAAATCTGAATACCTGTTTATGATTTTAGCATTATAACTACCAAAAAAAAAAAAAAACCCTATTATAGAACAATTTAAAAAATAAAAAAAATAAAAAAAACTTGCTCCATGTTATTTTTATTGTTTATTTTTATTGCACTGAATATTTTTTGTTGGTGCTATAATAATGTATGCTATATGACCAAAAGTATGTGCACTCTCCTAATAACTTCAAATAAGTTTCGATGCTCCCAGTGAAGGAAACTAAAATTGCTACAGCATACAAATACATTGTAGGCAATTGTGCACTTCTACCCTTGTTTGGTTGTTTGAGGAAGCATGTAAAAGAAAAAAGAAAAGTGGAGTTCCCCTATGGTTTGTGTATAGATTGCCGCCTCCCTAAAGAATATTATCAAGACAAAATTAATAGTAGACCTATAGGCCCAAGGCTATTCACCAAGAGTAGAAGCCAGAAATAAGGAGTTGTGTGGCATATACTGCTGACAGTTAAAACATTGAAAGGTCAAAAAAAAAAAATAATGACAAAAAACAGAGATTAAAATACTAAGAATGTGCATACAAAGGTAAAAATCTGCCCCTACCTGTCCCCAGAGACCACCAAACTCCTTGTACACGCTCTTATCATCTCGTCTGGACTACTGTAACCTCCTCCTCTCTGGTATTCCACTAACCCGACTCTCTCCACTACAATCTATTATTAATGCTGCAGCCAGACTCATCCATCCTTCCACCTACCTACCCCATACACATACACAGCCTTCCCACCTACCCCATACACAGCCTTCCCACCTACCTACCTCATACACAGCCTTCCCACCTACCCCATACACAGCCTTCCCACCGCTCCTCTTCTGCTGCCTCTCTTTGTATTTCTCTTCATTGGCTTCCATTTCACCTGAGAATCAAATTCAAGCTCCTGTGCTTTGCGTTCAAATTCCTCAACAGTTATTGTCCCTCTTATCTTTCTGACCTGATAAACTTTTCTAGAGCACAGGAGCATGGTGGTGGCTTCCAAGACTTTTCTAGAGCTGTCCCCCGACTCAATGGAATGGTCTTCCTCATCCTATTCGGCTTGCTCCTACTTTCTGCTCTTTTAAAAGAGCACTCAAAATCCATTTTTATAAAACTTGCCTACCCGTCTTCTTTTGTCTTTTGAAACCCTCACTACTTCCCACCACTAGTACATATCCCCCTCCCATTGCGTGATACTTCCCCCACCTCCTAGATTGTAAGCTCTTCGGGGCAGGCTCCTCTCCTCCTGTATCACTGTCTGTATCTGTCTGTCATATGTAACCCCTATTTAATGTACAGTGCTGCGTAATATGTTGGCGCTATATAAATCCTGTTTAGTAATAATAATAATAATTAATAATAACAATGCAAATCAAATGTGGAAGGTTGATGTTAGTTTCCATGCTCAATAGTGAGAATCAAATTCAACAACCCCAACACGTAAATAACCTATTTCTTCAGGGGAAATATCAATGCCACAATAACTCCTATAACTATCTATATGTTCTTGTTACAATGGGCTTGCGTATATATCAACAAACAGATAAAAACCTATTTTGGCAGTCTTTATCTCAAGGGACAGACAAGCACATGATAGACAAACAACCAACCAAAATGAAAAACCATCATTAAACCATCATTTAACAATATTCCCCGAAGATAATTAAATAAGTCCTAAAAGCGGAGCTCAGCTGTCAGTGGCTGCAAATTAGCTTGAACTGCCAGTAGCAGCTTAGATGTCCAAGTTGGACAACTGTGTTGACTGTCAACAGTATATTAAGTTTTTGATAAAGGCTTTTTTCTGTTCCAGCATCACTGTGATCCAGTGCACAAAGCCGGCTCCATAAACTTATGATTTGACGGGTTTGATGTGGAGTAAACTCAGATGGCCTCAGAGTTGTGACTACGACTCTGTTGAGCTCCTTTGGGATAAATTGTAAGGATGATTGAGAGATCTTCAACATCTTGTTTAACATCAATACCTGATTGCACAGGAAAGCCTTCCTAGAAAAAATGGACACTGTTTAACTTCCAATGTGTGTGTGGTCTGAATGTGTCCACAGTTATGCTAAAAAATCTTATGGAAATTCTCCCAAAATAACTGGAAGTACTATAATTGCTACAACATACAAAGAGAGTTTAGGCAATTTTGCACTTCCAACCTTGTTTAGTGAAGGCCAACAGTTTAGTGAAGGTCCTTTTGGTGAAGAACCTTTGGTGAACAGAAACTGTTTGGTGAAGGCTCTGTCCTGCTCCAGCACCACCATGCTCCTGTGCACATAGCTGGCTCCATAAACCCATAGTTTGACTGGTTTGGTGTGGAGGAACTCAGAAAGCCGGCATAGAACTGTGATTTCAACTCTGTTAACATAAATCGAAAGGCTGACTGAGGGACAGGTCTTCTCATCCAACATCAGTACTTGATGTCACAATAAAGTTTTCCCAGAAAACAGACACTGTTTACCTCCAAATGAGAGTTTGTTGGTCTAAATGGGCACAAATTCACACAGATTTGCTGTAAAAATGTATGGAAGGCCATCTAAAAAAAGTGGAGGCTATCTTGAGATGTTCATTAAGTTTATATAGTGCAATGGTCAAGAGTCCAAAAACATTTGTGCCAGGACATGCCCGTGAATATTACCTAAGATCCTTTTATTGGCTTATAACTACAATGAGTGGCTTTACTTGCCAATAGAAAGGTTCAATAGTTGAGTGTTGGTGCTGGGTACTCCACTGAGATTTGATGACTTTTGGTTGAAGGCACCAACCAAAATCTCAGAAATGACCATTTAGAGTTTTTTAGGCACAGCTGAGTTCCCTGGTAGAGCTACCGCCTATTACAGTGATGTTGCTGTTGAGTTTATTTTAAAATGATATTTCCTTTTAGCCTGAGTACTAGTTATGTTCAGTGATATTTTCTGGATTGAAACTTACAGCCTGCACTTTCCAAGCCATCACAGAGAAACATCTTGTGTGAAAACATCCATTTCACACGTCCAACTTTCATGTCTCATAGAAATACTTCTCGCCTTTTCATGTCGCTTGAACATTTCCTATAAAGAAATAGAAGACAGATAAAAAGACTGCAATAAAAGTCAATCAATACTTGAAATTTCTGCATTGCATTGAAATAAAAAGGAATCTTAAATAAGTGTCACCATTCTTTATGCCTCTAATGGAATCAAAAATAAATGTAAAGAGAACAGTGCAGACCAATTATTACAAGGAAAAGATGACATTTTTCTGGTTTTATGCTGGATAGAGAAGATACCAGACAATGTGCACTTAAAAAGAGAAAAACTAGTTGCTCCGATGTGCCTTAGTTCATTTTTATGATTATTTGTCTGATCTGAGACAAATATTCTGCATTCAGAATAACAAATCTAAACTGCAGTTTTAATTTGTCGATCACTTTGGTAGGGGCATTGGATATGAGAACAACTGTGGGTTCCTTGGTGGGCTCACAACTGAGGGATTCCAATCTAAATATTGGATTTTTGAGACCATTGTTAAGGTATACAGTGTGCAGATTCATCATTGGCTGGTGGTTGTCAAGGGATGTCCACCAGCCAATAACTGCTCTAGCAACTGTATACCTTAACAATGTGCTCACAGCTCATATTTACATAAGTAGCATCGGCCATGAGCTTGTGTTATTATACAAAGAGGGCAACAACTGCCTACAGAAAAGAAAGAGCAGTTCTAATAGGAACCAAAAGTAAAATATTTAGGATGATATTCAAACAGCAACTCTAAAATCTTAATATTAGGGAGTCATTCACAGAGAATAGTATGGGAATGCAAAACCTGTGTAAAGCAAAGCAAAGCTCAACACTGGGCCAACTATAAAAAAAGGGGGCTAATCTGCAGCTATAGGATTAGGCTTGGAACCACAAATCCATCTAGACCTACCCAGTTTAAAATTAAACACTATCCTTTGTATTTCCTAGGTCTTTTTTCTCCTCTAAAAGTTGAGATTTCCAAAAAAAACCTGAATATTACACAGCAAGAATATGACATATTGGTACACTTGGTTTGTCGTGAAAGCAATTATGGAAAACTATTAGCCTGAAAGCATTCGGGAAGTCTTGTCGTGGGCTCTACTCCTATTCCACTGAAAAGCCAGGACAGCCAGCCCCATGATTCTACAGCTAACGTTTGATCCTCCTTCAACTGATGAGCAGCTGATGACAGAGGAACAGACTTTCTAAGTAATGTCACTGATCTATATCAGATAAAAGGTGAGAAAGGAAAAGATATATGTTGATTAGAAAGAATCCCAGATGAGAGCCTCTGCTAGCAGAATGAGCGGCCATAGGCCACATTATAAAACATGAAAATATATTAAGCCAGACCTATAAAATATGAATGTGTTGACATCTCTGGGCTTCATGCTGGAATTGTAATGTAGAATGCAAAGGTCAAGATTCGTGAACATTCATTTCCTTACAGCTTAGCGAGTGTTTTGAATTAGAAATATCTCAAAGTGTCCAAGCGAAAATTTGCATGTATTACTTATTGTATCTTTATGTTGTTGAACATTAAATTGAATATTGAATGTTTTTCAACATATTTTCTTTACAATTGTTAACACAATTATATTATATTTAAATATTTAATATTGTCCTTTACAGCTCACCGATTACCTGAGCTCCAACTCTCTCCTTAACCCTCTCCACTCAAGATGCTCATTCCACCAAAACAGCCCTTACTAAAGTGACCAATGACCTCACCAGAGCTATGTCCCAAGGCAACTTTTCCCTTTCTCCTTCTCCTTGATCTTTCCTCTGCTTTTGACACTGTTGATCACCCCCTCCTAATACAAATTATGCGCTCCATTGGTATGAGTGACACTGCTCTCTTTTGGTTTGCTTCCTATCTGTCCGATAGCTCCTTTCAAATTTCTTTCAATGGTAACTCCTCCTCACCCACTCTCCATGTTAGTGTTCCCCAAGGGTCAGTCCTTGGACCGGTTCTCTTTTCTCTGTACACCTCCTTTCTCGGTAGTCTTATATCTTCCTTTGGCTTAGAGTACCATCTGTCCACCCCTGACCTGTCTCCCTCAGTCCTGGATAAGGTCTCATGCCGCCTGTCAGCCATCTCATCATGGATGTCTGACCGATTCCTGAAACTCAACCTGGATAAAACACAACTCATCATCTTCCCTCTTCAAATTCCAAATTTCCCCCTGACATATTCCTAACCGTTATTTGGCCCTCCCCTCAGGTACATTGCCTTGGCATCACCTTTGATTCTGCCCTCTTATTTACCCCCCATTCAGAACATTTCCAGGTCCTGTCACTTTCACCTACGCAACATCTCCAAAATCCGCCCCTACCTGTCCCCAAAGACAACCAAACACTTTGTACACGCTCTTATCATCTCTCGTCCGGACTACTGTAACCTCCTCCTCTCTGGTATTCCACTAACCCGACACTCTCCTCTACAATCTATTAAGATATCCTCTTCCGCTGCATCTCTTTGTAGTTCACTTTATTTGGCTTCCATTTCACCTTAGAATAGAATTCCAGCTCTTGTGCTTTGCCTTCAAATCCCCCCACAGTTCCTGTCCCACTTACCTTTCTGACCTGTTAAAAAAAGTCCCCCCCAGCCGCTCCCTTCGCTCCTCCAATGACCTACTACTGACTTCCTCACTCATAACCTCATCACACGCACGGATACAAGACTTTTCTAGAGCTGCCCCACTCTCTGGAATGGTCTTCCTCGTCCTATTCGGCTTGCTCCTACTTTCTGCTCATTTAAAAGAGCACTCAAAACCCATTTTTTTCAAACTTGCCTACCCCGGCTTCTTCTGTCTTTTGAAACTGCCACTACTTCCCACTACTATATATCCCCCTCCTATTGTGTGTTAATTCCCCCACCTACTAGATTGTAAGCTCTTCGGGGCAGAGTCCTCTCCTCCTGTGTCACTGTCTGTATTTGTCTGCCATTTGCAACCCCTATTTAATCTACAGCACTGCGTATATTGTTGGCGCTATATAAATCCTGTTCAATAATAATAATAACTGTTACTAGGGTTGCTGTCACCCAGTTGGAGGAAATGGCTACAGTTGGATGTGCTAAAGGGGTATGGTTAAATAAATAATAAACTACTTTTGCTTTTGGGTCAAGAGTGCATAATACTTTTGGTGCAAGGGTCAGGGGTATGTAAAGTAAAGAGAGCAAGGGTCAGAGTGCATGGGGACAAAAGAAAAATATATACAGCCCAATACACTGTACCTGTGATTCATTTGACCACCACAATCTTATTAGAGGTCTGTATAACAAAAAGAATGCAGGGGGTCAGGTGAATGTACAGTTCAGAGTACAGGAGTTAAAGATATATGCAGCCCAAAGCAAAGCACCTCCTGTGTGTCACGATGCTGCAGAGCAGGATAGTGGACCCTCCGTGTCACCAGACCAATTGGCACAGACTAGCGCAGGGCGCAGATTCTTAGCAGGTGCCCGGTCTTCACCAGAGCCTCTAGAGGTGAGCATGTTACGCTGCGGGCAACTTCATGGTAGCAGCCCCGGTGCACTCAAAAGCAGGTGACTGCTGACAGACAAGAATCAGGGGAAGTGCTGGAACATAAGCCAAAAGCCTGGTCAAACAAGCCAGAGGTCAGGGCAGGCGGCAAGCTGGAGTAGTTAGGGGTCAAAGCCAGGTACACAGGAGAATCAGTAACTGGAGAGACAGACAAGAACAGCTCCAACCTGGAAACAGAGCCTAAAGGATGTCCACCTGCCTCTGCATGCACGTGGGCTGCAACCAGGCAGTTGCACGCAGTGTAACATCCTCAGGTCTAGAGGTCCTGGTGAAGACCGGGCAGCTGCTTAGACGTCTGTGCCAACTGAGCTGGTGAGCTGAGGGTCCATCATCTGCCCTGCGGAACCGTGACAGTTTGTTCAGGTATCTTCCAATTTCCAGTAACTTCTTTTTATAGGGGAGGCATGTGGCAGATGGGAGTCACATAACCAGCAAGTGAGGGAACCCACCACCAGAGGGAGTGCTGGAGCAGAGGCAGCCCAGGTGGTGTTTACACATCTGCCAGTAGAGGGAGTGCTTCTGCAAAATACTCTCCGGGGTAAATGGGCTGCCATGACCAGTGGACAGGATTCCAGAACAGGGCTGTGAGGTGGGTGACACAGACAGCGGCACAGATCCCGTGGTCCTGCGGGGATCTGTGACACTGGTTCACACCACTTTCTTATTAGAGGTCTATATAATATAAAGAGGGCAGGTGTCAGGTGCATGTAAAGTGCAGAGTGCAGGGGTCTAAAGTATATACAGCCCAATGCACAGTCCCCCCATATTTCATTTGACCACCACTTTCTTATTATTGGAACACATCAATTGAACATGCACATGCAAAGACACTATATAAACATATGCATACACGGCATACACACACATGCTGTATACATGCACACTGCTTGCTTTGATATTGGTTTAATAAGGGAATCAATTTAGCAAAGAATTTCTGCCTGTTCGCCCTTGGAAAGGATGTTTCATTTAGCTTAATAAATGACATAGGCTCATCCAATCAATTTTTTTGCACCTGATTGGGTACTTTTTTTCAAAGTAAATTGTTACTATACCTTATATTGCTATCCCTTGCACTGTGATCCTTTAGCTTGGTAAGCTTTAATTAAGATTTAAAGAAATTTTTGCTAGAAATATTTAATGTTATTATTTTACCCCCTTAGCACAAGCGATTGAGCCCTATGCACCGTTACACCTTACCGCCAACTTTCCTAATAATACACTTTATCTGAAAGCATTATTTTACTGAAGAGCTGTAAATAACTTTCCATTTAATAAAAAAACAGATTTCAATATTTTGTGCAAGGACTGAACAAACGCAATGAGCAATTTTTGTATCGGGGAGTTTGGAAAGCATTAATTTGGGCTCAGGCCTGTATGTATCCCCTAATTAATTTTACTTTATAATGAAAAAGCCTCATGGTTACAGCTTAGGTCATGTCAATTGTTTATTAGCTATATTTTTAATGGCTGTACTCATTATATCCCTTTTCCCCATTTTATGTAAAGAACTAGGTAAATGGTTAATTGGTTAGTTGGGTCTTACGGTAAAATTGCGGTTGCCAGATTTTCTTTCTGTTTCTTAGCAACCATAGCTGCTTGTCAAGTTAATTTGGTGGAATTACTGGAAAGTATTGTTTGGTTTTATTTGTTTTCTGTTGTGGTCTTGACCCCCTCTTGACACAGCTGCTCATTTTGAATGTATTTCCTTCAGA
The DNA here is from genome assembly GCF_032062135.1 of Pyxicephalus adspersus. Lineage (NCBI taxonomy): Eukaryota > Metazoa > Chordata > Amphibia > Anura > Pyxicephalidae > Pyxicephalus > Pyxicephalus adspersus. Next base: position 4,177,276 of record NC_092860.1, on the reverse strand, counting down.
TTGATTGGTACCAAATCTGGTTTATTTTGTTTATCTGTCACATTCTGAACCTTTCTTTATCTGACCTGAAGGTAGATGGGGTTCAAGGGGAGTTCACAGCAAAGGCCATAAATAATATAGGGTATTGTACCTGGAGAGATTCTGAAAATGCAACTCTAGGTTGTTAGAGGCAAATTCAATCTGCATATATTCACTGTGCTAGCCTCCTCCTTCCCTTCCTTATAAATATGCTAATTGGAATTTGAAATAAAATCTCTTCGTTATCATTATTTTTATTGATTTAGACCCATATCTGGGTTTCTGCCCTTTTTATGCAATGCAGGCAGATCATGGCTGGTTGGAGGGGCTGGAAGGATGCTATCCATAGTATCCACATGTCCCAAGTGGAAACATACTACAAAGCAAGCAGTTTCCTTTAAAAATCAAAAATTTTGAAATTTAAATGTTTAAATTGATCATTTTAATTGACATAAATAAGCGGTGGCTGCCAACATAACATCCAAGAGGGCAGCACCGGACAGGAACCCCAAGGCTTTGGTGCACAAGAGGTGCTTTTAGAAGAAAATAGAATGCACCCCCTTCCCCTGTGAATATGATAGTGAGAATTAAATATAAAATCTTTTCCTTTTTATTGTTTTCTTTTTATTGGATGCAGGCAGATTGTGGCAGGTTGGAGGTGCTATTCATAGTTATGTTGGGGAGATTGGGGCACTTTTGGGGTGAAGACATTTTTAAAAGCATGCAGTTTCCTGTAAATCAAGCTAAGGAGTTCACATTAACATTTTTTAATTCATCAATTTAATTGACCTAAAAAAAAAACGCAGCTGACATCACATACAAGATGGCAGCACCCAAGAGCAGCCCCAAGGCTTTCAGATGTCTACACAAGACAAACTTTAATAAAGTAAATAACATGCTACCACCTTCCCATATATATATGCTGAATGGAATTTGAAATACTTTTTTTCATTCTTTATTACTTTCCTATTTTGTATGAAATACAGGCAGGTTGTGTTTGGTTGAAGGGACTGGAAAGGTGCAATCCACAGCTTTGCTGGGGAGGTTGGGGCACTTTTGGAGACATATTCCAAGTAAAGATATTTTTGAAAGCATACAGTTTCCTGTAAATTAAAGGGAAAGAATTGATGGTATAATAAATAAATGTAATTTAAATTTTAATTTAAAAAACTTTAAATCTGCTAGGGGTGCTGACCACATGTCCAAGATGGCGGCACCCAACAGCAGTCTCAAAACTTTTGGATATCTACTCAATAGATGCTTTTGCAAGTAACTGAAATGCAAAATATTGCTACATGCACACATTATCTTATAGAAAAATTGTTAATAAAAGGAATAATCTGATGATGGAGTGAGAAGCCATCAACACACTTTGGTTTATTGTACTTGGTGTATCCTTGCTGATCTTCAGTCTACCTTACAGAATAAGTCCAATTTGTGTCTTGGAAGTGTTCCGTACTTTTTATTCTAATTTGCTTTTATCTCCATACTTCTATTCGGTGACTTAACTTAGAGGAAGATTATAGAAGAGCTTGGCTGAACTTTGATGACTCTGCTCGAAAAAATGCTAGCACCTCCTAATGCATTGTGGCAGGCTCCAGATGACTCCTCTTACAGAAGATAACTTTAACGAAGAGGAAAGTCAAAGTGCACAATCGAGCCAAAAAATAAAAGAATGTTGAGAATGTTGAGGTTTTGCCATGTTTATCTTTTTGTACGCCAAGACCATTTAAACTACTGCTATTTTTTCAGTCCTGTACAACTGATGTCAACGATGGAAATATTTAACAACAAGAACAATGATATTGGAATATGCAATTTATTTATTCTTATGGAATGTTTTAAAGTCTCTGAGCACAAACTAATTTTGTCCCTTAATCTTCCTGACCATCTTTACAGCAGACCCCAACATTTAAAAAAACATTGTAACCAGAAGGTAGTATTCTTCTAGTGTCATATAATCTGGGCCCATCTTTGGCTTCAACCCTTTTGTAACTTTGCAAGCAACTCAAACAGAATGCAGGTAGGGCACCTGGTTGTCCCAAAATGAGGACTAAATTCACCTCCTCTTGCTCCATCACTAATGCCAACATCCTAACTTGATCTGGGTTTGGGATCGGACCTATTTCACCAGGCCACATGGGCTCACAATTTTTTTTTTTTGTTTTTAAGTTTAGTACCACTTTAATATGTTCTTATGACGTTATTAAAGTCACTGACAGACATGATTGAGAAGCCTGTACTCCTAGACATATTGGCCTTGGATGGTGGGATGGTACAGCCCTGGTGACCACCATTTTTATAATGCCTGGCCTGGCAAACAACTGGCTGGTAGCCGATTGTTATCAAGCAGTGTTTTTCACATTCATCTCTTTTGTATTTACATAAGTTTGGGTACTCTTTTGGTCAGTGTTTCTCAACCTTTTTACCATGGGAAAGCCATTTAAATAATTTTAGGGTACCCCTAATTACAGGATCCACAGCTCACATTGGAGCTAAAGGAACCCAAGCATTCCACAGAAACTCGGATTTTGGTGTTCTTTGTTCACTGTGAATCCAACTTTTAGCAAACTTGACCACCATCCTTAGTGGTTGACCTTCAAATGTGTTTTATTACACTAAACCTTTCCATCATTCATTAAAATTTGCATATACTTTTTCAAAATTCTGTATAAGTGGAAAATAGTAATAAAAAGCTTGATTAAATCCAACATTGTTTTTTTCATTTTCATTGTTCACGCTCCACATAACTGGTGACATGTTCTTTGATTCCAGCCAAAAAGTTGTCCTTTCTTCTCTTCAGGTTGAGACTTATGGGTTATATTTATAGATCTTAACAACTCTGCCACTAAAATGTACAGCTAAAGTTTCATTTAGGTTGGATTTCTTCCTTGGAGCATTAAAAAAACAACTTGTGTTTGTATTGTATTCCACTAACCAGTGAATTTATGCAGGAACATCAATAATTATTATCGGACAGCTTCACTGTTGTTTATTGTTTTCTACATCAAACATTATTCTGTTAAAGAATATTCCAGGAAGACAAATCTCTAAGTCTCAGATGTGTGCATTGCAGTAAAACACAATATACATAGATTTCATATATTTAAATTTGTATATGTTTAAAGTTAACACTTGGTTTTTAGAAAACTGGAATAGTTAATATAAGAAATCAACACCAAAAACAAGAACAAATAAGCTGAATATTGGTAAAAGATTTTTAGGATTCTATTTTTGGGCTTATTATACACTGGACTTGATGTCCTTAAAGCTTAACTCTTGGCTCCGTTTTCTCCCCCTATAATGAAACCTTCCCATCTGCCACCTTAGCTGGCAGTACTCTATACTTTCTTTTAGGTTTCTTAAAAACTTATGGTGCAAAACCATGCAGCTGGTCGCTTCCGGGTGCATAGTAAACTGTTGTTGTGCACCCAAGAGTGGGAAACCGCACCACAGGTAAAGGTGTCTTAGTTTTGCTGTGATTGCCATACAGTTCTTCCTCCAGAGGAGGAAAAGTAACTTTAGGCCTTAAGCAACTTTTCATTTTTTGGAACTGTGCATTGATAAACTGCAGCCACATGTACAAAATGGTTTGGCCTACAGCAGAACTTTGCAGTCGACTATTGGCCTGAAATGGCCCTTACTCTATCACCCGGGCTCGACTATCCTTACCAATGCAGAGAGCAGTTGGCAAGTGACTAGGTCAGCACTGATTTCTTTTTAGTTTTGTATAGAGCAGGGAGTTTTTCAGTATTTTGTCCCTCCACCTTGGTTGGAAGATTTACCTGTAGTTCCTATTTCCAAAGTTTTCATTCCAGAGCGTTGTCCCCAAAACATATGTGTCCATTGCATTTTGCCCTGCAAATGTTTGGTTTCCTCATAAGTAAAAACTTTACAAAAGACAATGAAAACTTGACAGATGGTCAAGCAAAGGAGTTTACCCTTTTACATTTAGGTGCACCATTTTTGGTTGTAGTGGAGATAAAGATTGGTAAGTCCTGCACTTATTAGTTTCAGTCTTCTGGGTTGACTCTGGGTGTCATTAATCCTAAAGATTGAGGACAACTTCAACAAAAGGTACTACAGGAACACCACAATCAAAACTCAGTTTTGCCATTTAAAATTTCCCCTCTTAGCATTTAGCAGAAACAAAGGAGTCCTCATTACAATATTCACTTTTTTAAGGAGATATTTTGTAGTTCTAACAAACTTTTTCTCCAAGGTTGACATTGTTGCTCCTTCATGTGTTCTATCACCTATACCATCATGTCACCATCACATCTAATGCTTGTACAGATACACTGGAAGTCCTTATTCTGAAATCTGCTTCACCAAACTTTGTAGTTAATTTACCTGCTGTGACCACATTTTTCCTGAGGGAGTTTACACCTATTAGACCTTTGTCAAGGTTTCCTTGTTTGTCACATGAAGAGAACAATGCTTCTGTTAACAACAGAATGTTGTACAATGGGGAAAGTTCAAATATATACACATTCTGCTTAATATGCTCTCCTAGGAAGTCAGAAAATATGTTTGTCCGGCTATTGTTACTTGTTTTAATTGCATCCTTACACAATATGGTTTCTATAGAAACCATTTACAGTGAAAAAAGATGGAAAAGATTGTCATAAAGAAATACAGATGGATGACCTTATAATTTGACAATGGTGCATCCGTGATAATAGCTTATGTAACTAAGGGTATGTGGGCTTTTCCTCTTAAGTTTCTCTACTTGTGGAAAGCCATTGTCCGCCATTGCTCATACATCTAGACATCATTGCTTTGGTGTCTTAAGGTAATTAAAATTAATTGCTATATGAAAATGTAGATGTCCCTTGGTGCCTACAAGCTCAGTCATTGTGCCCTGGTTTCTAGCTTGATGTAAAACCAACTACTTTTCTTTTTCATTTCCTCTGTACTGGTCCCATCACTTCCTGTTTGGAGATACAACAGACGAGGGGGAAATGTCCCATATAGCAGTACATCTGGACAGAAGTAAAGTATATAGAAAATAGGTTTTTAGAGTGATATATCCTTTACCAGTGGTTTGAAATAGTTGTTTTGGTTTACTGATAAAAATAAAGATTTGAAGCCCACCATTTTGGCCATCCATTTGGGCTCATACCTGTTTGCCTATATTGTACCGGTACTAAAAAATTTTCTGAAGAGAGTTGCTCTAAAGAAGGAAACTTCTAACTACATAGCAGAGAAGAAAGCCAAATCTTGAACCCCAGCCAGAAGATACTACTACTGGGTTCCCCATGGTACAAGGGAAATGGTTCATGATCCAACCCATGAACCCCCAAAATTCATTTGGGAAGACAAATCTCTTGGTAAGCACAGAATAACTATTTTTTCAATGTATTTTCTCTGTAGTTTTTATGTTGAAGTGTATGATATCTTCTCAAAATCTGCTTAATAAAAGCTTTACGGAGTCATCATTAGTCACTTATAATGTGACAATCATTAAAATAAATGAATACACATTCGCACTTCACAAGCTCAGCTGCTGCTCATTTTTCTCAATGCCATCTAAAAGTGATAGGAGTGAATACCAAAGACATCCAAGAACTCTATTGTCATGGCAATTTAAAGTTATCAGTCCTTAGATATCGTGCAGTTGTTGAACGGCATGTTAATAACCATCTCTTGCTAATTCTGAGGGCTAAAAATCATTTGTACAACTTGCATTCATGCTCTTGTGTTTGTAGGGCTGTACGTGTGTCGGTTGCATTGATTTGCATGTCTGCAGAGCTGAGATTTTTTGTCTCTGAGTTTTCATTTATACTTATGGAAAACACCAAGATCAAAATGTTCGAGAAAAAAGTGGGACTTTTAAGGCTTGCAAAAACAAAAAAAAATATTATTAAAGCACACTGTTTATGAAATACACGAAAAACAAATACAATATACAGTAAGTGACCAAGTATTGCTAGGCAAAATAGAATCCAGAGCAACTTCTTAATCATTCGGCAAGAAAACCACAAGATGTTACGATTGCAAAATATTTAAAGGAACTTAGTATTGAGTTTTAGAGTGTTTCATTCTTTAACGCGTTTCACAAAACTAGTCTGCTTCTTCAGAAATGTATTTTTAAATGTATTTATTGAACTGTGTGCTTTTATATTCATTTTTTGGATGCCTTAAAAGTCTTTAGTACTCTTTTCTTGAACATTTTGTTCTTGGAGTTTTCCAGGTTTATTGGAATGTGGCATCTTCCTGTTTGCCTTGAACTTTGGGACCCTCTTCTCTATATACTCATTCATACCTATGTAAAACTGCACTCCAGGCAAGCAGCTACATTTATTGGGAAATATGAGCTCGATGTTTTCTGTTTGACCTGTGAAAGCATTTTTTTTTATTCTGCAGTGAAATAACTACAGACTTTATAAAGTGTTACGTAATATGCTATATGAATATTAGTTTATAATAACAATAATAGCTAATAATAATATTGACCAATTTTGTGGTTTATTCACCACCACTACATTGCACACCTAGGAGGGTCACTGTACAACTTCATGGCTCAGATTGACTTCTTCCTGGATCATTCCCCGCTAATAGCATGGAGCCAATATTCATTGTCTAGTTATGAAGATAGAGGTGGAATGCAGAAATAAGAGTTTGAACCACCTATTGGTATTATTTTCATGGCTATACCATATGGCTGATGAATGTAAATCAGTTGATTGGCTATGGAATTACAAATCTTGTGCCAGGTAAAATAATAAGCATATGCATTTTGTGTATTTATCTGTTAACCTAGCGTTTTAAAGATACTTGTAACAACCAGTCAGATATTTTGCTGTCTATTGGTTCCCACTGTGCACCGCAGCAAGGCATATTGCAGCTGACACCTGAGCTTTGTTAACTACAGGTAGTCCCCGGGTTCAGAACATCCGACATACAGACGACTCCTAGATATGGACGGAGCTTTCCTGCTCCCTCCTGTGCAGGACAGGGGCTTGATGGGGGAAGGGGGGGACAGTTTGCATGACTTGCATAAGAAATCTTTTGCTAAACACAGCTGAGACTGATCTCTTCAGCAAGCTCTTGTAACTCTTTAATGAATATCTAGGCTCCATAAAGTTTTTTTTTTGCTTCCTAATAATATGTTAAGACAAACATCTGCATGCATTTATTAAAATAATGTATCTGTTCCGACTTACATACAAATTCAACTTAAGAACAACCCTACAGTACCTATCTCATATGTAATCTGGGGACTACCTGTACCTAAAAACATAAATATAACATTGCTAAAACCTTATTTTACTGTACTACAAATAACCTTACTGACTGCTGATCCTTGAAGGCATCACCACACCATTCCAATACCTGAAGAAGTTGCCACACCTATCTATGTTCCTAGCAGCACTACACCACATCGGGAACAAATCCTTTGCTGCAACCAACCTTCCCTTAGCCACTTAAATCACAACCTCTTGCCAAATACTTGTTGAAACACCACACTTGGATGAGTCCCACCACCTCTTACATAAGATTCTGCCTCCAAGCACCTAAGCAGCTCACCAACCTATCAAACTAGAACACCACCCTTGCTCATCAGGGCGAGGAGGAAGGAAACTTACCACTCTACAAATGCTTGTCCCTCTCCTTCTCAACCCCCACTCCCTCTGACATCCCCTAATGCTGAACTTTCTCCACCCAATCACCTTGCTTGACCCCATCACCTGATCTACAACCCCCTTTTTACCCTCTGTTGTCCACACCACTCGCACCTGGTCACCTGGATATGGTCATTATTAAATTCTGAACTTTTACCCGGTTCCTGATTATTAGGTTTAGTTTGTCTACTTTTTCCTGATCACTGCATTTGCATTTGCTCTCCTGAAGTCATACCTTGGATTGTATTTCAGATAACACTTCTGTCTGCTACCTGGCCTGACCTCCTGTCTCTTGAACCACCAAGCACATTTATGCCAGTGATGGACAAAAAATAAAGAGGTCCTCAGCAAGGAGAGGTGGTTTGGGATTCACTTTGTTAAAAACTTTTATAGCATATCCCCTGCTCCTTGTGGAAGCTGTTGTGGGTTCCATTCTGTTGGCCTGGGAGGACGCATGCACCTACAAGATTTTTCTGCACCACTCCCAGTCCCACATACTCCCCAGTTGCACCAGGTGGTAGCAGACCCAGGTACTTTCCAAAGGAGATTGACATTCACTTGTCATGACCCAGTATGTCTCTACTCCTTCAAATTCATTTTTGCCCAGTACTTGTATAAAGCTGAACTTGAACATTACCACATTTCTCTTTCGTGTAGTTTGTACTCATTGCTAGGGTGATTTTCCATTACTGAGCTCATTCTAGTCACATGACTATTCCCTGTTTTGTACCTGAACTAACCTATGCCTCACCTCCTGGCCATGAACTCTCCAATGAAAACCTGGTTCACTGACCTTCATGACTTCCAGCCTCACTTCCCAACCACACACTATCTGACCTCCATTAATTATCCACTTTTAATGTATGACCCTTGACCCTACCACCTAGTTTCACTTGTTTTTGTTATCAGCTCAGGGTCCTATATCGTCCTGTGTTCCTATCAACCTAGAAGGTTCTTTGGTCCCTTCAGACGTCATTCCTTACATGCTCAAATCCTAGTGGCAACCAGTGCTGTGGTGGCATAACCAGCCTCTTGAGGCTGAGTGAGGACTTGTTGAAGACAAATTGGATGGTTTGGTGCCTGGGCAAAGCATTGGCACTAGACCAGGGGCCTTACACTCCCTTCCTTTGCATGGCACCTTGAACACTTTTCTTAGACAGTTAAACATATTTACAGAAGAAGTCCTGACCTAATCGGCATGATTCTTCTCCTTCATTGAGGAATCACATATTGGAGACATGTTAGTAACAAAGTTTCATTGCTTGTAGTATGTTGATAATGTTCAGCCTTAGCAATGTCCATATTGCTGCTTTTTGAAAGAAAACTCTTCAATAAACTTTTTAGAATTCCGTAGGATCTGTAAAAAAATCCAATGGTGTGATGGGTCAGACTTTTGGCCTAACATTAATACTTTGTTTTTAATCACTGTCCTTTCATCTCAACTTCTGCTGGCGCACTCTGGCTATGTCTTTCCTTGTTGTCTGACTGAAGACGTTTATGGCATAATGTTCAAAAATCATCTCGCTATTTGAAAACACTCATGAAAGAACCTGGCTCTGCAATAACAGGCGTCATGCATTATGAGCTTATAAACACAACAAGCCTGTGTGAAAGGTGATTAATGCTATTTTTCAAAGCAATTTCAAAGCCAAGTTGACGTTTTTAAAATATTTGGGTAATATGGATTTTTTTTTTGCTTAGGAGGCACATCTGTATATTATTTTTTATTCCTTTTTCCGCATTACTTTCCCTTCTGTATCTGTATTTAAAATTCAATACACAGTTTTTCATGCTGTCCCTGGGTTGAACTCTGCGAAAAACATTTAGACGACACCAACACAGAAAGCTGAATGGAAATGAGAATCGATGCAAACTCATAACTTCCAGCAATGCAAGGATTGGACGGACTGTTCTCAGCATGTTCCTTGCCGCAGTAAGTTTTTGTTCACCTAATTGTAAGTGAAGTGAGTGAGGGAACTGCTTGGGTCTAAATTTGTTTCCTATACCTTGCTGTTAAAGCAGTTAAAAAAAATGATTAGGTAAACTGGAAGCCTTTATGAAGAGTTCTTGTGTCCATGTTTTGTGCACGTTTGCTGTAAAATCATGCTCCTGTGTGCTGTAAGGAAAGACCCAGAACCCAAAAAAAAGCTTATAAGCAGAGGACCTGCATGACAGGAGACATAGTTTTAAGGAAGTAGCTGGATGGAGGCAGGGAGGTTGGTTAGTAGGTGAGGATGGGTCAGGTCAAGGAGGCTAAGGTAGAGGGTGGGGCATGGTCAGTTAGTGCTGGTAGAAAGAAAGTTTCCCTGGTCCCCATATTTTGGTGTCTTGGTGCCGGGGAATGAGGGGGTGTTGGGTATTTAGAAATAGGCAGCTTTATTTCTGGAAGGCCGTGGTTTTGAGGTGCTGTAAAGAACCTGTCTATGCTATGGGTATTCTCTGATTTGGTAAAATGGAGATGGTAAAGAGGAGTTTCCATAAAAGTAAAAATATTTTTCTTTTTTAACTGCAACATCCTCGAGGGTAAGGCACCCCCCCGATCACTGTGTAGATCAATACAGAATGGGTGCGCAGAGCCCTCTGAGATACCTACGTCACGCATCCCGGGAGGCTCCTGGCTGCTCCTTCTAAGCATACCCGAGATCAGGAATGCACAGAAGGGGCATTTTCCAAACTGAGGGGCACTAATGCGTGAGATGGGCACTGTTTTGTTCCCCTTTACAACAGGCTACATTACTTGTTCTCAATCCTGCGCAGTGCGAGATCGGGTGATGTAGTCAGAAAAAAGCTGAAGATGGCAACGCCTGGCGCTTCCTCCGTACCGAGACGAAGAAGAATTGTAGGACCGAGTGGGACCGGACCGAGGAAATGTCAAGCATGATTGAGGGATCTGCCGAGTTAATAGTAAGTGTGATTTTTTTTTTCAGTTTTTCCGCTTTAGGTAATTGTTATGTTGTGGTTATTTGTTGGTATTTATGGGTAAACATATATTTTATTGAGGTTTACATCTAAAATATACAAAACAGTGTACATGAAATAAACAAAGTGCAAGTGGCAAAGTGACAAACATCGAACAACAAACAAAGGCCCAGTAAAAAATTTAGGGGTAGAAAAAAAAAACCCACATTATTGAAATTGACACATAATATTAACGTCCAGCATGTGTTCTCATGTGGTTGTATGTCATCTCAATACCAATTTCTTGTTATTTATATTGGATATAAGGTAATTGGTATTTTAATAATAATACTTTAGCCATTTTTTGTATAATAAAGGACAGCTTTGTCAGCCAATTTTGTTCCAATTTTGTTCCAGAGTTGGTGCCTGTGCGGTTATTGAGTGGCTGGCCAGCAGAGGAAGGGGTAGGGTGGATGTTGCAGGGGGTTTGGGGAGGTGTTCGAAGGGAGGCATTGGGGCATCCCTAGTCATGAGTTGTTAAATGACATTGCTGTAAATGTTTTATTTTTTTCTTACAACATATATGTATTTTATGAGGTACAGGTTGCCTTGTTTTTGTGCTTGGACTGCATGTTAGCACTGTGTCACGTTTAAATGGTGCCTTCTACAGATCACTGGGTTCATTTCTTTCCATATATTAGATGGGGTTCAACTCATAGGACATAGAAGGCCACCTTCAAATAGTCCAATGTTTGCTTCCAAGCCATTCTTGAGTATTTCTGGTTGTTTTGGGGGTCATTAGCCTGTTGGAATATCCAAGTGGCACTGGGCAATATGTCCCAGGGGGAACTATATCAGTAGGGTACCCATGCCAGACTTTAATTCCAATGCTATGCCACCAGTTTCTTCTTTTGCCTCACTGCTCTCAAAGCTCACCTTGTGATGATTAGTGTAGCTGCCTGGACAGTTTATAAAACATTCAGTTTATGTCCACTGGTAATGCATGTAAATGTCTTGAAAGCCAATTGTCAAGGTAAACAGTGTCCAGTAATTCTATTTACCAGCCAAAAGGAACATTGACTACTGTTTACCTTATCTGACGATTGGCATATTTTTATTAGTTACAGATGGCATTGAGCCCATTGAAACTGCCTGCAGTGTATGGCAAAGGGCTTATGGTCATTGTCAACTTTCAGTTCAGAAATTGTGTAAAAATTGAAATTTTTACAGTTTGGCTAAATGAGTGAAGGAAACTGAGGCATAAATAGGCAACACTAATGGTGACTTTGTGGCAGTGTTTTTCAAATGGCAAATCAGAGATAGGGGGCTTGGGGCAGGGGACCAGTACTGGAGTCTTTCCAATGCAGCTCCATGAGATCCAGAAGTCCAGCTCCTCCAGGGGTTTTTGAGAGAATCCCAGTGTAGCACAGACAGCACTAACAACCTAATAGGAATCCTAATCCTTCCCCATACCATCCAAATTATTTTAATCATCATCATTAGCAGCTCATAGAATTACGCACAGACAGAACTGTATCCTATGATAATGGTCCCTAGGACATTTTTCTTGCTGTGGTGTGTTTTTGACACTCTTTGCCATCTGGCCAAAATGATTGTCATTTAGAATAATTCTTTCCTGATTTTAGGTTCATTATCTATTTGCAACAGAAGTCAACACAGTGTATTGCTATTCATAGCTAAAGGAAACATTGTGAAATCAATTTCTAATTCTAATTTCTAATCAGTAGGTAACATTAATCAATGTGGGCGCTGGTCCAAATTGGTTCCAGTGGTCGATCAATCTTTTTTTTTTTTACTTATTCAAAGGTCCAAAATGTTTAGGGAGGACACAGTGTAAGATAACAAAGTAACATGTAAGTTGTCTCAATATCTCTTTTCTCCAGAGTCTTTGGGCTTGACATACTAAAGGAATACTGGCTATTTATGTATCTAAGGGAAATTTCCCTTTGTAAACCATGCAAGAGAATGAGATGAAGCTCTGCTGACTTCAGCTATCTAATTATACATTTTTCTTTTCAATATCCTCTTATCTTTACATTTACCCACATTCACTAAGCCAAATATTCCACAGTCAATTATAAGTCAATTATCCCTTGCTAGGTGATAATTCACCTTGGTGTGTGAACAGCTTAAATTCTTTAGGTAAATCAGCCCTATTTATGTCTAACATTTAAATATTATTTATAGTAAAATGTTGGCTTTCTTGTATATGCTGAAACATAAAATTATGTAATTATTAGCACAGTCCCGTTGCAAAGTTTTTCATTACCTGCTAGTGATGTTCACCTAATGCAGCTTCCTGTGATGTTGTGGTAACAGTGCGGCATTTGTTGGATTATCCACCCTAATCCCAGTCTTCTAACTAATAGATAAGGTTCAGTCTTTTTGTGCCATCTCCCCCGACACATAAGCTCCTTCTCCCTAAGTACACCCACACAATTAAAAATAAAAAACTTTTTACAATCCTGCAGCCCTTAAGCTGGTTATGTAACTGGTCCTTCCCTTTCTTCTACAATGGGGCAGTGGGTGGTCCTTGTAGACAATGTAGAGCTAACATATTGGCCCAGGCTAACTTTTTAACATCTTCATATTGATTTTAGTACAAATCCTCCTAAAGTAGTTTGTATTGTGCCCATGTGACTGCTGTATCTCTGTTTTCCATCCCTTCCTGTATGCCCATAGGTTGAAACTTGTGTCACACATTCCGACAATTGGTGTTCTCCAAGCTGGGGCTACAACTTTATTATTTAGAGAAATGCTATAAGTGCTGTTTGTGATAACTTAAGCCATGGTACCATGATGTCATCCTAGAAGATACTGTTGGGTAAGGTTGACAAGCATTTGCAAGTAAAAAAGTGGTTTACAAATGGTTATACTGATATGAGTAACTAGTAATAATTTGAGTGTGAAAGGGGAATACAGCAGTGGGGATTATGGGAAACTGTACAGAGAAAATACTACTCAAAGTGAAATAATTGATATTGTCTGGACAAACCTTTCAAATGTCAATGGCAGGGTTAAATGATTGAGGAAGAAGGTTTGGGTAGAGAATATGAAAGACTTTAAAACATTTTGAATAATACTACTTTTATTAAAACTTGCAGTGCTAGACTACCAATAGCACACCATTATATGCCTTTGTATGTCATAGGAACTTCAATGTAGGAGTACGAGAGATTTGGATGGTCATTGATTAGTTATTTTATTTAGGAAGCTTATTACAATCGAGAAGCAATTGTTGTAATGTTGAGATTCATTAAATTGAATCTCATCATCCCCTGTGTAGCAACTTCACATGAATCTCATACTATTAACCCTTACGCAGCCACACACACTAATTTTTCCAGCTGTATACCAAAATTACTTTAATCAGTTGCCGCCCGAAAAAGTGTCCTCATTCCAAAATTTCCCCTTTATTTTTGTTTTTTTTGGATTCTCCATCACTTTTAGTTCTGATTAGGACAAATAAACAGGAAGGATATTACAATAATAAGCAAAGACAATGGCAGCAATTAAAACCAGAAAGTGGATCCAACTTTTCCCTATTTTACTCCCCCCCCCCCAAAAAAAAAAAAATGCATTTTTTTATACAGGGGTAAAGATGAGTTTCAACTCTCCAGTGAAGCCTTTCTTAACTTTTTACCCCTGAAGAATCCTTCAAATGATTGGTAGATCTAAAGGAACCCCCTACTGTTTGTAAGTTGAAAAAAAAAACCTATGGAACTCCTTTGTAGACAGCTAAAACATCATGATCATGATCAAGAGTCATGCACTTGGCTCTACCAAGTGGTGTTGGGCCCAGAACTTTGTAGGAGGAACATCTAGCAAACCTTGATTGAACGCTAGGGTTTTAAAGATCCTTGTTAAGTTGAGAATGGCTCTGGGGGGAAAAGAGAGTGGGGGTTTACTTTGATTGGAACAGAATCATATGTTTAGAGGTGGGACGATGACCATATAAAAAAAAAGTTCACAATCTTTCAAAATGTGGTCAGTTATTTTAAGGAACAACAGCTATACAGATAATGGTCAAGACGGCCATTAGGGAGGAAAAGGGGTCTTGCTATAGCGGGCCCTGATCAAAAGAGCTTGACTTTTGAATTTATGGAATTTTTAGACATAGGTGAGGAGAACCTAATGGGGTCCAATGGAATCATCTAATGGGATCCAGAAATAACGTAATGATGGTCCTGATGAAGGTCTCGGATAAAACCAAACAGGTGGACAGGTACCATTAAAATGTCCATTTTTGTGTTTATGTCACAGTTTTGTGTTATGTCCAGTTTTTAACAATTCACTTCTCTGCCTTAAATTGTTTTCTTGTTAGCAGATAAAAATAGAAATAATACCACTATTTCGACAAATGTACATTTTGTCCTTTTCAGAACACTTCAATTTTTCACATTGAGAAAAAAAAGTTATAGATAATCTTTAAGTTTGTTCTGCAGACCTTTTAAAAATCGTCATTGATAATCATCATGTTTTGCTCTATAACTTTTTTTCCTCTGTTGTAATTTAACCCTGTTGGGATTTTTCCCCCTTGTATGATATACTAGCGCCATCTGTAGCCTGGATCCTGTTTATAGAACAAAAAAAAAAAAGAAATTAGATTAAACCCTCTTTCAATGTCCTTGGTTTTTCATCAAATATTCTCTTTGTCCTCAGTACAGTTGATTTGCCCCTCGTTAAAACTAAAATTAGCTAAGTAGAAAATGTCAGATATTTCTGCGATATAAAACCTTGTTTTCCTCTAATCAGGGAGAGAATAAGCAGAGATCGGGATACAGCGGAATACAGAGTCTGCGCATCAAAGGATTTTTTTTTAAATTCTTGTCTAGCAAGATGATTTCCTGTTAAAGAAAGATGAAACTTTTATCTTTTAGTTACTTGAGCGCCTTGCCCAGGGACCTGCTTTGTGAATACTTGAAGGGAACCAGTCATGATTAGGCTTATGATTTAGCAAGTCATGGTTGGAGAATACCAGCTTCATCTAGGTCTCTCCCCCCAAGTCTAACTCTTTTATTTATTGGATTAGGGAGGATCAGCAATACAAATGGGGGTTACCTAGGCAGTCTGCACACAAAGCAGGACATGTGGACATCAAGACATTTTAGCCTTTGCTTGATCTACTAACAATATACTATTCTAATGTAATCTTTTATTATAGGCCCATTGGACTAGAATTCCATTACTCCCCATCTTAACTAAAATTAAGGTGAAATCACATATAACAATACAGATAATTTCAGTGGTGTAAAATAATGTATATTTCTGCAATACAGGCACAATTTCCCATGTTTTATCCACAATAACCCCAGAAACTTCAAGATATGCACTCAGCTCCCAAGTCATGTTGGGGACGAACAACCCATAGCATTTTTGAGAATGCCCCCTCTCTTCAATCCTTGTTGATCTACAGCCCAACATTGTTCTTTCTCTTCAGGCCCCTCTCCCGGAGCCACACCTGGCCTTAGGCCTTCTGGTTTCTCAAAAACACAACAATTGGAATTGGAATTTGGCATGTGCTGCTGAGCCATCCCCAAATCCAGGCTTGGGAAAGGAAAAGAGTATTTAGCCCAGCCTGTCAATTCAATACACTCCAGACCTGGATCCCAAATACAAAGTTGTGAAGGTACAGTTCTACGATCAACTACAGCCACATCCAAGTCTTCTTCCCCATAAAGAATAGAAGAGGTTGCTGCCTAAAACCCAATACTCTGGGCTTGCATAGCTCACAATGCGACTATAAATATATATATTTAATCTAGAAAATAGCTGTTGGGGTTGGGTAACGTTACTTAGGGGACACATTGACTAGCCATCAGCTGTAAAACAATACACAATGTATATTTGCCTAAAACCTAACTTTACCAGGACAAGTCATTTAAAGTGTGTATTCATATTGGAAAAAAAAATCAAGTGTTGTATAAATTAGGGTTTCAGCATGATACGTAGATACCCATTCCAGATGCATCTTTGATGCATCAACTGATATAAACATTTCATGACAAAAAATACAATGGACTAATGTGGAGCAAGTTATCGCAAAGCCAAGTGTGTGATTCTTCATGAGTCAGATATTTAATTATTCAAATCATAATTCCAGTGATCTTGTTCTTAATTGGCATGAATGAATAATTAATCAATGGGATGCAATGAACTACAAAAGTCCTGTTCTGTTCATCGTAAAAAGTAAGTCTCGGATGTCCGGCATTCCACAGCTGGAGTCAGGTCTGTGAACACGGCAATTTTTAGTTTGTGATGTTGTCTGATCTGATGGTCAGAAACGAAGAGGAATGATGCCAGAAGTGACCAGAAACTTTGAAAGCTTGGGTGCCTAAACCTTTACTCCAGGCAGGTATAAGACACACAAGCCAGTGGAGCTCTGTACCTAATACATACTTTACATACTATACTATACTATACAATACTATACTATAATATACTGTACTTTATACATTAAATTTATTTTTTTACTATATATATATATATATTTGTATACATATATATATATATATATATATATATATATATAGATATATATCAGCCACACTCTTCAAAGGTTTGCTTGGGGAACATGTGGGAACCCAGTGGTGGCCAATGAACATCATCCACCTAACGAGGAATGGAGATGGGCACTGTGGACTGGACCCTATCAATAAACAACGCATAATAATGTTATTTGACATATCACATGACTGCAATTGTAGGACATTTAGGTATTTGTTTTCAATTTAGATCAGGTACAAGGGGAGTGGAGCAGGGAAGAGATTTTTTTCCTTTTGAGATGAGCATTTTTCTTTTTATCTGCATCTTTTTCTTTTGGAAAAGTAAACCATTTTTTCGGATAGTTACTGTGCAAATAAAAGCGGTATTTGAGAATCAGCATTTCCTCTGTACACACAGCTTTGGCTACACCTGTGCAATCGATAGCTCAAGCCTTATCTAAGTGGAATCTAAGTGTCCAGCTTACCTCTTCATTACTGAATCAATGTGATGCTGTCTAGACTTCATCTTGCAGTCGGTACCAGCACACTTGGCATGGCCGCATTGTGTTTCTCAATCAAAGAAGGTCTGGGCTAATTTACGGAAATCCATTTCTACAAGTTTAATGTTTACCACAAAATGTGAAAGTTCAATTAAACAGAAGCATCTATTGAAAATTCCAAACTATTCATTTTATTGCAGTATTGGGACTAATACAATTATAATAGGATCTATGATAAGGATCCCAGCCAAACTACATCTTTAAAAGAGAACTCTAGGCTGTGATGGAAGTTTTAAAAATATAAATTATTTACTTTACTCAAATCAACATTTATATTATTACAGAACTAAAGCCAAAGATTTAATGGTTTCCCCAAACAGTTACATTCCAGGCATGGCTCTGATGTCAAGTGGTGAGGATCATCACAAGGTTATATAGATATATTGTCACAAAGCAGATATACCTATGCCGCTCTATTCAAAGTGAGTCAACCTTAGATAGGTAAGCTTTCACCCTATATGTATGGTCCACGGACTAAAATCCAACACATTGGGGAGGGGAACGTCTGCCTTCTTTATGGTTATAGATATGCAATATGCATTATTATTATATCTATAGCCGTGAAGAAGCGGGTGGTTTTCCTACCCAGGAAAAGTCTTTCCATGTCAAACTTAAATGCAGAATTACTGTGAACCTTTCTGTCCCAAGCTACTGTCACGTTTTATAGTGTGCTTTTTACAGCTCTTAACAAAACTTTCAACCACTTAAGTGGTTGGTACTGTAGCATGTGCAACACCATGACATCTTCAGTACCTAACAGAGGCCATCCTAACCTGTAAAGGGTTTAAAGTCTGCTTTATGCTAATAATATTGTTATACTTATTAAGGAGTGACAGTTCTCTGATGCACAGTTACCTTTTGTTGACCTATATACCCTAATTTCAGCAACTCTAAAAGTACGATATTTTGCTGTGGACTGTTGTTGAGTTTGTTGAGTTTCTCTAATGGATCTTTTTTAAATTGATAAACTAAAGTGATCATGTCATGATGATCCTAAAAGAAACATAAATGTAAAAGAATACTTATTCACATTTCCTGATTCCTATACATTTGAACACCATTCTGATCCTGAGAGATCTTATTCCGAAGCTTGCCTGCGTGCTTTTCAGCTTTTACTAGTTCCCCCTGCTAACCTCAAGATCACTACCAATTGAGACGATTATAAAACTCTATAAGACTAAAGTAGATAGACTATCATGGACAAAGTGATGCAATAAACCTTGATTAGATTCTTTTAGTTATCATATTCTATTAGTTGGAAAATGTTTGTAGTCCTGGAGCAGATCCAGGTTTGCTAGATCCCCAAAGTTCACCCATGATAGTCTATTCTCCAGTCTTGGAGATCTTTATTAAATAAGGCCCATTTTATTTTCAATACATTTGAATAAATTGAATTCATAGTGTATATTGGATGTATCTATCCCTTCATCTCTAAACTCCAATGGCTTTGCCTGCAGAAAGAAAGGCTGGTGGTGAGTTAGCAGTGCAGTCATTGCTTCCTTACACTAGTGAACTGCAGTACATGTAGCTTCTGGCAGCCCAATAAGAAATAGAAAGACAGCAGTGAGCGATTCAGTACTGCTCACGCCATTCACTGTCAAATCTGCAAACAACGCATCTTTAGGAACCAGTGCTGTGGTGCAAGCAGCCAAGCCATGCAACCTGGCCAAAGAAATATTTTCTCAGTCTCTTGTAACCCAGGGACCTTTTGGCCAACTTACAAAACATTGCAATAGGGGTTGATTTTTATTACGCATTTGCAACTACAACCACAAATGACAGAGAAATAAGGATTTGCATGATTGTGTCATTTTTGAGCCATAATCCCATTCTGGGAAGTAGATGGTAACCAAGAAGATGCTTGAACAAAGAATGCTCCAAACTTTAGAAGTATGGAGGCATTGTCATCGGGAGAACTATGATCTCTGTGAAAAGGAGTCAGTGCCTGTATTACACATTACTTATTATGCATATTCTTAAAGTAGAACCTAACTCCTTGCACCAATACTGGTGCCAACATCTTCACCAGATTTTTATCTCGGTTCGAGTAATTTTCTACATTGATTGATCAGTCCAGAATGTGACTCCCGCACGTGGACACAAAAGTTTATTTTATTCTCAGTTCCTAGGTTAGGCTAGAATCATACACTGAGCTAAGTATACTAGGTCTATACTTAGTATATAAGTATATAGTATATAAGTATACTTCTTTAAAATAAATATAAACTTATGAAGCAAACCCTGATATACTTTTTTTTATGTTTTCTGTAACTTTTGTTTTAACTCAATAGATGAAAGGCAAGGACAATTCTGATCAGAAGAACATTGCCTAAAATTAGTTATTGTTTACAGAGGTGAAGGGAACAAAAGAATGCAAATGCTAAAAATAAAAACACGAGCCCAGAGTTCCTAGAGAGGAGGGAGAGATTCATAATTAAGCAGTAAACATAAGGAAATCTTGGGATCCATTTATAGTCAGGTTGCAATCAGACAGTCTTTTGGTAAGCAACATCTTGATTAGGTTAAATGCCGTCATCACAGGATGCATCAGCACAGGCATACATCTCAACAAATATTCTATTCTGGTGCTAATATATACTAAAGTCTATCGAAAAACTCTAGTTTTTCATTTTAGAGTGATACACAAACTTTTTATATTAGGTATCCCATTTTTTCCTATTGGTTCACCTGTTTTCTCTGCACCATTAAAGGCGATTGGAACAGAAAAATGAATTCAAGTTAGTGATTGTTTTCACCAAAATAAATAAGTTTAAACTATTTATTAAATAAAATCCAAATTCCAACTCAGAATTCTGACTTGATCTGCTCACCTCTACTTACTACTCTGCAAATCAGTGCCAGTCCTATTTTGGTTCCATGATACCCTGTAGACAGGAGGGGTGGCAATGGACCCACCAGCAATGGACCCACCCCTCTTGTAGAATTTAAAGAGCTCAATATTTTAGCAGGAGTATTTATAATTTGCAATATCAGTGCAGCTATACATTATTAAGTGATATGGATTACAATTGTTGGGATAACTTGTTAGCACATGTATTCAGGGAAATTTGTTAATAAAAGAATGGTAGAGTTCCTGCACATTAATAAATGTTAGTTAAATCCATTGATGAATTTTATTGTCCTTCCATAAAATGGCCATAAAACATTTTCATATATATAATTGGGTAAGGGTTTTTCTTGCTAATTATTATTATTTATTAAAATTATTATTTTATTTTGTGCTAAAAGAGACTTGTCATGTCTTTTCTGCTCAAACAAACTTAATCTCTTAATGATTTTTTATTGCAGGACTGATTCTGTTTTAAACATTTGCAATAGGTGCAATACAATAGCCATATTTAACACTTTTTGTTAAATATCTGTCTAAAGATCAGATTTCCCTAAATTAGGTGTTATATACACATGTTACATCTTTGGTAGGCAGCTGGAAATTATTATTATTTTAATATTTTTACACAGTATTTATAAATCACCAACATATTACGCAGCTCTGTACAACGTCCATAGTCATGTCACTAGCTGTCCCTCAAAGGGGCTCACAATCTAATGTTCTTACCATAGTCATATGTTATTATTACAGTCTAAGGACGATTTTAGAGGAAAGCCAAATAATCTAACTGCATGCTTTTGGTATGTCTGATGAAACCCCCACAAACATGGGGAGAACGTAAAAAAGGCCAAAAAGCTAACCACTAAGCCACCATGCTGCCCAATTAAATGTAAAGGCTTTCCTATTCTATTTGAAGTTGTCTACTGGGACCATTGTGGAAGGAGCGATGTCTCTACTGCAATGAAAATGCTAACCTGCGGGTTCTCAGTCTTCTTTTACTGGTATATTAAGCTGCACATGTGCAGGATACAGGATGTTGGATGCTAGGTATATCAGCATTCCCCCAGGGCTGCTGGGTCTGAATGAACAGCTGCTCACATGCTCAGGAGATACATCATCCTGGCCCCGCCAATTAAAATAGCCGAAGATTGGCAACCCAAAGGAGATGCAGAAGACAATGCCACCAGTGATGGAGCACGGACAAGTGAATGTATTTAAAACATTGCAATCAGGCAGGTATGCTTATTTTATTGCAGAAGGGAAATTGCCTGTCCCTGTTGCAATTAAGGACCTGCCTGATCACCATTTATTAAAATAGGGATTTAGTTCCGCTTTAACAAATATCCTGACTCCCTCGGGATTTTGGGGTTGTGAAAGACATATTGCACATATGGACAGGTACCTGCATGTGAGAGAAATTAAAATCAAGATTAGAAAAGATGGAGTTGAAGTAGTTCAAAGATAAAAACAGTGACTCTTTTGACAGTGAATTTATTAACATTCAATGAATGCATAATCCGTCTGCGCGATGAGTGTTCTAAAGGCAATTCACCGATTCACTCCCAATTAATTTAACGAGAGAGAGGTAGCTCAGTGCACAGAAAAGCACCGTGCTGTATTTAAACTGAGTAAATGCCAGCACATTTTAATAAAACTCTTAAGCCGGTCACTTGGCTGAATTTTCCTCCATCTTTCACATTGTCCTATTATCCTTTACTGCTGGTTCCCATAAGGATTTTAGTTGTACAATTGAGCTGATTTTTTATTTTTTTTTCTTAAATCTTTTCTTTTTCTATAAAACATATATACCTTGATTTAAAAGTAAAAATGTATAAAGAAATATGTAGCAAAAAGAAAATTGGATTTCTGAGATCAAAGGCTTTTTTTTATTTACTTATTTTATACGAACATTTACACTTAAATATAATTCAATCTGATTAAAAACAAAGATATCTACATTTATTTGAAAAAAAAAACAGGAAAACTACATTGACTCGAGTATAAACCTGGGGTACAAAATGTGTCTGTCACTGCCAACATTAAAAACAGTAATTTAAAAAATAAAAGAATAATCCATGGTGCAAATTTATTTTAATGGGAAACAATTGAAATTAACAGTCCAGTCTGTATATACCCTTTTTTTACCCCTTTTTACAGGCTGAATTATTTGGTACTTTTGAGCAATAAGACCAATAATAATAACAGTAGATAGCGGTGTGCCCTTTTGTAAAATGTTTTGTATCTTTGATGTCAAGAGTTTGTTACAAACTTTACATGAGGACACAACACCATCTATGAGTGTAACTTAAAGAGTAAAGAATACCCTACAATTAAAAATAAACCAAGATCCTTTTTAATGGCATTTTGAAGTAAAAAAAGGATCTTGGTTTATTCTTGAGTATGAATGGAAGAATAAAAAAAATCTCCATATAAAGCCTAATGAAACCTTTATATTTTATTAGGATTATTCAATTAGGTTGCCTTAAAGTAATGTTTCATGAGTCATTTTTTATGTATACTTAATTGTATTTATGCGTTTGTGTTTACAAAATTAAATTTACACCCTGAATTAAACCAGAAAACTTTACAATTTAAAGGTTTATTTTACCTTTATTAAATTTTGAAGAAAAAGCTTAAATTTTGATGAAATACCTTACTAAAATTAATTCATTTTGAAGCCAAGTTTTTTTCTCTTCACTTGTTATTACTGGGTACAGTTGTTCCCAAGACAAACGAGGTAAATCCTACTACCTTTTCCCCAGTGCGGTTCCCTTACAGAATCACTGTTTCACTGGAAGGAGACATCAAGTAGTGATGAAAGATAGAGGGAAACATTTTTTGAAAATTAGTATAAAAATATTTTTTAAAAAATTGTGCTTAAAGCTAACATTTCATTAAATAAAGGTCACTTACATTTACTTGCACTTACAGGAATCCATTTAGTTCCATGCCATCCTGGATTCTTTCTTCGTTCCAATGTGGGGGAAGCAGTGGACGCCACCATTTTCATCTCTTTCCTTTTGCATAACAAAAACAACTTTTAAAAAGTAAAAAAAAAAAGAAATGACCCTTGCAAACTTTCAATGTCTCTATTAGACTTGGTTACAGATTTGACCTTTTTTATTATACGAACTCTTGTTTGTTTGTAGCTGACAGAGAATAAAAAAAGACTTCTTTAATTACGTTATTATAGATCCACAGGTTTGGTATCAGTGGTTTATTACTTCTGTGCTTTTACATTATATAGAAAGCAGCACTTATTGGCAACGCTATAAAACACATGATATTGAAAGCAGAAATATTACCTGAGCTATCCAGTGCGCAACTAATTTTAATAGCGTTTTTCTCAATAAGACTGTCGGGGAAATATAACCCTAATCATCAAGCAGCATGCATATATTCATAGCATTTTTTTTTTGCTGCCTTATAAGTAGCCTTGTGTCTTCTGGGGTGTGAAATTCCGAATGGCAGCTTAATGAATAAAACATGGGTTGCATTTATAGGGTTATAATTTAGCCGGACTGTATCATTTCAGCGAAGGCCAGCCTAAAATTGCCCTGATTGAATCAAATTGCATTTGCCGTATCAATATAATTTTTTTCTCCTCCTTTCTGAAGGGTTGTAAAATAAAGTGGAAACATTATTTATTTCAAATTTAGATTCCTCGGATGAATCGGACCCTTTTTTTTTCGGCTTCCGCTACATAATTCATAACTTAATTAAACTAAATGATATAACAGTTATTGCAATTAAAAACGCCGATACTCGCCAGAAGATACACTAAATAATGGAAACAGAGAAGGCTCTGTGAATGGGATTTTAATATTTCACTTTAGCTGTGTGCTGTCTTCTACAAAAAATAAAATTGGATACAGCAAATGCTGGTGCGAGATAGAAGGATGATGAATCGCGTTCTAGTGGAATTTAGTCCAAAGTAAAACTCCTGTCTGCTTAGCAATGGTTTTCCTCCAAGGAGGACTTCAATCTTTAAAAGATGTGAAGGGTACCTGTCAGGATGGAGATATAAGTGTGCTGCCAGTGCTAATTTTGAGGACACATTCATACTTGTTCACTCATGTTTAATACATTGGCTCATAGTACCTGTGTCAATTTTATTCTTTTGTGGATTCTTTAAAGTGGAACTTTCAGTAAAAAGTTGACAGTAAAAAAAAGACAAACCGAGTCCAGCCATCCGTCATCCTTCTTGCGGGAGCAGACTGGGTACCGCCTTCTGTATTCTTTTGGGTTCTTCATCTTAATTCCCTGGTCTCTCACTACGCAGTTGCAAGATTGGGTGATACGTTTTCTGAAAATGTGCCCATGCAAGAGATTGACACTTTTTTTTTTTTACTTTCCAGTAAAGTCTCTTCATGGATTGTAAAAGGAGCAGCCCACAGGAGACTGTGGGTTTTCCCATTCAGTCTTTACTGCCATTGCGGTAAAGAAGGAAGAGGAGGGGTCCTTTCCAAAGAAAAAGGGATTAAAAAAAAACACACACCTTTTTTTCATAATATATAAGGGTTTTACACCAATGTGGAGATAGTGCTTCATTGAAGAACTCCAGGTAAGAGGCATTTAACAATAGTTGAATATAAATTTTACCTCTTGGGTAACAGGTAATGTCCAGATCCAGCAAATTCTCACACTACAGTCCATCCAGCATATCTTCTTTGTTCAAATAGTTAGAGAGCTGTGGTTCCTACTTGGAGCAGTGTTGTTTGCATCCCTCAAAACCCCAATTCTCCAGAATTCTTTGCATCTGGTGAATACAACTCAGAATGTATTGACCTGTAAAAGCCTCTCTGTTATTGACTAAGGAAAGAGGAAAGGGCTACAGCTTTCCCGGAGCAGCCAGAACAAGTGGAGCAATGTCAAAAAAAGGGATGAGGTGACCAAAGTTGGAGAAATTTTCAAGAATTGGAATAGCTTGGACATTATCAGGTGAATCGGAATTATTTATTTATTTTATTTTATTAAAAAAAAACTATCAAAGAACAGCTAAACATGTTGAATGTGCCCAGGCCGTTCCCCTCTTGATTTTCTCCCTAATAAATAGCAGTGAATTTCTTGTAACTTCATCCTCATTTCTGTAGAGAAAGTTGTACCGGAGGACCTACAGTGCAAGGATCCCCCTGCTTCTACTTCATTGATCTTTTGTAGATCTGTGCTTTCTAAACCTATGCTGCTGCCTACTAATTACTCCAACAACCATCAGGTGGACAGTTCCATCATGCGGAAGCAATGCCCTGCCTCTATCAAAATTGCAGCCTCCGAACAAAGACAGTATAAAATAATGTATGATATCAGTGATATGGAAAATATCAGCTGCATGGAGACCTCAGACAATTCTGGGCACAAGTGCTAGCTTTTTGCTTGCCTTTTTGGCCACTTGAGCACAGCTTCTAGAGCCCTGTCTAAGTAGTCAGGTATGCTGATTGGGAGTTGGGAAGCAAGGAATGTTTGAGACAATAATAAGGGCACTGACATAACATGTGCACAGCGTGTTTATCCAACATACACCTAAATATAAATGCACATGGAAACACACATTATGTGGGAAACTACCCTAAAGGTAACAAGGCTGGTTGATAGCAGACCCAAACCTCAGAGTTGGATAACCAATATGGAAGAGATTCATGAACACAATTTGGAGACTGAGAGATTATATCCAATATCAGTAAGTGCCTGACGAAGGACCTTCATGGCAGGATCCAACCCAAACTTATATACTAGTATTGCTTATTTGCTGGCCAAGGTTCCTCTTCTTACATCTCTAGGGGATTTCAGGGAATTTTCCAAGGACATTCTGAATTTTGCCAAACTGTTCAGGTGATTTCAAACTCATTAATCCAGAAAAAAAGAGACCTGCTTTAACCCCTTTGTTCTGATTCTGTAGGAGAATGGAAGATATAGAGTAAGTTGCTACCCAAAAACCTCAAATTTCTGAGAAATATCCAAAGCCAGGAGATACTTTACCCCTCCGATGCCCATCCAAAGGTAAAACATTATATTTCCAAACAAGTAACCTAAGATAATTACTGTTAATGCCAGTTCATATTCACTACAGCTTAAACTCACATAAGTACGAATTTCTCATTCTTTCTTGTTCTCCTTACTATGAAATACTTTTGAAATACTATTATACAGTAAAAAATAAAAAAGTTCTTTGCAATGCCTAGGCACCAGCTTACTATACCTAATGCTATATTCAGCCTTGATAATAGGTCTGGAATAAGAAGGATTGTAATAGCAGGTATAAAGGTAAAAAGCATATTTTTTACCTTCAAAGAATGTAATCTTGAGCACAAATCAAGAATGTGGAAACCCTGTTTTTATTTCCAGGCATAATGAAGAGATCTGTCACATATGTATAATAGCCAAAGGAAATGCTGTCAAGAAGTACGACTTCTACATTACATTCTTTTCAAGCATAATTATTCTGATAGGACTCCAGTCCTGCCTTCAGTCTTGCGCAGTTGTACAAACTTCTCTCCTGCACTGAAATTCTTTACTTTGATTTCACTGCAAACCATAGACTACTTTTGGTTTGCATGAGAAATCTCAGAGCTGCCTCATTTTCTGGCTGGAGGTTGTTCAGCATCATCTCACCCAGCCATTCTTGACCTTTCTTTAACATGGGGGAACCCTTGAAATTACTTTCAGGTTTCCAGGGAATGTTTTCTATACTTTTATTTCCACAGCTCATGGTATATTATCGCGGTTATCAGTGGGAAGAATGCCTCTTACATTGCTGGCCATTGAGATGAATGTCATTCTTACAAATAGCCAAAAAGATTATTGGTATCACTTACACTGACCTGAGATCCATAGATTTCTTATTGCTTAAGAAACCCTTAGCAACCTTTGGAGGAACCCAAGAGTTCCACGTAATTCTAATTGAGAAACACTGATCTAACCCATTCTTTCAGTTGCTAGCCCACCCCTTAATTGGATTTCAATTAAGAAAGCCCAGCATCACTTGTGGGCATCACCTAGGATAGGTTGTATGTAAAGGTAGGGGCCACTGGATTAGTGGGAATATAGCTTCAACATAATTTAAAAAATCAGAACCTTCTTCTAGTTCCACCTAGTCGGGAATGTTGGCGATGGCATCAGTTGGGCTACAGTCTTGGGTATTATGGTTTGTTCTCCTAAAACTCTTCTAAGCTTATAGATTGTTAATTAACAAGAATGTTTGGGCATATGGATGGCACTATTTGTTTTGTAGGAACAAGCTGGAGAGATTAGGAGACTCTGGGTTATCTTGCATCAAGAGAGTATGTTATGGCTAAATGGCAATGCTGTCTTCTTGAGATTCGCATATGGCTTGATTATGTAGAAGGTAACATAGGTGGGTTTGGTCTATATTAATGAGTGGTACGTCACTAAGCCATGGTGATCAGCTTCTTTGCACACATGATCAAAATGGAACACACTTGATTGTACTACATCTCTGTTATGTGAATAGTCTAGCACTTTTTATGTCACACATACCATATTTGTACTTTGCGTAAGCTTAGGAAATATTTTTACTTACAAGACAATGGTCTTGGTCATTGCTACCCCACCAGGCTTCCGTGAAACCCTATTAGTTCCTCCAGAGGTTGCTAGGGGTTCCCTGAGCAATGAGTAATTTGTTTCTCTGGTCAATTTAATGAACACAAATGTTCTTCCCAGTGGCCAGCAATGTAGGAGGCATTCTTTCCACTGACCACAACACTAATATGCTGTGAGCTTTGAATATATATATAGTTATTATAGTGGGGGATCTCTAAAGACCTGAAATTTAGTTCAAGTGTGAAAAGGTCAGGAAACACTGGTCTGGGTAATTGTACAACTCATGATGAATGATAATGTAACCTAAAATCCAAAGAAAGCTGTCCAACAAAGAAATAGAGACAAGTAAAGAATTTAAAAAAAATGAGTAGAAGGTTTAAGTTTGGACTTTCCTAGAAATGGAATTTAAGTGTAGTATCTGTTTTCCGCACCTTCCTCCTCCACTGCATTATCTTTACTGCCAAATTACAGGAGCATGTTTAATATTTATGTAATAGGCAATGAAGCAATGTCATACTAGGCAGAAAAGTTAATGCACTGGACCGTACTTTGTAGAAGGTAAAGGCTTTCTTAATGCTGCCAAGTGTCCTATAAAGTGGCTGTATTTTTAGCTGGGACTAATTGTTCTGTTGAATGTAATCCCATGGTAATGAAGAACTGCAAAGGTCCATTACACCAGAGCATGCAATTCCATTTGTTTGTTGTCCATCTCTGCTGTGCGCCCCAAACGACTTCAAGTTTTATTTCTAGGACTTCTGTAGGAGGAAAGACTGATAAAAAAGCCTAAAGATACAGTAGATGGTGTGTAAAAGGAAATCTATGGTGTGTTTACAGTGCTCTCTTCATTGGCTATGTCCATATCAGTCAGTGCATTTACCATGGATTTTTCAAGGACTGTGGAGGGAAAAAACTATAACGGGCTAAAACACCTACATAGCAAAGAATTTTTAGTTAAAGTCTTTAGAAAGAACTCTATTCATAGACTTGCTCTGCAAAATAGAAGAGCAGTTATTAATCGTGCCATGCTTCTAAGTAGAAAGCAAAGCACATATCTTTTATAACCCAATATGGCAGAGTCATGTACCAATATAATTAAATTATAATTAAAACCTATTACTACAAATGCAGATTTTAAAATGTTACCAGTCAAGTATTTACAAAGCCAAAGCATTTATAACTCTGGATGGGTGATTTTTATGATTTCTATTGATTCATTACCTGTTTGTCTAACAACAACTTTATAAAGAAGCTCTACTGTCAATAATACTAAACCCTGATGAAGCAGGGGGTTTGTGCATAACCCCTGAAATGTGTTGGCTGTCAGCTTTTGTGTGACAAATGAATATATATATATTTCAATTAATTATTGGTCCTATGGTTTGACTCCATGTCTACTGAATTCCCCAGGGACCCCCACCAGGCAACAGAGTTACAATATTTTTGCAATAATACTCTTATAGGGCAATGCATTGGCCTCAAGTCTTTTTGTTAAAAGAAAAGGCTGATATCACATAAATAATTATATAGTTTCATGTAGATTGCAAAATGGACCTTGCAGTGCAATAGATTTTTTTTTTAATTGACAAATGATTTATTACTTTGTCCAGCCAATCCTTGCATTTACGCTACACTGTCAGCATCACATTATTTATTTATTTATTTAATTTAACCATACAGCCCAGTCATCTACCTTACCAAGTCTGTATTTGGACAATGAACGAGCACAGCTGAGTAATGGGGTTAGATTTCATACTTAAACCCATCTATTACCTGACATCACTCTCTTTTCAGACAGATATTGAGGATCAAAGAACAGCCCAAATCAGTGAGAAGATGCTTTTGTATTGGGGTGAAATGCTCTGCAATACCTAAGAGATATGGTAGATATAGAATAGAATAGAAGAAATAGAACCACTCAATAGAAGTGGTATGAATCTTGATCTGTATTACAAGTTCTGCTCCATCTTTATGACTGTTGTATAGTCATTGGGTAATTGTCTGCATCAGTCATAAGTATCCAATGAATGGCTAAATGTACAGGAAATCAAGATTCCATATCTGACTATTAGAAGCTAGTCTAGCTTGATGGGTTTGGAAGACCCAGAGGCCTTGGATTTGAGTACTGCGCTACATCGATGAATAAATAAGATGCCATTAGCAAGGATGATATTAAATAAAGTCATTCCACCCCATACCAGTTAAGTTCCTTGTCCTTATTTCAGCAGGTCTACTTACCAACCCCAGGTACCAAAGTTTAGTTAGTTACTGAACCAACAGGTACTCAAATGATGGCATAGTTTACAATTAACTAAGAGCCCATGAGGAAGCTGATTTGGATTCCCCAGATGGATGTTGGAGAGAAGACTCTTTAGTAATGATAGCTGATGAATAGGTTGATAGAAGCTAATTGCTTGTTTTTTTGCAGGAAGTCTTACTCGAATGACTGTCCAAAAATGTAGGCTCCGATTCTAAAATAAAAGGTTGGAATTTTCCAATGAAGTATGATCATTTGGAATAATTTCACAATACACCAACCCCTCCTCTACTAAGACAGAGCTGAGTAATGGCTTCACTAATATCTCAATCGGAATATCCCTTATTTTATGCAGAGCACGTCCTCAGGGTTAAATAGAATTCAGCAAGTAACAGCTTATAATTTAATTTTGATATGTCGAACAGAGATAAATCTTAGGAATTTGGCAGCTGAACTATCATCACGGCTATCTCAATCAATGAGTCAACAAGAGTATTTGTCTTCCTCTCATAAAATGACAAAGGCTTTGTGGTAAGTCAAATCCCCAAAGCCTTAGTCCATTTTTCAAGCTCTCCTTGTGCCTGCCTTTAAAAGGGTCACTCCTGGAACATTTGCAGAGTTGGCATATGGTAAATCAAATGAGACACCACTTTGTTAAACTGCATTATGAAGAAACAACTCATTGATTTAAGGCAGGCAATATACCATTAGGTATCTTCATCTTCTTAAAGCAGGCTTGCTGAGATAGATAAACAGAGAGTAATTGGATACTTACCTATTCAGTTCCAGGCTTTTTCCAATGCTAGCCGTATGATTGAAAGCCTCGGGTACTTGGTCATATGATCTCTGTTTATAGCTGAAGAATTATATTTGATAAAGATGCATGGAGTAGCTCACCAATATTGATTGTGCTGTTCTGCAATTTATCCACTCTTTAGCAATCTCTGGCAAAATTCCTCCTGAAAACAGTTGAATCACATTTCTTTCTATGGAGGGAACCATTCTCTTCTGCCTAAACTCTGTACTCCAGGTAAACAAGTCACCTCATTGCCAACTGTTTATTTAATTTCAGCAGCACTGAATAAGTGGAATGCAGTGGGGTAGTGAATGGCAGCTCCTGTTCCCAACCATCTCCATTCAGCAGAACCTATGTTCTATGTATGTACAATTATACTCCATGTGGTAAAATCATCCTTCAAAGTGTATCTATTGATCATTAAGATGCAATACTTTTTAAAAAAGACATAAGAAAGAAATGTAATGGTTCCATAAATTCCATTGAGATATTTATGGTTCAAGACGTACCGCATATGAACATTAATATTGACAGAACATAAGTTACATCCAGCAGGTGCGATTTTAAAGATTTACCTCCAAGCTCTAATTAGTCCTGAGTGTCATCTCATTTACTATAAAGGAAAATTACAGTTATATACCATATGGCCTTGTTATGTTGTAGTCAGTAATATATGGTCGATATCGCCACTTTCAAAGCAACTATAGTTCCTGTTTCTAATTAGTGACATACCACAGTGCATTCAAGTACAAATAGAAGATATGGAAGAGAACATTCAAAACCCTTGTATGATGAACATATTCTGATACCCCGATGCCTAAACTTAAATCATCAGTGTCAGATTGTGGTAATAATTTTAACAATATCTCTGTAATTATTCGGCTACCTAATTCTTTTCAGGGAAACATAAGATTTTGTATTTGGTACACTGTTTTGATTAATATTGTGCTCAAGTTGTCTTTTTATTATTTTTTAGGCTAAATCATTTAAAAAGGCATATATGTTAGAGTATTGAATTTTAAAAATCAGCTGAAAAGAGGATAAGAGTCAGGCAATGGATACCAAGTCATTACCATCTGGCAATTAAAAGTAGGGTAACTAGCATTTGGCTTGAATTTATTTAAACAATGAAAAAGTTCACAGTGCTATGATACATTCTAAAATATTAATCTATCTGTTTTGCGATCCAAGCATCACCATGAACATAGAGTTTTTGACCCGGTGTTGGCTCTTGGTCCCAGTAATGGTGCCATATGTTCAGGCAACAATGTGGGGTGAGATGGGTTAGTTTATGGAAGGGGCCAAATTGATCAATGGCCCTTTGAAAGTCAATCCTTCAAATATGAAAGTTATCCTTCAAAAATCTCTATTCTCACCTAGGTCCGGTGTGGCATCACCTCCCAGGGCTTCTTCTGGGATCTGTACCACCATTGCACTTCAAACTAGTTTTGTTGCTGTGCCTTGCCATGACATTACCACACCTCTGCCATATTCTTTAGCCTGAAAAGCCAATGGAAAGTATCTGCATGACCATGGTAGTGACATGGGCACCCAAAAAAGTCCCTGCCAATCAATAGTGAAAAAAAGAAGACTCAGGCCCCAGAATGTCACATGACCTCAGATTTAGATACGTAGAAGGAACTTATGGGTAGGTTTTTCAACTACACTCAGCAACTACAATAGGTTGGGACGTTGAGTCCAATGGGGCAGTGGGGATTACTAGAGATCTTTTTTTTGGCGAGTTTTATATTTCCATGGATTTTAACACTTTCCATTGTGCCAATCTGCAAAAATGTGTTCAGTAAAGGCTGATAATTTCAATCACAATTTTTCAGCTTGGAAGCCATATAGCAACGTGTAATTACTTTCCTTGGAGATGAATGCTGACTATATAGTAATTCATAAGTTTTTTATGAATATGCATGGTCTAGCCTTTCTAGAAACATGTATTAATCTATTGACACCCAAGGGAAGTATAATATATTGATTAAAATGCAGCTGAGCAGGAATTGGAAAGACTTTAAATGGAAATTCATTTAAAACTGCTTAAGTAAGCCTTTTCTTTGTTACTGAATAGTTTGTTAAAGCGCTAAAAACATGAGAAAGGTACTTTGCTCCATGAAGTTTGATTTAGAGGCTGTTGTCTCACTTACACACCATCAATATTTCATTTCTTTTTAGCTGAACTCCTGCAGAAGATGAAATAAAATAAATAAATAGCCTAGTAAAAGTTTCACTTTTGCTACAAAATAAGTTTTAAATTTAGAGCTGTGTGATACAATAACCCATTCCTACCTTTAGATGTCCTCGGTCTGCCAGATTGCTTGA
This sequence comes from Pyxicephalus adspersus, assembly GCF_032062135.1. NCBI lineage: Eukaryota > Metazoa > Chordata > Amphibia > Anura > Pyxicephalidae > Pyxicephalus > Pyxicephalus adspersus. The sequence goes on along the minus strand of NC_092860.1, from coordinate 4,143,880 downwards.
AGGCCGGAAACATTACGCCCACTTTCTCTTATCCAGGCTGTCATAAACACACCCCCTGGGATGATGTCATAATTTGGACCGGGTCTCAAAGAACAGCACTCAGTGGCACAGATTTGTTGAGTAAATGTTCAGTTTAGGTGAAATGACTGCCGCAAAAAAAATTGAAATGTTTTCATTTTACATTATTCATACCCCCAAAAACATGTCTACATTAAATTATTATAAGGATAAAGTATATCTAAGTAAGGGCATCAAGGACTTTCACTTCCCTTCCACACACAGAAGAAGTTGTTCAAGGCATCAAGCACTGGTCACATGGGACCAGGTAAGGCGACTCAGCCAGTGTAACCTCAAAGTTGTTTCTCATATTCTCTGCAGGGGTTTTATTTGCCATGGTCAGAAGTAAGAAACAGAACATTAGGGACTTTAAAGCCCTTTTGGAGTAGAATGTAGGTAGATCATGTAGGAACACAATGGAGTGAAGTTCTTCTGTTACTTATGTGTTATATGTTTTATGTGGTTGCAGTTTGAACTTGTCAGAGTATCTAATACCTAAAAAAAGAATTTGTGAGGCATGTATTTGTTTTCCTTGGTTTGTTCTCTGGTTAAGCTCAATGTTTATGGAGGTCCAGGACTTGGATGTCCTCAGAAAAGATCTGGTGCTGGAGGGTTCCTGGAGATGGAGTTGAAGGTCTCAGAAAAGGATGTGATGCACAGATACAAAAACAGTTTGGTTGTTGAGAGATTGTCTAAGGATGGACATGATATCAAGGAGATATCATTAGAAAAAAGCTTTACTGGAGGTAGAAATTGGTAAAACATCAAATGAATTTTGTAGCCAGTATACAGCCTGCTTGAGAAAAGCTCAGGTCCATTTTACATTTACATAAATACTATACAGCGACATCATGTGTCATTGTACAAAATTCTGTATATCTCTTTTTAAAGACAAGAATGAGAGAGAAAAACATAATGGTGTGTACATTATATAGATTTATTCTCTAAAAATGATCTATATACTATATGTACATAAATATATATAATACAAGCTAGAAGAGATTTTACTTTTGCTGTAAATTGTTGACATGCTTGCATTTTTTTTAACTTAACATTTTTTAAGGCAGATGCATTTTGCCAATGCCTCCTATGAGGACTGTGTATTGCGAAGTAAATTATTTAGCATTTTTTTCCCTCTCGTTTCAGTCTGGTCAGACACAGCTTACAGGAAATCCCATATGCACAATCACTTTGCATCTAAGCAATCAATAGGAGGTATAGCAGGAGAATTGAAGTTTTAAACCTTTCATGTGTTGAGAAACTCGCTGGAGTTGAAAATTTGATCTGGTTGGTATATCCAGCTTTCAGACCGCAGGAAAAATTGATATGTTTCAAAGAACTGTAGAAACCAATTAAGTAAAACAGAGGAGGTAAGGAGTAAAATATTGGAAACTTAAAAGAACAAAAAAGGAACAAAAAAAATAACAAGACAAAATAAAGTTCTGTACAAGGTTTATTTAAAATCCAATTAACGACAAGGCTTAGCACTTAACACTTTAAATTGCTTAACACTTTTTAAATTGCTATTGGTAACAATTCTAAAAAAAACACCAAGCTACCATATTTATGAACTATAGTGTATTTAATTTTCTTATATATGTATATGAAGAAATAGGCCCAATAGGTAGGATGTTGGTTCTCCTTGGGGAGTTCCATGTTTCTCCCACCCTCCATGTGTTTGCTAAATTTCCCCCATCAAGAGAGAGCATGCCAGCTGGAATACCATGTGGTGGTGAAGTCAAGAGAAGACCTGAAGGGTGAGAGGTCGAATCTTGATTCTCTCCGGAAAGTGGAAAATATGATATAGTTAGCTGTAGTCCAGTGGGGGACATCAATCATGCTATCTCCTGGAAGTTCAGGTAAGGATTCAGAGTAATTGACCCCTGTATGCAAAGGAAACTGCCCTGATGAAAGTTTTCCATTCCAAAGGAAAGGATTCCACTGAGGGTTATCATAGTGAACCAAATCTTTGGAGCACAGAGATGGTCGAGAACACTAGATGAGGCACCATTAACAAAAATCATGGGTGCTATTGGCCAGTTTGGATTCCTCTAAGAAGTGAATAAAAGTTCCCAATGAAAGAGAGTAAGGGATGGATTATCTGCTGTTCCTATATGATAGGCAATAGATACTGTTGAGTATCCCTTGCAATGTGATTATTACCTTGAGAGGAAAACAGTCTAAATTCCATTAGAAAACCACCCCCGTTGTGCTTGAACTGGGCCCTCACTTATTAAAGCTTTCCCATACTGGAGAAGATAGAATATTATGGAATAACATGGGTGGCCTAACAAACCTGGAATGGATTTGGTCAAGGATTGAAAACAATTGCCAACTTTTTTTATTTTTTTTTAGAAACACTTTCCAGGTTTGTTTGATTATGCAGATTCTCCCATGCTACTGTCTTCTCTAGGAGAGCTTTATCAAATCTGTCCTATTGGACTAAACAGCAAGTTTGAAAGTATATTTGTAAACTAATGTATTAGGAATTGTGTTCTACTAGCCTAGAAATCTATTCTTTGCACAAAGCAAAGCCTGTTTGGTAACTAATTTTCTAAAAAGTTTTATGATACAGCTTGGTCACTAAACAGACCCCAGCCTGGGAAAGAACAATGAAGAACAAACAACACATTATTGAGATTGTACCTGGATAAAAGCAATATAATAACAATAGAACTCTAATTATATCAGAGGTATCACCTTCTCTCTCTCTCTCTTTCCCAAGTTAAGTGTTGGTCTTCAGGGGAAAATATATGGCTGGTATTACGAAATTTAAAGTATGTTTTTATACAATTACCATTTAATATAATTATGTTAATCAAACATCAACCCTAGATAGATAAAAAATACACAAAGTGGCTATTATGAATAAACCATTAAATCTATATGAAATTAGCCTCTTGCATGGCTCTGGGAAGAGAAGAGATATAACAAAGAGCCAATCAGGTATATGCAAATATGGCAATGGACATGCTGGGTGACCAGAGGGACAACCTTATCAGGTTGCTGATGTTATTTTACTGTCCAATTGGTAGGCAAGAAGTATAGAGAACACTATTCTATTCCTAATATTGAAATGTCAATCAACTCCAGTTATTGAGGGCCACAATCTGAACATATTTTATTGTATTTCTCAAACAAACAGCAGTAAGAAGGGAAGGTATGGTTTATGAAAGAAATCCATGCTTGTATGTGGCCCTCTAATAGTGGAGGTGAACAGCCCTCCCATGCGGTCCAAACCCGTAATAGAGGAAATGGCGTTATCTATCTGGCTGTTCCGAATCTATAGTCTGGATAGACAGAAATGCAATTCCTTCAGCACGTAAAAAAGTTTTCTTTTATATGTATTGTATCTCTGCATACAGATGTTTGCCTGGCTTCAGCTATACCTGAAGTCACTGGAATTTTTTAGATTTAACTTGAGTTGTACAGATACAAGCTGACATAATAATTGTAGCGTTAGGTCGAGGGGATATCATACCCCTAGTCTATTTTACAGTAGTATGTTAAAGAGCATGGTACTCAAAAAATAATTAAAAATGTTAAAAACAATCCAACTTTATCGCACATCAGCATTAAAAAATATAGATTTACATGACCTGTGCCTGTGTCAGCATGTGTCCATATACAATCAAAGTGTTCTGCAAAATTTAATTTACTCTACATATACATTGTTCAGTACCCATTCCAATCACATCACTTAACAGTGACAATCTGATCCTCAACCTTCTCAACATGGGTAATCCCTTGAAATATTGTTAATGTCTTCAGGGAACCCCGGCTATAATTACTATATTAGCAACTCACAGTATATTAGCAAGGTGGTCAATGGGAAAAATTCCTCTTAAATTGCTGGCCAGGAGGAAGAATGACAACCTTACGAATAGTCAAAAAGATCATTGGTGTTCTCATTGCTCAGAGAACCCCCAACAACCTCTGGAGGAACCCTGGTGGAGAAACATTTCTTTTCCTGTTTCGCAGTGAGATGCTTCATCAGGAAGAATCAGAACCAACAGTCATCTAGTAGACACAAGATGACCCATAAGGTTTTTGGCCTATGGCATGTTCATCCCTAATCTTCTCTTTGAATTGCGTAATTTCCAGACAACAAAAAGTCATCACAATTCTATCTTTTCCATTGATTGGAACCTGACTCTCACATATTGATAAGAAATACCATCCTGTAACAAAACTGACAATTAATAAACTGATTCTATGCTAGCTTACCAGTGATATTTATTCTCTCTGGGCTCTCCAGTAATCGAAGAAAGTTTAATAAAAAAAAGTCTATTGTAAAAAGAAATGAATTTGTTCTTTCTTTCCAGATTGACATTCATAAAAGTGACACGCCGATAAAGCCTGCCTACGATAAACATTTTCAAGGACACTTTAAGTATAATTCTTTATCTCCTAAATTTTCCTTTTTTTCCTTTGATTCATTATGACAGCTGTCAGATGGAAATATACTTAATAACTGTATGTAGAGGGTACAATAGGTCCTCATTTGCCTATACGGTTTTCATTATTACCTTTTGTGATAGCGATGAGTTTCATCATTAAAATGCATGTCAATTGGCATCATTGTCTTGCCATTGAAGACACGTGGAATTATTTTATTCAGTTTGCTATTTCAGGAAAGCATCGAAATACTTGCTACAGAGAATGAGAAGAAAAAAAAATCTCTTTGGCGGCTGAGATAGTATTGTTAAGATTTTCCTGACTCCTGTTATCTTTCATGGCTTCCTTTACTTCTAATTACAAACTTCTCGACTTGTCTCTCTGGTTGGATGTGTGAGGCATTTCAAAAAGTCATTTTTCTTTTGTTTATTTTAGACGCTTTTGAAGCATAATTGGCATAAGGATGATGTCTGGAATAAAAGATCACCAACGTATTTGTTGATGTCCTAGAGAAGGATATGCCGCAAGGTGATACTTTCTTTTCTTCCAAATAAGAACATTCAAACTTTTTTTCTTTCCCGTAGTGGGCCTTTGGTGTCACCGTGCTACATTTTCTGCTGTGACAAGTTTCATTCTGTTCCTACTCTGGGCTGCTAAAAGACTGAATGCCAAATAAGACGCAAAACCAATTCATAGTAATGTATAGGAGTTGGAGGACCCGAAAATGTATTCTGAAGTCCTATTCATAAGGAATCATTTATTCTAGATAAGCATGCTCTGAATCTGAAATGTAATTTTTTTGTTCCTTTAATATTCTTTTATTAGTAATATTGATATTATTATTATTATTTATAATAATAAAAATAATATTAATATTAATAATAGGCAGTATATATATAGTGCCAACATATTATGCAGTGCTGTACATTAAATAAAGGTTGCAAATGACAGACAGATACAGACAGTGACACAGAAGGAGGGTGCTGTCCAGAAGAGCCTAAAATCTTAGAGATTCTTAAAGGAATATTGCCATGCAGAAGGTTGTGCTAAAGGGTGACACTTATTTTGCCGTATGTACTACAAACAAATGGTTGAAAAAGTCCAGTTGTGACCAAAAATCACAGCAATTTTAAAAATTAGGCTGTTTGGAGGATAAAATAAAAAAGCAGGTTGTGCTGCATCATTTAGCTTCAATCTGGAGTTCTCAGTCTGAGCGCCACTACCATTCAACCTTCTTTCTCTGACTCCCGGTTGTCTTGTACCAGCTATAAACAGCTATTGATTTTCATAGCACAGAGGCGTTTCCTGGTGGTAGAGCCACTTTCCAGGCGAGGCGGGGAAAGGGGTTCTGAACTGATTATGGGAGCACGGGGATGCAACATGATTTAGTTCAAGTGTGATTTATTAAAGGAAAACAGGCGATTCATTTAGCAAAATCAGTTATTACTTTGCAGGAGATATTTTACTTCAGTTCAGTAAATGAGACACAGCTCTCCGAACTTCAATCATTCAATGAAGAGGCCATATCAGCCAGATCACCCTCACTGGGCATTCCGGTAGGCTCCATGCACAGCACGTTGTACAGCTGTGTGTGCAGTGGGGGGCAATTGATCTCATGAATAGCTCATTCATTTTACTTATATGTAAATGCTGCAGTTCAGCTCTTTATTAAAAGAGTTTCTCTAAATTTTGAGGACAACTTGTTACCCTCACACAAGAAAGTTTCATAGATAAATGCAATATATAACATTAATGTTGAACTCAATTATTTCTTGGTTTGAATATTCTCATCTTCAGTTTTCTGCGCCTAAAGTTAAACACATTTCAGCCTGTGTGTTAAACTCTGCAGTCTTCTCTAGATTTAAATTTTTCATTTTGAGTTGCCATTTATATTTCAAGTTGATAAACTTTCATTTTGGTTTAATTCAAAAAGTGATTCACAGGAAGGAACAAAGCAATATTTCTGAGCCAAATATTTCAAATAAATATATATTGAAGCAATAGAGATGAGCGGACCATGGATTTTATGAGTTTTAATGAGCAAATCAGCAAGGGTAAGCAAGACTAGTCTACGGTGGCCAGAATATTGTATTGGGGAACCATTCTAATTTTGCTGTGCCACAAACTAGGCTTTCATTCCTAAGTGAAAAAAATGTATCAATTATACCTATGGATTGCGATGGTAGCAGTCATGGTGGGGTTGATGGTAAATATGAGCGGTGACTGGCTTTTTTGTATTTTATGCATTAAATAAACATAGCAGCATTTTGTAGCTTCCTACAACTTCAAGGACATCAAAATAGACATTACCTTGTCCAGTATTTGCTTTTTCCAAAAGAGCACTCTATAAACTAAAGCTTTTTGTACTTTTTTGGTTTCCAAATAATCGTGTTTCTCTGTCTTCCACTCTTTACAAGTCTTTAGGAGACATCATGTGAGTAGTCTCATATGCTTGTTTGGCTTACAGTACCATCTGTATGCTAATGACACTCAAATCTATCTGTCCACCCCTGACCTGTCTGCCTCAGTCCTGGATAAGGTCTCATGCTGCTTGACAGCCATCTCATCATGGATGTCTGACAGGTTTCTGAAACTCAATCTGGATAAAACTGAACTCATCCTCCCCCCTCAAATTCCAAATCTCCCTCTGACATATTTCTAACAGTTAATAACACTGTTTTTTCGTTCCACCCATCAGGCTCATTGTCTTGACATCACCTTCAATTCTGCCCTCTCATTTACCCCCCGAATTCAGAACATTTCCAGGTCCTGTCACCTTCAACTACACAACATCTCCAAAATCTGCCCCTACCTGTCCCCATAAACCAACAAACTCCTTGTAAACACTCCTATCACCTCTCGTTTGGACTACTGTAACATCCTCCTCTCTAGTACTCAACAAACCCAACTCTCTTCTTTAACATCTATTATGAATGCTGCAGTCAGATCTATCCATTCTTCCCATCTACCTAACCACTGGACACAGAGCCTACCTATCACTCCTCTTTTGCTGCCTCTCTTTGTAGTTCTCTTCAATGGCTTTCATTTAACCTTAGATTCACAACTCTTTTCCTGCTTACCTTTCTGACCTAAAAAATACAACCCTATCCGTTCTCTTTGCTCTTCCAACGACTTACTAATGACGTCCTCTCTCATAACCTCTGCTCATTTAAAAGAGCACTCAAAACCCAGCACTTTAACCTCACCTACGCGTCTTTGTCTGTCTCTTAAATCCTCACTACTTACCAATAGGGATGAGTGAACGAAATTTGTCAATTCGATCTCGCGGCGAATCGGACCTTTTTCACTTACTGAACATATAAGCAAGACTGGCCTTGTGAGTTCAGCGGTTAAATTCAAATTTTTCAGGACTTGCAAGAGCAATCAGGGGAGCAGAGCTGACAGCCCTGCTCCCCTGATTGCTCTTGCAGCCCTACCAGAAGTGTAGTATATATTCTTGGATAGAGATTTTCTATCCAAAAACACAGGAGTCTCATGGCTGTTCTAATAAATAAATGCAGCCGTGGGAATCATCCTGTGATGATTCCCACGGCTGCATTCATTGATGAGCACAGCCGCGGGACTCACACTAACAGGAGGCGTACTACGGCTGTGCTCATCAATGAATATAGCCATGGGAATCATCCCGTCAGTTTGCGATCCCTGGGCACTAGAGGTTAATTGAGGACAATAAAGTGAGTCTCCCTATTCATCACCTCTAGTGCTCTGTGATTGGCTGACGAAGGGCAAATCCTGATGGCTTGAGCTCAGGGTTACTCCTCCTGTCAGTGAGAGTCCCATGGCTTCATTCGTAGATGAGCACAGCCATGGGACTCTCACTTGTGGGGCATCTTATCAATGATTGCAGCCCAGTCTGCAATTATTTAGAAGAATGTATAATCCCTGGGGCACTACAGGTTAATTAACCTGTAGTGCCCTGGGGATCATAGTGAAACTGCAGAGTTCATCTGCAGCTCAGTTCCCACAGTCACATGACCGTGGGAACTTTGCGGTTACAACTGTGACTGTCGGCAATCTCCGGGGCACTACAGGTTAATGAACATGTAGTGCCCAGGGGGTTGCATACTGAGCTAATCAATGATTGCAGATGAGTCTGCAATCATCGAAAATAGCATGTAATTCCTGGGGCACTACAGGTTAATTAACCTGTAGTGCCCTGGGGATTGCACACTGAGCTAATCAATTAATAACTAATTAATAACCTGAAGTTCCCCAGGGATCATAGTGAAACTGCAGAGTTCACTGCAGTGTTCCCACATGACCGTGGGAACTTTGTGGTCACAGCTGTGACTCCAGGCGATCCCTGGGCACTGGAGGTTGAATGGGGACAAGTTTTCCCATTCATCACATCTAGTGCCCTGTGTTCTTGGATAGATTGCTCTTGCAGCCCTTAATAGTCCCTAAAAATTCTCCCACCATTGACTTGAATGGTGTTCAAATTTGACATTCGATCACCCGAACAATATCTCACTATTCGATCGAATAACTGTCGAATCGAATAGTGAGATATTCAACCAACACTAAATGTAGGCCCAACAAAATTTATTTGTGCAAATATACCCTATCACCCTATATATATAAATAAAATTCAGCAAATGCATGCTTGCTACCTGACCTGACTAAGGCTTACAGTCCCTGGAATACTTGAAAAAATGTGTGAAGAAGAGTGAAGATGAAAAAGCAAGGGTGAAAACCATTTATCCAAAATTTTACATTTACATTTACATTTATGGATGATTTGTAAATCTATTAACTTTTTGTCTTTTTGACAGATTATACTGTAGTATGCACTCTGTAATCTAATTTATATTTGCATACCATAAGTGGGATTAAACAGATAATAATTACATAAAACATTGAAAAGCAATTGCCTCTATACAAAAGGTGATTTCATCTAAATGAATTGGTTTTCATAATATGGGCCACATTTAAAGTGCCAGCCATCATATAACCAGTCGGACCACAGGACAAAAAATCTAACCATTTAATACCGGCTTCCCCTTCACACCTCCAAATTATTCCGACTTGTTAAATAAATTGTTTGATTAATAATTTAGTTTAATGTTTCAATGAAATTCATTTCAATATATCCCGTGACCTTTATTCTTCCTCTTTATTGCTCATTTCTATTTGTTTCTTTGCACTAAGCCTAATTAAACTATTTTTCTTTTTGGAAGAAGTGGAAAATATTCCTGCATGTTATTGTTATGCTGTGTGCAGAATTAACTGCTTCTCTTCTCGTGGATCTGGAGTTTTATTTAGAACAACGCAAACGTTCTCACAAGCAATCTATGCTGATAATTAGATGGCGGATTATAAATAACGCTCATTTGTAACACATTTACTTCTTCTAAATTAGATTAGAGTTGTGCTATAACTGCCTTCCAAATACTGTATACAGCTAATACAATAATAGACTAAAATATTGGGATGGCTGTGGACACTCGAGTATTCAATGCCGTCTGACCTCAGCTGCCCCTTAGTCATCTCTTCCATTACAATTCTCTCAGGCAGTACTGTTCAGTTATAAGTTGTTAAACTTATTTGCGAAAAAGAGCACTGCTGGCCTGAATCTATGAAAATTTGCTGTTTTTGCTACCTAGTTTTAATTTCAGATGGTGTGCAGCTTGATGGCCTTTAGCATAGAACCTCAGAACACCAATAAATGGATTATCAATGAGAGCCACCAAACAAAACACTTGCACTCATTAAAATAAAACACTTATTTTTAATTTTCTTTAGCCACAATATACGGCTAGTTGGACAGCTCCAAAAGATATAGAGTGTTATTCTGACCTCGGTTCAGAGCATAAAACGTGCACAATCTGATTTCTGATCTGATATATGTCATTGACATGTATAGTATACATGACCTTGTCAATATAAACACTGGACTGTGACAGCTGTCATCCTCTGACAGCCAGATTGACTGTGCCGAACAACACCTGTCATTGGCAGCTATCATTATCACAGTGGTTGGATTGGCTTTGCCATACTTTACCTTTAATTCACAGCTATCACCATCCAGAATCTGGATTGGATGAGCTGTACTTTACCTTTCATTAATGGCTCTCATTGTCCAGTGGCCAGATTGGATGAGCTGTACTATACTTGTCATTGACAGCTGTCATCATACAGTGGCCGCATGAAGGCACTGAGGTATAACTATCATTACATCATGACAGCTGTCATTATCCTGCTGATGGATTGGCTGAGCCACAATATAAATGCCAATGACAGCTGTCATCCTCCAGTGGCTGGATTGGCTGAGCCACACCATCCTTGTCATTGACAGCTGTCATTGGCCAGTAGCTGGATTGGCTAATTGTCAATTGACAGCTGTCATCATTCTAATTCTGGATTGGCTGAGTCATGATATACATGCCAGTGACAGCTGTCATCATCCAGTGGCTGCATTAGCTGAGCTGCACCATACTAATCTTTGACAGCTGTCATTGTATGGCAGCTGGTTTGGCTGAGAAGTACTATAACTGTCAATGGGAGCTGTTATTATCCTAATGCTGAATTGGCTGAGCCATACTATACCTGTCAATGGGAGCTATCATCACCCGGTGGCCAGATTGGTTAAGATGTACTATGCTTGTCATTGACAGCTGTCATCGTTCTGCAGCTGAATTCACAGAGCCATTATATAGCTGCCATTTACAGCTGTCATCTTCCTGTTGGTGGATTGGCTCAGCCCTACTATACATGCCAATGACAGCTATCATCGTTCAGTGGCTGGACTGGCTGAGCCGTAAACTTGTCAGGTATACTATGGCAGATAAAAAATACCATTTCCGAATGTTCATATCTGATTGGATTTCTCAACCAACTGACCTGAATTGATCCAGGTCAACATTCTCCTGTTCCAAGCACCTGTAATATTTATAATTCATTAATCGCACTTTAAGAACTTTTTTTTTATACTTCTTAGAAAAGTAGTTTTTTCATCAATGTTGGCAGCAGTAGAATGCTACAAATGTGCATTACCAGGCTCTTCTAAGAAGTTAGGATTTATATCTGCTTTGGAAGAAAATTGCCAGCATACAGTTTAAAAATAAAAATCCAGAATGTGCATCACTAATACAGACTACAAATAAAGGAGGACTGCTTCATTCATCGACTGTCCCAGCGGAATGATACTAAGGACTTTAAAGTGCTGCTCCAGTAAAATAACTATATATTTAGGTGTAAATCCACATAACAACACGCTCTCCAGCTGAAATGATATGAAAGCGCTCAGCAACTTCTGGCATCTCAGGGAGTATTAGCGATTAGGAGCTTTATGTGCTGAATTCACTTAAATTCACCTAAAATGCATATTATAACAAGATGCAAATGTCAATAGGCCGGGCATGATATAAAAATGACACTTTTCAAGAAACAAGCGAGAAAAAAAAAAATATCTATGTAGAAAAATGAGCAGAACAATCCCCTGGGTTTGGGGTTCTCTGCAGATCCATCAGTGAATATCAGCAAATAGCACCGAAAACGTCGACTGGCCCACTAGCTTCCATCAAGATGGCTTTTTTTTTTTTTTTTGCTGTATTCAACACACATTTATAACAGCCACCCTTTTATATAATGGAATTTTTTTTGTGTTTTTTGTTTTTCTTTTAATCCTTTTTTAAAACTTTTTTGGGGAGGACCGCTGCCATTTCGTCTGTAGTGTTGCAGCAGTAAAAACTAAAGGAGCCTCCTAGGATACGTACATGCATCATGCGTCATCAGGAGGCTTTCCTGTAATATAAAAATAAAGTTCTCAATCCCACACATCCACAGTGAGATCGCCACTTAATTTTACAGTTATAAGAGGAGGGAAGCCAACTCAGCATGGCAGTTTCTGGGCTCAGTGTGTCGATGGATCAAAGGCATTTTACAGGTAAAGGTAAGTGTATTTTTTTGTTCCTCTTTAACAACTGAGTGAAAAGACCCTTTTACGGGTCTATTGGGTCTATTTTTACATTTTTTCTTACCCTGTTTCCCCTATAATAAGGCATTGTCTTATATTTTTTGAAATGCCAAAATATGCCCTAGGTCTTATTTTCAGGGGGATGTCTTATTTTTCCATGAAGAAGACTACAGTACACATTTACTCTTGAAAATCACTCATAATCACTCATGTGCCATCGATTGTCCCCTTCTTATCACTCTGTGCCATTGATTGTCCCCTTCTGATCACTCATGTGCCATTGATTGTCCCCTTTCTGATCACTCTGTGCCATTGATTGTCCCCTTCTGATCACTGACTCGCCGGGTAACAGACTCTGTTAGGGCAGGGATCAGCAGCTTGCTTGTCCTTTGAAGTTACTTTCAGTTTCACTCTGCACTGCAGCCAGCATCGAGGAGTCACACAGAGGCACACAGTATCAGGTATCGGAGGATGTCTTATTTGCGGGGGATGCTTTATTTTAATTGTTTGAGCAAAAATCGGGGGGGTGGCTTATTTGATGGGGATGCCTTATCATCGGGGAAACACGGTACCATAATTGTCACACTTACCTCTTTCTCGCTAAAGCCCTGGCGCCTCTCCTGCACATGCAGGCAGTTCTGAGCCCAGGCACGCCTGCTCTTCCAGATTTAATTAGTATCCCCCTCCCGCTGGCCAATATGGAAATAGCCTCTTAATCCACCCTGGCTATTTAGCTGGCTCAGACACAGCACTTTGTGTTCGTGTGTCTTCACTACTTCTGAGCCCCCTAGCTCTGCTGAGCACTTCTCATACACCTGACTGTTTAATTACTGTTTTCCCTGCCCAGCTCCTGTGCTAACCTCTTGCCTCTTATTATGTGGTTTCTCTGCCTGTTCCCTTGTGCTGTTCCTCTGTGAGTGTGTTATTGCCTGTGCCTGCTGGATTTCTGGTTCCTGACCCCTGGTTTGTTCCTGACCCCTCTTGCTTCCTGCCTGCATTGACCCTGGCCTTCCTTGACTATTCTCCTGCCTAGTGATTGGCCATGTTGCATTATCCCGCCCGCCCTTGTGTGCCCAAGGACAGCAACCTGGCAGTAACCAGCAGCGCAACATCCTCAAAACTGGAGCCTCTGGAGAAGACTCCGTCTCCCCAAGCCTGACAATATTTTCACCCAACTTTTATCGAAGATGTGCACATTTGCACTGGTGCATTGATTCACTAATTCTTTTATTGAATCAGTTGTTGAAAATGTGTGAATTTTGGGTAAAAGTTTGGTAATAGCATTTAATTATAAATCCCTAAAACATGTTAGGGTAAATCTAGAAGTAGTCACATTTACTCTAATTTGTTGTAAAGTCAAAGTTTTGTTACTTGTCCAAGCCACTTCTTCAGAGCTGGGAGAATAAAAGAATTATACCAAAAGGCCACACTTACCCTTTCCTTTCCTTTTTTTTAGGTTATTGTAGTATATTTATGCTTTGGCTTTATGGCATTGTTAACTTGTTTCCGTGTGACTAATTTTTACGGTCCTGCAATTTGTCTCTTTCACTTATAAAAAAGGTTTGTTAAATTTGGCCACCCTGTGCCATCTGTGCACAGAATTTTTATGGCAGTACCTTAACAATTACCAATTTGACATGCTTTGTAGTCCGTTGTTAAGTACATGGAATTTATCACAACTCATTTTTATCTCAATTATAATTGTGTGGCTAGGAAATTCCTGCAACAAGTCACAGAATAAAAGTAAAGCATTATTTAACATACAACAAATAAAAGTGTTTGACTAAAGTCCAAAGCCCCCAAAATATTGGGTCTTATGTTTTAATGTGTGTGCAATGCATTCCCATTAATACTTTCTCTCCCTTGCAAATCCTTAATGTCCGTGGCTACAATTCATGGTCTGTTCAAAATGTTTTTATTTGTAGCCTCCCCACTGTGCTGTACAAAAAACTACAAGTCTAACATTAACATCCATCCATATTATACAATGCTAGAAATCTGTCACACTTACCTCTTCCTCGCTAAAGCACAGGCACCTCTCTCCTGCGCATGCCTGCAGTTCTGATTCTGGGCTCACCTGCTCTTCCAGATTTATTCAGTATCGCCCCTTGTGCTGGCCAATCAGAAAATAGCTTCTAAATCACCCTGGGCTATTTATCTAGCCCAGACACAGCACTCAGTGTTCCTGCAACGTGTCTCCACTAGTGCTGAGCCCCTAGCTCAGCTGAGCAGTTCCTTTACACCTGTTGCTTAATTCAGTGTTTCCTCTGTCCTGCTCCTGTGTCTTGTTGCCCAGTCTGTTGTTTCCAGCCCATTTCCTTGTGCTGTTTCACTGTTCCTGTCTGTCTGTGGATATTCCTGTGTCACCTGTGCCTCCTGTTGCTTCCAGTGTCTCCTGTGTTCTCTGTGTCTGCGGTGGCCCCTGTGTGACGGGTGTCTATTTCCTGGATCATTGGTATTTGACCCCTGGCTTGTCCCTGACCTCTCTTGCCTTCTGCCTGCCTTGACTACGCTTCTGCTTAGTGATTTGGTACGGTGTATCATCCTGCCCACCTTGGTGTGCCCAAGGATGGCAACCTGGCAATAACCAGCAGTGCACATTTTCACCACTAGAGGCTCTGGTGATTATCTGGTTCCTGCCTAGACTCTGCGCCTTTGCACTTCTCAGGGCTCACACCACTTCCATGCAAGCCGTAGCACCCCCTAGTGGCCTTGTCTCTCCAAGTCCAAGTATCACGAGACATAGGGTTTTCTTATAGGGCAGGATTGGTCGCAGTTGGGTAGTTTTCTGTACAGTTGTGACCATCGATCACCAAAAAAACATTCCCAGACTCCTTCTGCAGTACATTACCTTTAGTTTTTAAAGGGTACATGACCTAAAGCAGGAGGAACATATCTGACATTTAGGACCCAGTCCTGGAGTCCTGTACAATATACGTGTGTATATCTTAACAGGAGGACTGTAACTTTAGATCTCCTTTTGATCATCTTAATGATTACAAGGACTAAAATCCAAAAGATAAATGAGGAGGGCGAGGAATCCTCTGGATAGGGAGGAAAGGACTAGGCAGTTCTGGATGTCCTCCAGCCAGGAAACAAGGTGGGTTCTATCTGACTTGCTGAAGCTTATAATGTATATTTTAAATGGAACTTTGTATGTTCTGCTATGTGTAACCTTAGCTCACCCTTTACTATCAGAATGTAATCAAGACAGAGCTTGGGAAATCCTGGACTACAACTATGAACACAGAATAGATTGATGAATGTTCATGATCATCTCTGGTAAAACTCTAGCACGTGTACAGCAGTCTCCCACTGCTGTATAGCGATCTTCCATGGTGGATTTTTTGAACAACTAATCATGGACAATTGCTGTAATTTTCCATAGGGGGGAAGCAGCGGGGTGTCTCCTGCTTGCCAACCCTAATCCTATCTTCATAGGACTGAACAGCGTTGTGTGTACGGGGTTGGTTCATTCTAGTATTGCTCAAAATGATCAGGAAAGATCATTTCCAGCAACAGAAAATTGACGTCTGTATGAAATCTTTATATTAACAACTACTCAATCAGTGAATGTTTAGTGAAAGTCCCGCTCATTGCTAAATTAATATGCCCCTTTGACTTTTAGCAAACTTTTCAGTTTCTGCAAAACAACTGCAAGCATCCCAACAAGCCTGGAATTACAACAAGCTTGGTTTCCACCTGTTTTTTCCCAACTTATCATTAAACTCCATGGGGATTAAACTAGTTGCTGATTGCAGTTGTTAAGTAAACTGCCTCTCCATTATCCAGTGATTAACAGAAATCAAAAACAATAGGTAACAGTTACGCAATAACAAAATGGATTGTCGAGTGACACTTACAGAAAGGAATTGTTTTAATATTATCAAATAGGAAAACATTCAGAATACCAAAGTCTTTGGCTTTTCATTGGTTCGTACAAGCACATAAAAATGATCTTAACGTTATCTCAATGCTTTGTGGACTTTTATTCAAATGTGACAATTCATATAGACATGCTAATAGGAGAAGAAGTCTCAGAGATAAGTTTATAATGGCTCTATTCACTTTCCATTTACAGGATGAGGTGGGCCCAGGAGGAACTAAGATTATAAGAAGTTAGGAGTTAAATGATGCTTGCTATCATATTGAGGGGGGATTATGCCAAAAAAGGAATTGAGGGGGAAATCTCAAGTTCATCAATCAAAAAATATGATGCCTTCTGCATTCTTCCTCCCAAACTAACCTATATAAGAACAGCTAGAACTGAATTATTTTCCTTAAAGCGGAACTAAACCCACAGTACTCGTCCATGCCCATTCAATCACAGGTTTCTGTTATCTTCCTTTTTTTCTGCTACCTCCTTACAGTTTTTAGCCGGGCTGAGCCAGGAGGTTATAACTCCCATGAGCCTGCATGTGCATGATATCTTCCCAGTCCAGCCAATGAAGATCAGATCAAGAATAAAGATCGGGATACGAAAGGAAGGAAATGAGAAGATGGTGGCTCCCATGATAGAAGGGGACCAGTTTAGTGTTAAAGGATTTGGTTCCATTTTAATGTAATCTGCATTGATGGAGCACAATTATTTCAATAGACTGCCACATCAGAGTGCATGCAAAACGTCTTTGGCTCATAGGATTCAGAGGTTTGTCCAGGTTCGTAGGAATGTTTCTGGGTCAACAGGCAAATCTTGCAATATTTATCTTGCAATTTATTTGCTCTCATACCTAAGCTCACACAAATAACAAGCTTGATGTCAAGGTGAAGAATGGACAGAGTTCCCAATGGAAGGTGGCTCTTAGGGGGCAAGACCGGCCACATCAACCCTGAGCCATTGAGAGTGCTCACTGCTATTTAACTTGTAGTTTGAGTTTAAACCTAAGATCCACTTTAAAATATGGGATACGGCAGGGCTATATTGTAAAAGGGGCAGGTGATGACCTTTCTGAAATAAGCATTTTACCTGCCCGATGGCTGGCTTCACCTGTAGGTGCTGAGACTGATTTAACTCTCTAACACCTGCATGGGAGTTTGGTCATCCCAGCCTGACAAAACAAGATGGCCAAAGGTCAGAAGAGGGAAGAAAATGGTGGCGTCTGCAATGAACTGGAGACAGTATACAAAGGGTTTCGTCTCACCTTAACATAATAGGATTGTCATGGTTTACCCCCTCTTCAGATACAAATGTGATTGGAGTTTTTGTTTAAATCTTGTTTTAACGCTTGAGGACACTTTAGAAACTAAGAAATATAAATAAGCTTAGAATATTTAAAACAGAATGACATATCTTTGAAAAGAATAAAGGTGAGGAGAGGTTGTGATGTTTCCAACTGAGCTTTTAGCTCCATGTAGCTTGTTGCTGTCAATATTCCATTCTGCATTAATAATAATGACTGTATCAGAGTGGAAAACGCCATCTTCTGAAGTCCATAGAAGATGAGACAGTGGAGTTCATACGAGGATATCAATGAATTTTTAAAAATGGTAAAAAATGCATGCTGCTTTGAATAATGCTTGTTTTTGTCTTCTGCTTACCTTCTCTGCCCTTAAAGGAAACATATCATAAAGGATGCATGCAGGCTGCCAATACTGGGATGCCAATGATAGTGTTCTGACTGTCATTCTAAATCATTGACTTCTACATTTTTGGAATCACTGATTCTAAAACAAAAATCATACAAAAATATTCAAATATATTTCTAATGTAAGTATTTCAAATGTTTGCCAATTTTCACTTGCTGTACGACCTTTCCGGGTCGGTGATATATTGAAGTCAGTCTAGTCGGATGGCAGACATTTAGAATTTTTAATAGCCAACCAACAGTGGCAGCCATGCCTTTCTCATCATTTTTATTACTTTTTTAAACGGGGTTTATATAGCGCCAACATATTACGCAGCGCTGTACATTAAAAAGGGGTTGCAAATGACAGACAAATACAGACAGTGACACAGGAGGAGAGGACCCTGCCCCGAAGAGCTTACAATCTAAGAGGTGGGGGAATTACCACACAATAGGAAGGGAGATATGTAGTGGTGGGAAGTAGTAATGGTTTCAAAAGACAGAAAAAGTGGGTAGGCAAGTTTGAAAAAAATGGGTTTTGAGTGCTCTTTTAAATGAGCAGAAAGTAGGAGGAAGCTGAAAAGGACGAGGAAGGACGCAGATCTAGAAATGTCTTTGAGCCGTGCGTGTGATGAGGGTATTTCATTGGAGGAGCAGAGAGCGGCTAGGGGGGTATTTTTCTATCAAGTCATAAAGGTAAGTGGGAGAAGAACTGTGGAGGGATTTGAAGGCAAAGCACAGGGGATGAATTTGATTTTAAGGTGAAATGGAAGCCAATGAAGAGAACTACAAAGAGAGGCAGCTAAAGAAGAGTGGTGGGAAGGCTGGGTATGAGGTAGGTAAGTTGGAAGGATGGATGTCGGGCTGCAGCATTTATAATAGATTGTAGAGGAGAGAGTCGGGTTAGTGGAATACCAGAGAGGAGGAGATTGCAGTAGTCCAGACAAGAGATGATAAGAGCATGTACAAGGGGTTTGGTGGTCTCTGGCGACAAGTAGGGGCGGATTTTGGACATGTTGCGTAGGTGAACCTGACAGATGATGGAGTATTTTAAAAAATAATTGAACTTTGGATTTAAATAACTAAAGACACTCCAGGTATATCAAAACAAAAGGTTTGCAAAGTCTTAGGGCTCATTTACATGTGTGTGATTGTGGTAGTATTTGCAATATCCCATGCGTTATTGCATCTCATGCATTTCTGCATCATGGCTTCTGAAGCGCACCAAACTGCCTTTTTTTTTTACAACACACTATAGTCAGTTGCAGTGTCATGCCCTCCTGCTAATAGTGCAGGTCATTTTTTGAACTAGGCAGCCCATTCACAAGCCAATGCCGTGTGTTCTTTCTTGAGAGTTGAGCTCTCGTACAGTAAAGCTCACACTACTTGTTGCTTGATGAGATCTAACCCTGACTCAGATCTCTGCAGAAAGACCAGGGCTTTCCAAAATGTGAGCAAGGGTCCTTCTCTTTCACATGTAGGAGATAGGTCTTTGTAACTAGGACACTGTACAGGTTTGTGTACGGTGTATTTGGGAATTTGTGACCTATTAGCAAAGAGACCATTTGTGAGGTCAGGGACTACAGTTGGATAAGAGGACCTGGCTCAAAACTGGCACTCAAATTAATCTCATTAGAGTTAAAGTCAGAGTTCTGTACAGGTTCCACAAGTTCCACTACACCAAACTCACCCAACATTTTTTTTATGGAGCTGGTTTGTGCATAGGGGCACTGCTGGAGCAGAAAGTCCTGTCTTCAACGTATCTGGCCTAAAGGCCGGAGTTTGCCAACCTCTGGCCTAAAACTTTGTAGTTAAATATCTGCAGAATTAGAACTATGTCACTGTGCTTCTGACTGCTAGTCACATGAGATATAAAATGAGCTTTGGTAATGTCACTTGCACATTGCTGGATGTTCCAACATTAAAACCCAAAATCAAAAAGGCCACCTTTATGGCAAGGCATGGTAAGTTAGGAGATCAGCAACAGGAAGATCACTGATGACTAGTCCTCAGCTCTGTGCTTTAATTTTTTGGCTCACATATTTTTACTTTTTTCCCTTTTTTAAAAAAAATCTTTGCTTTCCTCACTCTTTTTGGATTATTGGAGCAACTGAACAATAAACCAAACCTGTTGAACTACAAGATACAGACTTACTTTAAAGCATGTCTCCAGTTTACTTCTAAATAAATATCTTGCTACCCTCAGCCTTTAAAAAAAATGGCCAGACTGTACTAAGGCTTAGGTGTTGCCTTCAGTTCCTGGCCTTCTTGTCCTTCGAGTTAAGTGATGCCCAGTTTCATTTTTTGTGAGCCAAGACTGTCATGTACAAAGCCCATTGGTGGGCATCTTCATACCAACCTTGATTCACAAGACAATATTGCAGAGAACATAACTCAGATCAGATTCAAAACCACCCATTGGAGCAGAGGAGGAAGGACCACAGAAGGTTATGTGATCATGCTAAAAAAAGTTCGGAATGTAGGAAGAGGCAGTATAAGACAAATCCTATTTTCTGGTAAGCATATCTCTCTAGCTCAATAGTCATAAATGGGTCTTTTTATAAAAAGAAATAGTTAAAAAACACCCTTTAATCCCTTTGCAAACAGGAAAGTAAGATTCTGACAGCTCAAAACATACTGTAGTACATCTTTAATATACAGCAAAGACAGGTTTTCTTTTATATGTAAGCCACCCTTTCTTATGTATTTAAAATTTCAACATTGTTTCTATTTCATAGCATGAAGACCAAGATAGAAGGCGCAGAAAGAAACTTTCATCCTCTTTTGAGTTTGATCCAGTTCACAGCAAATAAGACTAACCTTTCAACTAACATCACTCAAGGGGAAAAATGTATTTTCTTTTGAAAACCGAACCTGAAAAATACATGCTACAGACAAATCTGCTCTGCTAGTTATTGTCTGTCTTATGCAGGGAGTACATTGTGTAAGGCATTATCTTGCATGAATATATAAACTTAATTTATGTTACATGACCCATTTTCTGTTATTCTGTAAACTGCTTACTTTGGAGCTAAATCTGGAACAAGTAAAAGATACAAAAGCAAATTTAAACCGCTGGCAAAAATCAAGGTATGGGGTCTTTTGGTGCTGCTTAAAGCTGATCACCTTCCTCCCCCACTTAAAGGTTATCTCCACCCCTGCAAATAAGGACTTCCCCTGCATAGTTGTTCTACCAATCATCCTATAGAGAGAAGAAATTATTGCCAAATATGTTTTCCCTTTATAGTGTGAAACAACTTTAAAGCTGGGGTAAACACACCTCTCCATGCACCATCATTGATGCCAACATCTTGACCCAGTCTTTTTCCAGGTTTGGGTTTTAAGACTTATTGGTTGGCCAAGCTAGAATGACATAACAGGGCATGATAGGTAATTCTGTGTGATCTGTGCACATAGTAACTGGCCAGCTGGTATTTTATCCATTCTTTGTCTGTGCTGAGATATATGGTGTTTCATGATAAGGCTTTGTTCAAACTGGCAGTGAGGTTGCAGTGTGGTTACTACTTCTTTTCACCCACAAACTACTTATATGTTGAGTCTCACCTCCATCAGCTGATAGAAAATGAATAAAGGTGACAGTAAGGGGTACCCAACGCCGTCTGCTGTCAAATATGCAACCTCTAGTACAAGGTTCACCTTGCCAGGAGCTGCGGAGGGACCTCAGATTCTGATGCCGATATGGATGCCTTAGGAAAGTGCAAAATTGTGAGTTTTTACTGTCTCAAAATTTAGACATTTTGCGACATTTTGCGAAAATTCACAATTTCAGTAAATTGCATTGGATTCAGGGAAGCTGCAATGAATACGTTTTTGTACTGGGCTTTTTCTTGTGCCAAAAAAACCCTTATTATCCACTGAAACATAAAGAAACCAAAAAAAACAAACAAACAGCCTAATACCTAATGGTAAAATAGGATCTATAAAAGACTTTATTGAACAATGGCTTTGCTAATGATGATATATGTTCTTTATAAAGCATGAAAGATTAGGTGGGCACTATGAACAGATGAATTCATGAATAAACAAATTGTATTATACCTACCAGTGTTAAAACACATATCATGTATATTCAATGTAAAGATGACCAAATTGATTGAATTTGCTTGATAGTCTCCAAATTCTGTTTTTTTTTTTTTTTTTTTGCTGATCTGACAAGTAGAGTATTTGCATCTGTCTGATCTTTATACAAGCTAAACCTGTAAGTCTCATTTGTGCAGGTCAAGGTATTGCTAGTAGTGGTTAGTCACATTTGAGTGGGCATGTCTTGTAATGGAGAAGACATTTGGTAATTATACAAGCAGTTTCTTCAATAGTGTCAAGATCATACCTTAATACGTGTAGTGATATAGATAAACTATTTAGCTTAATCTATTAACTATGGAATGGGCCAAGGCAAATGTTGAATTCTCAGGAACATGCCGAAAGATGTAAAACCATCCTGTTCTCATTACATAATTCAATCACTATAGTGAAATGGAGTCTGGGCCAGGAATCAATTGTCTGAGTTGTGTGGCTAATTGTGTAAATTTATGTCAAATCATTGGGATGGAGAGATGGGGCCGGCCACAGATGATGTCAAAGGCCCTGATCCATTATGCTCTTGCAAATCAGTTGTCGTCATTATGCTCCTGTAAAATGTGTTCCTCACTGTCTCTAAAAGATTTTCCCTTTTTGCTAAAGTTTCTTTTGGGCTTCAGAGCTTATCTGCAAAAATTGCCTTCTTATGCTGGGCCATCCATTTGCAGGGAAGTTTCCTTCCTTGTGTACGGATCTTTGCATTCCTCGCTATACTGGTCTGCACATATCTAGAGACTTTCCTTGCATATGGGCGCTGGGTATTTTCTGATATACTTTTCTGTTTCAGTTTTTTGCCAGAAAATAAAAAAAGAATGCAATCCAACTTAACTTTCTCACCTCTAGAGACTGCTGAGAGTTGGATGTCAGCGGGGACTTGTTAACTTGACAGGTGAGCATATCGGGTCAAAGTGAATTGACCACATTTCACCCACCTTTCCTTGAATTTCATGATTCACTTACTAAGCCATGGTTTTTTCTTCTATAAACTAAAATTTGTTTTATTTTTCTAAATGTGGTTGCCAAGATACATAACATGGCCTAGTAGTAGAACACATTGTAAATGTACCTTTAGCTGTCTCTCTCTCTTTATGATCCATGTATCAGAGCAGTCTGCGTACGTGTAAAATTGGTTTTGCAATCCTGTTTTATTTTTTAAAGTTTTTTTTTGCAAAGCTCTAAATATTTTGAAGAAGGAATTTATGAAGCGTTGAAACATCTGCCAATTTAAATTAACTGAATTTCCATAATGTTTAATGACAGTTTGCTTTGGGGAAGGCAGCATAGCAGAGTGAATTGTAGTTTACATTTTAATTTTGTGATGAAGTTAGCGGAACTGAGTTAGACAATAAAAGAGACAAGCTCAGGTGAGCAATATAAAATCGGAAACCCTTTTGAATGATTTTGGTAGAATACCTTTGCCCTAACTCTGTTCAAAATGAGCTGATGGAGGTAACTAGTGATGGACCAAGGTGCATTCACTAGGGGTAAGGTGAATGTTCCGTAACCCCCTGAGTGGTGAACACGAGTGTGGCTTGCGGTATAAAAAAACATGCTGAAAGCAGTAACCCCGAGCCACTCTTGGAGTAGCTAAAAACATAAAAATAAACACTTACCTTGGTCCCATCTGCGTCCTCTTGTGTCCTGCCAGTCGCATCCCATCCTCGGGCCTCATCCTCTTCCTCCAATCTTTCTCCGGCGAGTGCGCTGACATTCACCGGGAGTTCCTGGTGATGTTGGTGCATTCGTCGGTGTGTCGTGCATGCATGGCACAAAACTCTGCCCACCATGTAGATAGTAGCCAGTGACCAATCATTTTATTTTTGCAAGGAAGCAAAGATAACAAATAGTTTACAGCAATAGATACAGATACAGAGCTTGGAATTACAAAAATTGAACAGAAAATAATTTTTAAAATAGTACTATAGGTAGTCCATAGAACATTAATTAACAATTGTACATTACCAGTAATTATGTCGTTTACATTGGATTACATTCGTATTCTCCTGTCCCAGTGAGCATGTTTTATGTATGGAATTGCAAGGGGAATTGTGTGTAAAGACATCGTAAAATAGTTATTTGGTCCCTGATGGTTCATTGTCTAAAAGACGGTAAGTATACCATGTGGTATGATTAAATGCGGAGACAATGCATTTCCTGGTGTCTATAGGCAGTGTTTCTATGTATGATTCCCATACCTCAAAGAATTTAGTAACCTGTGTTTATTTGTACAGTGAAGCCTCTAGCCAGTCTATTTGAATAATTAATCTTAGTTTTTTTGCTTAGGCCTATTTTGCTACTGGTACGATAATAGAAAGGAGTTTACTGCAATACTGAAAAATATGTAATTACCATGTAATGGTAATGTGCCAAATACTGCCCATGCGGGAGTTAGAGTGCAATGACTTGCTAAGTTCTGTAGGGTGTGGGATTTCCAAAAAATGTTAGCCATCCTCTTCCCACATTTCTGGCAGTGTGGGGAGGGAGTTCCCATTTGCAAAGATTTATGTGGAGATATATAAGCCCCATGATATAATTTGAGCATCATCTCTCTATACATAAAGGATGGGATCTCCTTCCAGGCTCTCCTGAAATCTGTCACAATTTCGGAAAGGGATTCTGTTTGGGAAAGTTTGGCTTCATCTACTTAAGCCTGTTCTCCTCACTTCATGGCTAATATATACATCTGCTACAGCCCGTTTTACCAGGTTGGGGCTTGGTAGCAACTTATCAAGTGGGTTGATCCAGTATAAATCTGATAAATGTTTGATGTGGAAAACTAGTTTTTAATGTGAATGGCTGGCAGTGCCCTCAATCACTGGTGGGTAAGACCAGTACCAGTCCCAGGAACTTGTAGTCAAAGGGAATGGTACCAGTGTTTTCACCAGCAAACAAGCCAATGTCTGCAGGGTCTCTATGGGTTGCTGGTTATTATAAGAGCAACAGACCCTAAAAACCACCATTCTAAAAATGTTTGGTAAGGTAAAAAAAGCCAGAAGAGTTGTTATAATTGAAACTGCTTGACCAATATTTGAGAAGTTGTGCCCAATTTGGGTTGGAACTAGAATTTGTTGATTAGCTTTGAGATTTTGTATATTATACTCAATTTGCTTGTAATTCTTTTTTAACTTAACTTTCCAAATAAAGAACAATAATAGTAATAATAATAATAAAATCCTGGCTATAATCCTGGGTACAATATCCTCGTACATTTCCTTTAAGGCTACGTATACACGTCAAATTTTTGTCACCTGAAGTGAACGTTCGTGCTCATCTCATGAAAATTAGACGTGTACAGAGACAACCTCAACATCGGTCATGTATGTGTCCTGGCATGACCGATTGGCAATGACCTCTGCATGATTCAATGAGAGAGAGCAAAGCAGGGTGATATTCCCTCATCCTCCAACTACCCATCTCCATAAAACAAAATGGTGCTTCCTACTGCATCCCTCCTGGCATCCTAACAGCACTTTACTTCTTCCCACCTGAAATCTGTGCAGTCTGTAGAACAACAATCCTCTTTTTAATCCACTGTGCTCAAGGAATGTTAACAAATGTTCCCCTTTTGGCAGCCCATAGGGGGCACTATGTGTGGCTGCTACCTGTCAAATCAGGCTGTCACTGACAAATCCATTCCCCACTGGAAACTAGGAACCAATCAGCTATGACAAAGAAATTACATGTACTTGAAGTTCACAAAAAATAAAGTATAAACCTATGAATGACACGTGAGGCGTGAGGTAAGTGTGTTTAGTACTGCAATTGTAAAACACAATTTTAATATAATTACTAATAATAAAAATGTTTTATTATTTTAACATCTCATTCCCATAGTCATCTTATGATAAAAAAAATAGTTCAAATTGACTAATAAGAAATGGAAAACACCCAGACAAAAAATGGCTCAATCACAGCCAAATCAAAGGATGAACAATTGAATAAATAGACCCCATGTTGTTCTGTTTTATTAAATCCCCTGTTGTTTTTTTTTTTACATAGGTTGACATAGGGAAAAAAAAATTATTAAAAAATGTTTAGTGATATTAATAAATATAGTTTTATTACAGCTGAGTATAATCTATGGGGAATAAAATGCATTAAAAAAAATGAAATTAAAAAATTAAAATGAAAATTAATATTAAAAAATTTCATGAATGAACAATTTATGAATAGACCCCCTAAATATTTAGGAGGTCATGTAGTAATTATCAATGTATACTGTGCTTGTTCATTCTGGTCTTGGGATCTTGATTTAAATGGGTTTTTATTATTTCATGATTTCCAATGACCTAACAACCAGGGGTGTAGTTGTGCGGAATGGGAACGCCGTGCTCTGACTTTTTTGGGAATGGGCACGTGTGATCTCTCTTTTTTTTCAAAAAATTATTTGGGGGTCTGTGGCTCTGGCCAGTCCGCACCCCCGTGGGGTCAGGAGAAGGACCCTGCTGGGGGAGCTCAACGGCCAGAGCCATGGGCCATATCTCCCGTATTGAATTGCAGGCTCAGGGCGGTGGGCAGTTTGTCTCTCTGAACACAAGCTCAGACCTGCAATGGGAGAGTGGGCGGGTTCAGGTATTATGACGTCACTCTGGGGGAAGGTTCTTCCCCTTTGAGTGACACATAGGCAGGGGTGGGGCAGGCGCATTTACATGATCCACATGCCCGCTGGCGATGGATAGTACTGTGCCCCCTCTTTTTTTTAAGACTACACCCTTGCTAACAACACAGAATTAAAAAAAAATTGGGGTGGGAACCTATGTCAAAGAATCAGTGCTTTCTGAAAAGTTTAATGTTCTACTACTAATATTTACATCTGCAAAAGCAACAAATAATAATAGTAATTACAATGATATAAAATTACTCTAAAACAGTATTCTGCCATGTATCACACAGAATAAGTAGGTCAAAATAAATTTGAAGCAGCAAAGGGGTTACCTTTTTACATTACGTTTTTATATCTGAACTGTGAAATAACAGAGAATTAATAGTTTCCCTTACAAGATAAAATCCCATTGCGTGATAACTCTACATCCTAAAAGTAACTTATCTAGTGATTTCAAGTGGAAATAGAGTCTGTAGCAGTATCTCTCCGTGAAGCAATGCATTGTTATCTGTATATTAACCTTTCCTTCCACTGGTGACAGCATTGCCAGAGTAACAAAGGCACCATCACGCTGTATTGTTGAAGTGCCATAACACACCACAGAGTGCCGAAGAAATCCAATTTAATTGCTTATCCAGAGTCTTAACATTGAATTGTATTATACTAATAGCTTTAAAAAGGCAGTTGTTTTCAAGCCTTATTTCCTTAAACTTTTTAGGGTGGTAATTTAATTTTCCTTGAAAGCTTACAGGTTTATAAATTGATGTTTTATACAATATTTTATTTAAAAAAAAAAACCAATATATATATATATATATATATATATAAATATATATAATTTTATTTTAAAAAAATGTTTATTACAGTGTGCATTTCTGACATTTATATTTCTAATGAGAAAGCCCAGCACTGTATATCTGTTTTTGTGGAATGTGTATCAACTGACTTGAGTTTCCTATGTCCTTCAAAAGAGAGAGAAGAAGGGTTAAATATCTGTCAGTTGCTTCTATTGTTGGCTCAATGGCAACCAGTAAATCTTTACACATCTTCTGCTTCTAATATTGCCTAATTGTAGGTAGTATTTTTGTAATTTTACCCAATATATTTATTGTGTATATTTAAATAAAAACAATATTAAACTTCCTACTAAAAAAACAATTTTTTTTATTTACTGTTAGAATGCTGGGGGGCAGAAAAGAACATTTTCTTTCTATTTATTTATCTATTTATCTATCTATCTATCTATCTATCTATCTATCTATCTATCTGTCTGTCTGTCTATCTATCTATCTATCTATCTATCTATCTATCTGTCTGTCTGTCTGTCTGTCTGTCTGTCTATATATATGCATATATAGAGGAAGTCCAATATAATAATGATGCTCCTTGTTAGGCGAAACGCGTTGGGTGCGGCTTGTATGACACATCCAATTCTACTTTTTTTTTCTTAAAAAATTTTTATGAGGTCACACAATGAGAACAGTATATACATACACAGTTTTATACCAAAATGCACATATTGGTAACACTTTTGTTACTTTTGATTATTTCACCTTTACAGGTACAAGTATCACATTGATTGGTTAGAGGGTTAACAGTTTGATATGTACAATGGACACAACGGTATTTAAGCTCTTCTTCTCTGTTCATACACTCCAATCATAATATAAGGACTAAGGATGGGGTCTCACTCCACATGAATAGGAGGATCGTTATCCATGACTCTGCCCAAGTACCAAGTAATATGGCCAAAACAATTATACAGTTTTACTTTAGTTGGTGGATTAAGCATAGAGATAAAACTCTTCTATGTTTCAAAGAATAACTGTGTCTTGTCCACTCCATTTTTAACAGCACTTGTAATTTGGTCAGAAAAAGACCCATTGTGGGCGGTTAGGATCAAGCCAGCAATGCAAAATTGTCTTTCTAGCCACTGGTGATAAAAGTAGTGCTAATCTTCTAGCTTCCCTTGCCAAACGCAACCCTGCACTATCAAGTATACCAAAGATTGCCCATTTAGGCGTCATGGGTATGTAATTCAGTATGTTGTATGAATATAGTTGACTACCTGGCACCAGAAACGCTTTACCATTGGGCATTCCCAGATGCTGAAGTGCAAGAGGAAATATGTCCCAAATGACCCCAAAACAAAGGTAATCAATGCGGCAATTGCACAGCTGATTGCAATAGAGCTCCTCCCCTACCTGCTGGTGGACTCCAATGCGTTCCGTTACGCATTCCTCTGCACGAACTCACAGTACGTTATGCCTAAGCAACAGTATTTTGCAAAAAACTGTGTCCCTGCTTTGCATGAACACGTGCAGAGCACTGTGTCCATGGCCCAACAGTTTCTGGCAAGGTGCACCTGACAACCGACAGTTGGTCGAGCAAGCATGGAGTGGGAAGATATATTTCCTATACAGCTCACTGGGTAACTTTGGTGGCAGCAGGGGAAGATGCAGCTGCAGCAAGGCCTGCATACCTATCTCTTCCCAGAGCACATTGCCATGCAATTTTCTCCTCATTTTACAAAGTTACAGCTAGCAAATAGGAAAAGGAAGTCCCCTACACAGCAATGTCTCAAGTAGCTACAGCTTCTACACTGTCCATATAGGTGATGGCCTCAACCACTAATGCCGTCTATGCTCCGTCCCAGGGCCCACCGCCTCCTCCCCCCTCCTCCCAGTACCCAGCTCTAGATGCTAGTTAACAATGCCATTCAAACTTCTCTGGGCCCACTGCCTCCTCCTTCTGCTGTAACTGATGCTGCCGCCTGCCCAGTACCCAATTCTAGATGCCACTTGCTAATACTGTCCACACTTTGTCTCAGAGCCCACCATCTCTTCCTCCTGCTGTTACTGCTGCCGCCTGCCCAGTACCCAGTACCCAGCTGTAGATGCCAGTTAACATTGCTGTACATACTGCATTTTAGAAAGTTAAAGCTAGCAGATAGGAAAAGGCAGTCCCCTACACAGCAATGTCTCCAGTAGCTACAGCTTCCACACTGTCCAAATAGGTGATGGCCTCAACCACTAATACTGTCCTTGCTCTGTCTCATGGCCCCCCCTTCTGCTACCGCCTCTCAGGGCCTACCACCTCCTCTTCCCAGTACCCTTCTCTAGATGCCAATTAACAATGGCATCCACACTTCTCAGGGCCTACCGCCTACTCTTCCTGCTATTACTGCTGCCGCCTGCCCACTGCCCAGTACCCAGCTCTAGATGCTAGACTAGACCCAAACTCAACAGGGTTTTCTTTCCCCACTAATTCCGCCAAGCCCCGTTCCCTTTCATGTGCTTTCACTCGATAGTAGGCCCTGAGGCATTAGTAACTGGCATCTAGAGCTGGGTGTAGCAAAGCAAGTGCGTAATCTGAAATTTGTGATTAAATGTCTTCTGCTTCATCCATCGGTACCACGCTTTATCAGACTGAATTTCTGTGTATGTTACCCCAGGACTGGGAAGTGGGACAGCAGTCCCTCTGTATATGTCGGGGGAATAAGATGGGAGACACAGGTATGTTTAACGGGAACCGAAAGGTCCTGGATGACCACATTGAGCCATGAAGTTATTGAGCTCAGCAGACGTCCAGAAACTTCTCCACAACAAGTATGTGGCCGTCCTGGGAGACTCCATTCAAAGACCTGTCAACAAGGATCTTGTGAAAATACTGCAGAATGAATAATTTCGGTGCTGAGACTAGACTCAAGCTCAACAGGGTCTTCTTTCCCCGCTGATTCCCCTAAGCCCGTTCCCATTTATGTGGCTTCGCTACATAGTAGGTAGGGAAAGATTGGAATCTCGTTCATCCATTCATGTCTCCAATAGCTACAGCTTCAACACTGTCCATATAGGTGATGGCCTCAACCTCTAATGCCGTCTTTGCTCCTTCTCAGGGCCCACCGCCTCCTCCTCATGCTGTTACTGATGCCGCCTGCCCAGTACCCAGCTCTGGATACCGGTTACCAATGCTTTCCACGATCCGTCTCAGGGCCCACCGCCTCCTCCTCCTGCTGCTGCCATCCGTCACTTGTAACTTATAACAGAGCTGTGTAGCTGACTAATTTTTTGACTGAAAGATCCCCCTCAGGGACCTCTGCCCGTACTCTGAAGCTTGTGTATGGCTTGTAACAGAGCGGGGGAAACCTGGTGGCTTTTTTTACTTGTACAGTGTTGTGCAGAGCTGGGGGAGTCTTGACATGTCTTTTTAAATGTATTTATAGACTGTAGAAGCTCTACACAGTCCCGAAAAACAACCCAAATTTTTGCTCCATTGACTTTAATAGAGTTCGAATTTGATGTTCGTTCATCCGAATAGCGGTCGAGTCGAATAGTGAGCTATTCGACTGACACTAGTCGGCTCTGAGGTGCATTGGCTGGTTCACAGATTGATTGGGTCAAAGTTTGGAAGAACCACCAGGGCTTTTTTGTAACAGTTAAATGTGGCATACTGGATGGTCACTGCTGCAGGAGACAAACTTTAGATGTATGCTGGAGGGATCATATCCAAGCTTCTGTACGAGCTTTCATGAGACCATTAGTTTAATATTATGATTGGCATGTCTGAGTGGATTTAAATAGCTTTTTAATGGTGGCAGGACTAGAGTGTATTATATATCCTTAACATAAGTAGGATGTGCTCCACCCAAACGTTGGCCAAGGAATACAGCTACATAGATGGCTCTCTAACATTCTTATGGAATTCTTTTCTTCTATACCATTAATCTCAATTATAATTTAAAACTTTGATGCTGCTACACGAGCATGATTCAAGCTTCATCTTCCTGGTTTATATGTGTGCGGGACACCCCCACAATATTTCCACTACAAAACACACTTCAATACACTCCAGGGCTTTCTTAGGTAAAGTTTTAGCATTTTCTAGCAAAAATATTTGCTATGACGTCATAATTACATGGTGAAGTTTAAAATATGTGTAAAGAGTTAAACCAGAAGAAAAAAGTTTGCTTGAATCCAAAAAAAATCCTACCCAATCTCCTACAGCAAGCTGATACTTCTTATAATACTTCCTATAATACTTCCTATAATATCTATAAATATTGATATTTTTAAGCTGCCCCCAAGAGTAGATTTTTTGCCTTTTTAATAAATATAATAATAAATATAAAAAAATACAATTAGCTCCAAATCAGATAGCAAATGTATAAAGCAAAATATTTATATGAACATGTATTATTTAACTGACCCTACATTTCTAAGGTTATTTTGTGTCCTGACCATAAAAAATGTGAAAAAAAAGTCAAAATTCAGTACAGATGAAGGAGCCGCAGTGTTGATAGATGAATGAACGAGTGCTACACACAAAGTGCCATTCTGTTCAATGGAGAGGGAAAGGTGAAGAACAAGCGAGTGGCACTGTCCTCTCCTCCCATCACTTCTATTATGATCGTTCATCGTCGGTCACTTATGCATCCATCAGGATGGATCCATGAGCAATCTTTGTACACATGTCAGATTCCCACCCACGATGAGCCCAACTATTGGGTGAGAATCATCTCACATGTGTATAAAGCCTAAATTAGATGGGTAAAAAAATAATACCTTGGCAGGGGGAAAAAAATCATCTCCTATGTATTTCATCTATTTTTTTCGGAGCAACCATCAAAAATTTGGCCCTCAGATTATGGGTACTTGGTAAACTTCCTCAGTCCCCCTTACTTATATCTAAAACTTCAAGCAATGCAAAAGTCAAGCTCTTTCCTTTGAGTCCCAGTATAGAAGTACTCCTTGTCCCCCCTGGTGCCCTGTTTGGAGCTCAGTTCCTCCTGACGAATGTACGCCCCTCTGCATTACATCTTCCAGAGGCCATTTCATGGCTTTCATAAATGCATTTTCATTGCATTTATTTTTGGGGTCTATCAATCTAATACAACAATTGATTATTCCATATATATTCCTAAGCAATGTATCACTAAGCCTCTTTACTTAAAACTTTCCTGGCTGTATTTTTAGCAGCGCACATGAATCAATGGAAACTTAATTATCTGGGGGTGCTGTTAAAGGGTTATATTTTTGCTTGAAAAGAAGACTGATCACAATGTAAGTAATGTACGCTTCAAAGCTAAAAGAGTCTGCTAAATACAAATGTTTATGAAGGGTAGCTGCACAAGCAGTCCTAGAAATTGATTAAAATTACCTCCTTATAGCTGATTTTAAAAGTGTTGAAAGTAATCTACTTAATGTGACACATTGTGAATGCAGAGTCTAATCTGTGTGTTCCTGTATGGACGTAAATGGGATAACTATGTTGCACACATTTTTATTTTAAACTGTGCAAAATATATTTATAGGGATCTGAGCAACTTTGACAGTATACAATAGTGGGTGCAAGTAAGAAGTAAGGACAACAGAACTGTGGGTGCTCAAAGGTCATTATTGTGTATAGGCAATAACCCATTAAGACTGACCACAGAAGTGACCAATGGTGGCAAATTTGCTGAAAAAATTGGCCTTTGGCTACTGGAGATGAAAGAAGGGAGTCAGAACATAAAGTCCTTTTAAATCAAGTTGATAGCCAGGTGTGTCCATTATTTATCTATAAAATTTATGGCTGCAGGTAGTACAATGGAAGGAAGATAGTCCGGTGGAGACAGTGTGACTTAAACATCAGCTGCTAACATTTTAGACGTTTTAGTGCCAAATTAGTTCTTATTGCTGGACCATAGAGCAAAAAAAGAAGGTGGCCTTGACTGATATATCACATTCCTTTCAGATTATGTAGATGGCCAGGTGTGTGTGCATCATTCATATCTGAAATGTATGGCCTCAGGTGGTACAATGGGAAGGAGTCAAGCCAGTGGAGGCAATGTGACTTAAATATCAGCTGCTGAAGTCTTGGTGCCAGATATGATAGGACACCTTTCGCGTTCTTAAATGGTCGTAACTAGTGCACTTAAAGAAAATCTATAGGCGAAGAAGGAAGCATTTTCTGTAGGTCAATATTTCAGCTTTAACAAAGGCAGGGGGTGCCCTACCAAAATGTTTGCCGCACAAGAATGTTTGTCCATCATTTACCTAATGTTGGCCAGAGCATGCCTCTTATGTAGGTCTCCCTACCTAATACAAAAGTGTTAGTAGTAACTGGCACTGTTAAATGGTAGAATGGGAAAAACATGATGAAAGGTCAAACAGAAGTGATGGAAGAACAGAAGAGGTGTTCTTCACGCTAGATGGGGTGCCCATGGATGCCATGATTGCTACAAGAGAAATGTCCCCTATACCTAAATATATATCATTGGCTGGCCAACATATCAACACCTCCTGCAAAGCATCATATATGCAAACAACCTCTGACAATATTTTATATAACATATTCTAATTAGGTGTTATTATGTTGAATCCAGAGGTGGACACAGAGCCATAAATAACACAACAGAAGGACAAGAAGCAATGAACAAAACCGACCGAATTAACACTGTAACAAACAAAACTTTGAAGTTATAGCTAGGCAACCCCGGTCAGTTTGTTGTCAGTTCTATTTCAGTCCTATAACCTTGACCTGTTTGTAAATGTGTCTCTACGTTATCTCTTAGCAACCCCTATTATCTTCACCTGCCAGTAGTTCCATGCAGTTTAATTTTGCATGTTTACTGACCCCCATATGGATAATTATTCGTGCAGATTGTGTTCCTTGCTTGTGGCTTCTGCTTTTATTAAATTTATTTACTTTCTTCAAACACCTGCTCAAAAAAAAAAGTGCTTCTTACAGTTATGTCTGTAAATTACATAAATTATAGGTTTTAACAACAATTGCATTTTATTCTTGAAGCCTGTGAGCCTGAACAACATGTTGTGTACATGGCCATGTCCATTAACATCTAAATCAAGCAAGCAGCAATCAAGCAAAAGTGGTGCCTGAGACCGATCGCTACAAGGCACACGTGATTACCTTCATTAGTCCTACAAGCTGCTAAGTACACCCTTATGATCCTGGTTTCAGGGATGGTTTTAGACAACATAAGCCCCTTGGTGAATGGGAGAGCCAAATGCATTTTAGCTCTTTGGATTCCCCTACCATTTGCTTAATTAAAGCCCCGGAGAAGGAAAAGGCCAGGTCCAGTTTTCACCCCATACCCTGGTGGACTAGTTAAATTGATATTTTGGATTTTGGTTTTTACCTGATTATGACAATGTTAAATATTTAATAACAACAAAAACATCAAATTGTCAGTAGGATAACCCATCTCTTTTATGCGGAATCCATTGCGAGCAAAATTTATCAGGCATGAAAGATCTTTATTTATAATACTAATATTGTCACACTTACCTCTTCTTCACTAAAGAGCAGGAGTCTCTCTCCTGCACATGCGGGCAGTTCTGACTTTGGGCCTGCCTCTGTTCCCAAGCTTTATTTCACCCAATCAGATTGCCAATTATAAAATAGCCCCATCCCTGGCTATATAGCTAGCTCAGACACAGCACTTAGTGTTTGTGCAACGTGTCCCCACTAGTGCCGAGCCCTTAGCTTCCTGAGCTAGTTTCTGTACACCTGTTGCTTGATTCAGTGTTTCCTCTCTCCAGCTCCTGCATTAACCCCTTGTTGCCCAATCTGTTGTTTCCAGCCTATTCCTTTGTGCTGTTCCATTGTTCCTCTCTGTCTGTGGACATTCCTGTGTCACCTGTGCCTGTTTATTTCCTGGATCCCTGGTATTTGACTCCTGGCTTGAGACCTGACCTCTCTTGCTTGTTACCTGCCCTGACCCCGGCTTTCCTTTACTATTCTTTTGCTTAGTGACTTGGTACCACGCATCTTCCTGCCCACCCTGGTGTGCCCAAGGACAGCAACCTGGCAGTAACTAGCAGCTCAAAATCCTTACCACTAGCGTCTCTGGAGAATACCTGGTTGCTGCTTAGACTCTGCGCCTTGGCCCTTCTTAGGGCTCACACCACCTTTGTGCAATCCGTAGGGCCCCTCAGTGGCCCTGTCTCCCCCAGCATGACAATTAGAATATAAAAGATGGGTATGGGGGTTTTTAACCTTGTGTGTACAATATGACTCATTACAATTTAGGCTGTGCATTGATCAGTCCTGTATTCCTTATATCCCTCTACAGGGAATACCTAACTTAAAGTTGAACTTTTTAAAATATAAGGGCTCTGTACCATCCTGGATTCTTCCTTTATTCCAGCGCTGAGGAACCACTAGGTGTGGCCATCTTCTTCCTACATCCACTCCTGTGCAGGGCGAGATTGGGTGACATAGGCAGAAGCCAAAAGACAAAGGAAGAAAATGGCTCTGGTGAATGCGGTGAATCTCCACTGACTTCAACCACCAAATAATATGCAAGAGAATTCCTGTTTTTTTAATTTTTTTTTAGATTTCCTTACATGATTTAGTAAGCTTTGCAAAGTGAATGAACACCACATTCATCAAGGTAAGTGAAGCAGTCCTAGCTAAAGGATAATTCATTTTGCTAAACAAAGAGCCAAGTCAACCCAGTTGGGGGAGTGGTTCTACTGCCCAATTTTGCATGTGTCAGGATCTCCCCAGGCAGGTAGCACGGAATAACCCAAGGCATGAAGTCTAAGTGACACAAGATCTTCACCAGGGCAAGGGGTTATAGGCCAGTAGCCTGGAGGCCACTGGGCTCTTTGTTGCTGGGGGTACGGGGCCAAGCAAGGGTCAAGACAGGCGGCAGACAGACGTGGTCAGATTCTAGGCACAGGTCAGGGCAGGCGGCAGACAAGCATGGTCAGGTTCCAGGCACAGATCAGGTCAGAAATCACAAGGAAACAATTCAGGGTAATATGGTAGCTGGTGCAAAGACTTGAGGCTTTAGGCTATCATGGAAAAGCATGGGTGAGACAGCAAACCTGGAATGCATTAATTAAAAAGAATGTTATTAGTTGGCAAAGGTTTACAACACTGGACTAGATCAATTCCAGGTTTGCCAGACCACCCGGGTTCTTCCATTATAGTCTACCTTCTCCAGCCTTGGAGAACTTTAATAAATCAGGTCCCATGTATCGCCATAAATTCTGTTTTACAGCAACCTCTCTCTAGTTTCACAGTTTTTTCTTTTTCCAGCAACCATTCAAATCTCATCCTTACATTTCTTGTTTTAACAAGTACTAGTCAAGTACTAAAAGTACTATGGTAACCGATGTTACAGTGCTAAGGAACATATTAATTCAAGCTCTTACAGTGATCTCCAAGGGAACAAGTACATTATACAAATAAAAAAGTGTAAAAGAGATATTTTTACCGTTGTATTGTAAGTCTTGATACTGACTTTTAAAAAGGAATATAAACAGAGTAATACAATCTATACAAAAAAAGTAATTATATATATAGTGAGGAAGAGACTACTAAAGGAAAATACCCTTTAATATATTGATATAAATAATCTAAATACATTTTAAATAAAATATATATACATTATATACCTATGCTTTATATTTTTAAACACCGTAATAGTCTTTTACCTAAGCTACCAAAACCTTCACAACTCTTTATTCTCTGCAATGTATACACAAGTAATTAGGGAGCCCAACATTGGAATTGGCAAGATTCACCCAGGATTTGTGCATAGGCCACATAGTAGTTGTGAATTTCTGATATGATCAATGGATTTTTGGCACTTTTTGTATAGATTCAAGAAAATGTTTTTTATAAGTGTTATGAAGAAACTGAAAGTTAGCAAATAGGGGAGCTCCATTGTTGGGGTGTACATACACTTAAAACAACTAATATTACCACCCAATGTCGCCTAATGCCACCACCTCAAAAACTTTCGTAATTTGACAATTCTAAGGACATCAAATTTCTGGTTCCCCCACTCTTTTCTTCTTTTTCCTACAGAAAACTGGCAAAAATGGGGAACATTAGTGGTTGATACCCAAGCAACATATAACAGTTCTGTGGGTATTACGTTTCTGGTTCCCTGGATTTTTTTTTTAAAAAGCCCCCAAGTCACTATAGGACAGTGTTTCTCAACCAGTGTTCTGTGAAACCCTAGGGTTTCTCCAGAGGTTGCTAGTGAGCAATTTGTTCCTCTAAATTTAAATTAACAGATTCCAATAATCTGTCTGGTGACATTTTTCCCACTGGCCAGCAACGTAACAGACCTTCTTCTCACTGACCGCCATGCTAATGTACTGTGATATGTATATATTATTTATAGCAGGGGTCCCTATGGACCTGAAAATTATTTTAAGGGGCTCCTCCATGTTATAAAGGTTAAGAAGAACTGTATAATAGTAGCATGGGGACTAGTGGGCTGAGCCACTGAGTGCATAGAGTGACCAAGAAATCAACACTTACAAGGGAATCTGAAAATTCTTCTTCTTGGATTTCGGGAGAGGTAAGGATTCACCGGGCTTATACTGTGTAGAAAACAATGAGATATCATGGAGCCTCAAAGAGTATTGATGGTAAACAGTTTAGCATAAATTATAGATTGTATACCTTCACCCGAACTCATTTGATCTGTGGTTCCTTATGCATTATTTTGAGAATCTACAAATTAAGTTATTATTATCAACCTATTGTATGTGGGCACTATTTTAGCACTTTTCCTAGCTGTAGGCCTAGGTAGGCACCTAGCATCTGCAATCCTTATTGTGCTACTTTGATGTTTGCTCTTAGAAGTGCCTTGATACTTTTCATTCTGCCCAACGTACCATACCGGAAATAGGTCAGTCTAACAATTTTTTAAAAATCACTCATCCATCCTGAAAGTACATCAATTCTTACATGGATTCCTACTGCAATTTTTGGGAGTGTTAATTGCTCTACAAATTTGTACAAATTCAAGCTTTTGTTTCGTGACAAAATAACCAGCTCAGCAGTACTAATTGTAAATCATGCCAAGTTTAGCAACCTGTGAGCTACAAGTATAAGCCCCGAAGCCATATGTCATGAGATAGAAAGTAGAAACCATTAAAAGACCCGATTCAGCATGTCTAATTACGCCACAGTCCATTAGCCAAGGGGGATTTGTCTACATTAAATAGTAAGTAGAGGTTTTAAATGAAAAAAATAATGAGTTCCCCATGAATAATCCCTTGGCATGGTTGACTTATATCTCTCTCTGCTGACATTTGTTAAATTGTGAGATCTAAAGTGTTTATGGTTTACACAATGCATTCTGATAATGACGAAATCGTACTTGAATACAAATTGGCAACTTTGTTCAATGGAACTGTGCCAGCCCAGAGAATTCTCTGTTCCCTCTCATAGCTGTAGTGGAGTTGCGCTCCCTAATCAAGTTCAGTGTTTTCCAGCTGTATATCAATGTACCGTGTAAATGAAGATCAGTAAGAGAGTTCTAGAATTGCTTCACTGGAGTGTATTTAATTTTTTCGTTTTTTTCCAAAGAATGTGTACATTTAAAGAAGTAAGAAGTAAAAAGTAAAGCGCAATATAAATCTCTTATTTTATATATAAATAAAGTTACCAACAAGTAAAACATTTAAAGTAAAGAAAATATATTTGTATTATTATTATTATTATTATCTCCTGGATCTTTATTATTTTTCAGCAAGGTCACTATATGTTAGCTAACTTGACTCTAAGGGGCTATTTTTTTTAACCAAGATTCACTCAGCTTTTTCACAAAATGTACAGATTTTTCACTTTAAATTTATTAAGAAATGTGTGAATCAACAGGGATACATTTTTCTAGTTCTATGAAAAGTGTAAATTTTGTGCCTGATTTATCAAAGCTCTCCAAAACAGAAACAGGAAAAGATAGATTATCATTGATGAACTTGGGTGATCTAGTAAACTTGGAATGGAACTGGTTCAAGATTGAAAACAAATAATAATATGCCAAATAACAGCAAATGATTTTAAGAAATCCACGCCGGGTTTGTTGCATAACCTGCATTCTCCCATGTCTTTCTTCTCAGTCTTGAAGAGCTTTAATAAATCAGAGTTGAGTAAAAGGTATATTCTGGGTGAAAACATTTATAAAGTGACCCCTAAGATATATTGGCTTATCTAAATATCTTTTTTACATTTTATAAGAGTATAAAAGTGTCCACTGTATTTGCTCCATCACTGCATGCAAATATATTTCTTTTATTATCTTTGGTAAATTATTTTCAGTACTATTAAAATGAATGTATTCGTTAACTGTATTTATTTAATATATATTATATTTATTTGTTATAATTATATTTTAAATTAATATTATTAATATTATTATTAATAATAATAATAATAATAATAATAAATGTATTAAATTTTAAAATTAATTATATTAATTTATTAATAATATTTATTAATTATATTAATTTATTAAGTTTTAAATAAAACAATTTTAGTATTTTAGGTTAAAAATAGATAATAATAAAGACTTTATTTTTTAAAATATAAAATGCTAAATTATTTAGTTTAATTTATAATCATTTTGGGTATTATCTTTCATATAGAAAATATAATATTAGGCAGATACACATAATGCCATAATCTGGTTTAAAAATGTTGTTTCTATTATAATGTCATAGCTCTTGACTTTAAAGTATAACTAATTAAAAGTATGTCATTCTTTTTCTCTTTTTAATTTTCTCCCTTTTTCTTTTGGAAGACTAATTTGGTCATGTCACCCAATATTAGTTTGATCCTACACTACATAAAGCAGCTTTTCAATGGTGGTGATTGGTGAATCAGTTGATCCCGATTCATCCTGACCCTGACCTTAGATTAGAATTTGAGTAATCCAAGTCCCAATCTAACCTGAAATAGTAGCTTTTTTTTTTTTTTTTTTACCTGTCATTGACATAGGGTTCAGGCAAATTGTCCCCCATCTATGATGGCTGTCCTTGTCCATATTGGCTAATCTGTACTATATCTGTCCATGACAGATATATTAGGTTGCCAAAAGATATCTATAGTATGCTTCAAATAAGTATATTACTCATTTTGTCTTAGGTCAATTTTTACCTGATTTTATCTAAATCATAACTTTTCTGTTCAAAGCAAATCTAATTTTTCAGCATGAATAACAGCTAACACCTATCTATGAGCCCATGCTGCCAAAAACACGCCCAACGGAGTTCATCTTTATGCTAACCTAAATTCATAGTACAGTTGCACTGAATATTGCCAACTTTAAAGAGAAAAGATTACTTTTAGG
This sequence comes from Pyxicephalus adspersus, assembly GCF_032062135.1. Taxonomy (NCBI): domain Eukaryota; kingdom Metazoa; phylum Chordata; class Amphibia; order Anura; family Pyxicephalidae; genus Pyxicephalus; species Pyxicephalus adspersus. The sequence goes on along the minus strand of NC_092860.1, from coordinate 4,103,123 downwards.
ACTTTATTTATAAAGCATGGAATCTGACATTCTCTCAAGCATTCCCGGTGAGAATCAATTACTTCCATTGAAACACATGGAGTCTTTAGAGTTAAACCTTAATATATCTGTTGGGTTTCCTTTTTCTTTGTACAAGAACACAGGAAAAAATTAAGTGTATGATTTGTTGTAAATACCACATTTATGCAGGCAGACATCTATCAGCCTCCATTGTGTACGGCGGCTAACCTTTTGCTTTTCATTGTGATTTTTTAATTATCTTTTTCAAGACTGAAATGCTATGGCTGTCTAAGCAAACAAACAAGCAACCTATTTTTGACTTGAAAGGTTCCACAAACTGTTTTTACTTTGCATTAAAGATCCTAAAAAGTTTTCCTAACTTTCTTCAAACTTTTTATAAAAGTAATTAAATAGCCTCTAATAGATAACTGCTGCTTGTATTGAAACTATCATTTTGAATGTTTTTAGGAAATAGTTTTAAAAGAAAATGTCAAAATTATTAACTAACAGTCCAAGTAAGAAAATACTTTTTAAAGTCAGCTCACTACTTTGTGAGAGGTGCCCAACTTAATTATACTCTGTCATCTAATACCTAAAACAAAAGCCCCAGAACCATTTCAATTTCCTAATGAGCTATGATAGCATTTCAATAAAACTAAATTGCCAAAATAGGACTAAAAACTTTAGTTTTTGAAAACGGATAATGATTTGAATAAACCAGTCCATTTATTAAAGTATAGTTAGTTCCAGTGCTATAAAACTTTATACAATGCCTTCAGGGCCAGATTTCTGAAAAAGCCCCCCAGGCCATGACCTAGGGAGCCCTCAAACCTTCCAATTGTATTGTTCTAGCAGGCACAGTGCTCCAGGAGCTGGCAGAACGGTGCAGATTGGCAGATCTGTGACAAGGAGCCTTCTGTTTGGATGTTAACAGGTGATCACAGGTAAGTTGGTCGATTTTCTCTCTCTCTTTTTCTCTTTCCCTCGTTCTCTGCCTCTTGCTCTCTCACTTTTTCTCTCTTTATTTTTTCCTCTCTTCCCTCTGTCTCCCCCCCCCCCTCCATCCCCCAGACCTGCCTCGGGCGGGATCCAGCGATTCTGCACGGCTCCCTGGTCAGTGGCTCGTACTACAGCTCTGGTTCTATGGCACCTCAACTTTACCACCAGTGTCCAATTGGGAGGAAGGGGGCAGCACAAGGTAGCCATCCTTGGGGGGACAAAAGTACAAATCTGGCCATGACTGTTTTATCTTGCCTGGACTTGCTTTGTTTAAAAATTAGGCCTGTATATACTGCAAAAATAAAAAGGGTGAAGCCTCTTCTGCAATAAAACATACCTTGGTGTTTTGAATTTTTAATGCACAGACATCTCTTCCCTCGTAGAAAATGCCATCACCTTCACCCGTTCACCTCTGGGTTCATGATCTTCAGCCACCTTGATTGGCTAGGCTAGGCGCATGCATTCTGGAGTTTTTTTATTTCTGGCAGCGAGGCATAGCTGCTAGGTTGGGATCATTCATTGAGCTTTGAGGTATTCAGTTTACAATATGGATAAACTTCCAAACAAACAGGTATGTGTATTGTATTGCGGAAGATACATCACCTTCATCATCGTCTTTTCTGCAATAAACAATCTGCTTGACACTTTTTTTTATTATTATTTTTACAGTATAATTTTACTTTAATAAACATTACCCCCTTGGAAGGACAAATATTGAAAAGTTAAAAAAAAATTAAAAATTCTTTTAATTTGGGTTAATAAATGTGCAAGATTGCCAAAAACTTGTTCTATTTCCTGTCTGTTCATGTATTATTACTTTAAATAATGCAAGAAATAGTTACATTACTCTAAAGATGCTAGTGCAGATCCCGCTGAAGCTTTAAGATGGCAGGAGGTAGTCCTTCATTTTGTCAATGAAGCCTCCAGTCTGTATGTGATCACAAGATTAAATCAAATCGGTTCCACAACACCTAGGTGACTTAAGCTGTCACTGACATCCAGGATTGGGAGCCGGCAGCTGCACAGAATGTCACAGACCATTTAGGCGGGTACAAGAAATGTTGGAGCTGTTTAAATTACTAAGAGTAGTAATAATTATTTATGTGAAAGTGGTCAGTAGTAGTAATGGCAGTCAAAGCTTGGAAAAAATACCCTTGCCCCCCTCAACCTATGTCCCTTCTTTACACTATTTTTTTAAGGATTCTATGGCTGGTTCAAAGATGTCTATACTGCTAGTGCCATTCAGTTTAGTCATATTCTGAGATCAGGGATAGGTTTATAGGATGGGTTAGTTTGACCTGACCATCATTTAAACCTGAAGACTGAGAACATCTAGTTGTGGAGCAAAAGTGAGTAATAGACCAGAAGTACTATGGTAAAAACACACAAATATAGCCATCAGCATCATTTATGGCCCATTCACACATAGGCACTGCTGAATCACATGCCATATACACTCGAGTATAAACCAAATTTTTTTTACCTGAAAATAATATTAGAAAAAGAATCTGGGTTTATAGGCAGGCTGCTGAATGGTGCTGTGCCTTCAAGTGAAGTGTATAACAAATTCTACAAATCCTAGATAATATATGAGTTTTTAAAACCCTTTTTTTCTCCTTTTCCTTGTTTTCATTTTACCTCGGGGGGGGGGGGGTGACCCTTGATTCAATTGACATTCCAGGGGATCACCATTATCTACCTTCCTTTATCCCTAAATTATTTGAGTTTGTTACACACTTTAAATGAGGACAAAGAGCCATCTACTGGATACCAACAACCAACAATAATGCACAAACGTTCCTTTAAGAACAAGTCACCCTTCAAAATCGTCTCAAAAGTACAAAATAATTTATCATTTATAAAGGGAGTAGAAATGTATACAGACTAGCCCAAGTGAGTTTAGTTTTTTACCCTTTTAAATAAATATTTTAAAAATATCAGAATATGGATATATTTATTCACATGCCTCTGGTATTTACTGTTTAAATCTAAGCAATGACAAACACATTCTGTGGTTTATACTCAGGCACCTGAGTTTGTATTCAGATCAGTTTATATTGTAATACTGTATTGTTTATATTGTCTACCTTTTTGTAAAAAATTTTTGATAATAGGTCTGCTTTAATTTTAAATGAATCACTATTGTGGATTGTCTTTTTGTTTAGCACAGTACATCGAGGAAGGGTATTATGAATGAAAACACACATGAGTCAGACAAGCTGATGCTGTAATGCAAATTTGTGATCAGGCCCTTAAACTATTTTTTTAATTTTAAAATTGGTTGAGGTTATTTCTGCCCAGGTATTATGATATGTTTGCATGACAGTTTTTTTTATTAATATTATTTATATTGTGTAGCATAACCAGGGTTGACAATAGCAAATGTAATTTAGTTAACAGGAAGAAATCATGTAAAACCTTAGGGAGTATCATTCTAAAGTCTAATTAGTAGAATTATTTAAATGTAATTAGATACTTTTTTATTCAACTAAATTATGATCTTTTGAAAGTGTGAAAGGAGCTTTTTTATTTTATAGCTTTGAATTATAACTTAACTATATACGCCATCATATTCAATTACTTTTAATATATTCTGCTTATTTCCTGCAATTCAATCATTATGATTATGATGAATTTTAAGGTTTAATTAAATACTTAAAGCTGGAGCATTCATATGCATTCAGAGAAAATTTAATTTTTCACAAATAGTTTGCTGCTGTCTTTATTAATAAATATTTATTTTTATAAACATTTAAATAAAAACCATTGCAAAGTCACCATTACACAAACATATGTAGTCCAAATAAATAGATATTTATGGTGTTTTTGTAGCTACAAGTAGTTTGCTACTAACCCTTCCCATCTACAAACTGCTTATTAGCATTTCTCAGCAAGATGTGACTTGAGGGGGTCATATTATTAAATATTATGCCTTGAGAGCCACCAGCTTGCAATATGTGTGGCTGATGACTCTCAATCCTGGCTTTTCAACAGCTTTGGCCCCCACTGCCAATCTGTGTGGTTCCTTTTTATGTGATTATTATGTGAACTCTCTGTTTTTGTATTTCTGTCGAAAAAAAAAATTGTTGCAAAGATTTAGTTGACTCATTGGGACTAACATATTATAAATCCTTGTAGATCTCATGATCTTTTCCTGAGGTACTGGACGATAGTTCCGTAAAACGCGCCGTAAAAGAAACCTATTGAGATTTGTTTAGCTATGTTATTTATGTGATGTATTTTAAATATTGCTATATTTTAATCATGATTATTATAATAAAAATTTGACATTTTAAATTATACCCAAATCATTGATTTAATAAAAATATGTAACAAAAAAGTCCCAATTATGAAAAAGGCTATATATATCAACTCTGACTATCTTGATCACTAGGGTTGGCCGAATTTTCATCTGTTTAGCTCACTAAGAGGTCACTGAATCGACTCCAAACTTTGGGTTGATTAATAGCTGATATAGAATCACATTGGAGTGAATAGCAGAGGCAAATTCTACCAATACTACATAGAGCTCAGCTCAACTAATCTGTTCAGAAGACTGTGATAGCCGTCATATTCAGCGGACCAGAATTTATAGAAACATCTTTAATCATTCACGCAGCAGTTTGTAATGTCTTACAATGATTTATCAATTCAGTGATGATTGTTCTCCTCCAGTAATTTTACTATATCCAGTCCAGCAGGAGCTGTGTTCACTTCTGTAGTTTTGTTCAGCCAGTACAGCTGGGGACAGCCATCCTCAGTTGCCCTTTTTCATAACTTTCTAAGAAAAATATATATATACCTGAGGAAGTAAAAATGATGTCAGAAGTTTATATTCAATAGGTAGAATAATTTCACTGACTTTTGGTGAACCCAGTCTGGGGACAGGACATCATCATATCACCCTGGCTTCTCAGGAGAATGCTGTGAAGAATGGTCCCACATCAATATTCTCTGAAACATTCAGCATTCACCCACTTTAGATGCAATGAGGAAGAAAAGACCTTTGATGTCATGTGACCAAATCAGACAACTGGAAGAAACATATGTATGTCGAGTTAAAAAATAATAAAAGATGTGGGGGAGTAAAAAGGATACCTTGGGATTTGATTCTTTGTTGTTTACTACACATTAAAATATAATTTTTTTGCCCATTAATACTCTTGTACTGCTCATTGGTTCTACCCAGTCTGCAAACACCAGTCCCTGCATCTACGGGCACAACTTGGGCCCCACCTCCTAAAGTCCATCATCCTCTGCAGGGTGCGCTGTTGAAGCAGGGGGCAGGTGCCTTAGACTCTGCACCCCTTTCACATTCCTGACAAACAGGCTGGGGACACAGAAGGTCCACTAACCCACCTATGATTACCGTGACAGCATGTATGAGGTCTCCCGGGTGTGTTAGGTTAACCCGTTACAGCTGTCAAACACTGGTGTAATGTAGAAGAAATTTCTACATGAGGTAATTGTGTTAGTTGTCCCAAGGGTGGTCAAAGTTGCAAGCTAATGAAAGCAGATAAAACAGCAGCCTATTTATACAATGGGCCTAAATTTTAAAGCTCTCCAGGACTGGAGAAGATATACAATTAGGGATGAATCTGAGTGATCCAGCAAACCTGAAATGGATTTTGTGACATCATTTTCTACTATTCTATGGCAAATGTTTTTAATCTTGGACCAAAACCATTCCAAGTGTGCTAGATCACCCAGGTTCACCATGGCAGTATATCTTTTCCAGTCTTGGAGAACTTTAACAAATCAGACCCCATGTGTTTCACAGCATTAAAGTAAGTACAAGTAAAGATTATAGGATAAAATAGAATATTAACCTAATGACCATTACACTATGCTAGAAGACATAGAAATCCAATGCTAAATTGAAAATCTTTGTTAAATCGTAGTGCTATATAATGGTGCTAATAAAAAGCTGGATATATTGCATTTATTTTTTGTTTGTAGGTTTATGATTTTTATGAACATTTTAATTTTTGGACTTCTTTTAGCATGACCAATCAGTAGAAGAATAAAATAGATCTGAATATATGACCACTGCAAAACAAGCTCCTTAAAGTATTTGTGTGTTTGGCACAGAATACGAAGTCATACGGTTTAGCAGTAGCTGGAATTGAAATACACTGACTAGGTAGTAGCAGAAGGCCAAACAGGTTAAAAGTAGATAAAAGTATAAAATTAGAGGTTTGAGCAAAATTGGCATGATCTGTTAGAGGAGCGTTTGATTTCCAAAAGGCTAAAATTCAACACGGGATTGTATTGAAGGTCTTTGAGAAGATGAGTGTAGGTAGGAGGCCTAGAACATAAGTGAGTAATGCGATAAAAAAATGTGATAACAGTAATAACAAAATAAAAATTCTTGAACTATTTTGATGCCATTTCTCTATTGGACATCATGGGAACATAGCATAAGGAGGCAAATGACAAACATAAAAAATAAATTACCTTTGGTGCCAAACAAAAAAAAAATAAAAAACACTAAACCTAGGAGGATCTTGATTTCTCTGTCTATATTTCATGCATTTAGAAGGGCAACATTCAATTGTATTTTTCCCATTTAATATCAAGCAACAGATTCACTTAATAGGTTCACCCTATAGTTCTGCTTTTAGTTAACTACCTTCTAGACCGCCACCACCACCATGCAGTGAAAGGAACAAAGAAATAAACAAAGGAAAGGAAACAGGAAAGGTAAAATGAAAGAAAAAAGTAAATAAAAGAAACATGGAAAAAAAGGAAAGGAAAGAAAAATTAAAGAATGGGAAGAAAAGTAAATAAAAGAAGAGAAAAAGGAACAGAAAGGAAAAGAAAAGAAAGAAAAAAAAAAGGGAAGGGAAAAAGGGAAGAAAAGTAAATAAAAGGAAAGCACGGGAAAGGATAAGGTAAGGAAAAGGGGAAAAAACTTTGCCATCTAAATATCCTAAACATACACATCTGAATTTGCAGTGGGTCTACTTCAAGGCACCATTACAAGTTATTTAAAAAGTAGGCCACACTGTAGTAGAAATAATAGAATGGTATAATTTTGAAATGTTTTGAGGCAACAACAGAAATCACAAGAGGAGACTCACAGGAATTGAATTTTTCTATACGTGTGTTTTTAAAGAAACTAGATGAAAGTATATGATTGTCAAAAACCTTACCTCTCAGTTCTGTGGACTCGGAATATGTCAACATGGTGGGTTTAGTTGAGAGAAAAAGATGAATGTTGCTACAAATAAAGTATTTGTTTAGTAAGAAACTATTTTCTTTTATGAACTTGTTCTTAAAAAATCCTCAAATTATTCAAATTCTTCTAAAAAATGATATTAGTTCATATTGTATTATAAGAAAGGCCTCAAGTAAAACCAAGCAACAACTAAGGATCATTTGCATTAATATTCCATTTTTATGTTTGTTTATTTCATATTTTATTTGCATTATAATTTCTTAAGCGCCTGTTATATGCAGGATTAAATCAACAATCTGACAGCATAATTTATGACAGTCATAATAAATGGATTATGAAATGTCACAATGACTTTGGAAACAGAGATACATGGTATAAGCAAAATGCATTTTCTGGCAGTATGCAGTGCAAGACTACAAATCCAATCACCTTATGAAATAAGTTAAAAGTTATGATTCTTTATGTCAAATAATATTTAAAATGACTAGAGTTGAGCAACTATTCTTCATTATATATGCAAACATAGTTCTCCAAGAACAATGCACAATAAGGTTTTTTTCTTGATTTTTTTTTAGTTTTATGCTAGGATTTCATGTTGCTTTTTGCTATTTTGGGTTTTGGTAGAAGGTCTCAAAATTCAACTGAAATGCTTTCTGCTGGGGAACTGAATTCAGTCTGTCTGGAGAGCTATAATAATGCTTTTTCCGTGCCATTTTTACTCCCTGAACATATTTCAGTCAACCAGGTCATGAAAACAAGGACAGACAAGGAGTTTACTTGGTTCAAAGTAAACAAAGTGTCCATTAGAAGAAAGAAAATATTTGACTGCAGAGTTGTTGTTGTATAGCAGCTCTTTTAGTTTAAAAAGAGGGAAATCTTAAGATGCAGAATGAAGTCGGGGGGATGTTACAAAATTTAGACTAAATTTTTACTGACAGTCGAAATTGAAATCGAACCTTCCACTAAACATGATGGTACCTTACACATTCCAGGCCTCTCTTTGCTTCCCATTCCCCTGCTATTAGAATACACTTATCTTACCCCTGTCTGAAACATCTAGATGAAAATGATGTCACTCTCGCTTACCAAACATGTAGGCGATCACGGCCTTTTTAAATTCGTCCCGCGAGACCAAATTTTTGGGACCTGCAAGACCAATCAGGGGAGCAGAGCATTTAGCTCCGCTCCCCTGATTGCTGTTGCAGCCTTGTAGTATGTGTTTCTGGATAGAGTTTCTCTATCCAGGAACACAGTATGAGTCTCGTTTTCTGCTCATAAATAAATGCAGTGTGGGAAAAATCCTCTGATTTTTCCCACGGCCGCGTTCATTCATAAACGCAAGCCGCATGACTCACTCAGGAGGAATATCACGGCTGTGTTTATGAATGGAGCTGTGAGAATCCTCCTCTCAGTGAGAGATCCCCGGGCACTACAGATCAGAATGACGGCTTGCCCTCATTGTGACCTGTAGTGCCCGGGGATCGCTCACAGACAGGAGGATTCCCATGGCTGTATTTATGAATGCATCGGTGATAATCCTCCTATAGTGATTTCCTGGATTTCCAATAGTTTTGCGAAATTCACCAAAATTTCTCAGACCCATAGGAATTTCTAGAAAGTTTTAGTCCCTAGTCACCATCCATCCGGAAAGATTCCAAGCGACAGAGTTAAAGACAGAGAAAGTGGACCTTCAAATGTCTAACAGTATCTTACATTGGAAAGGTTTATTCTCACTTTCTGTGGTGTTTAAGGCACAGTAAGAAAAGATAATTCTCCATTGTAATCTCGATGGTAAAAATAAAATGTTTTCACCAGATATCTCATAGCACATTTTACATCCTTGACCTTCTCAATGGAATAGGGAACACTCATTATTGGTTTACCCATGTAAGTAAATCTCCATTGGTGTGCTGATCCCATTATTGTTCTAGCAGTTTTATAATTTATAACAAATGCACTTACGAAAGAGAGGGCATCCTTGCTCATTCTTCATGTTCGTTATTATGAGTACCTGGAATGGGGATTTTCTATTATTGACACAATTCCAAGCACAAATTGTCTTTCAATGAGTCACCCCGGTAATATTATACACAAAACAAAAAAGACAACATAGAGTGTGTGAAGCATATCTCAAGAAATGTAACCTAAAAGCATAATTCATGAGACTAACCCTAACACATAGGATCTAAAGTTTGGGAGAGCACTACATACACACTGACCAAGAAAATATTGATTATTGTGTGCTGATGCTTATGCAAATAAACAGCCAAAACTAATATTTTGTGCAGCCAAAACAGCTGTGACTCATTGGGCTTGATTTATTAAATCTGTCCAAGACTGAAGAAGATAGATTTTCATGGGGGAACCCAGGGCATCCATTATACCCTGGGTTGGATCTGTCCCAGGACTGAATCCATTTGCCAACCAATAGCAAGTGTTTTAAACTCATGACAGTCTATCTTTACCAGTCTTTAATAAATCAGGTCCTTTGAAGCATGGACTTCACAGAACTTTAGAAGGTGTCTTGGGATATCAGGTGCCAATACATGAACAGCAGATCCTTAAAGTCACACTGCTGCTGCCAACCTTTCTTCTTGCCGTCATGTATCATAGACACAATCCGGTCATCCCCTGCTTTAAAATGAAAACATGATTCATCAGACAAGGCCAACTTCTTTCATTGCCACGTAGTCCAGTACTGATACCCATGTGTCCATATTAAAGACCTTTGTCAGTGGATAGGAGGACAACTGATCTGCGGCTTCTCAATCCCGTAGACATCATACAGGTGTGCATTGTGTCTTCTGATATCTGATATCTCACGAACCATAAAAGCTACCCCGCACACCTTTTACACATTTGGGCCTGGGTAACCACAACCTTGTCACCGGTCCCATGGTTGTCCTTTCATGGACAACCTATAGTAGATATTGGGCTTTTATGACTTATTAGGTGTTCATCTTTTTCCTGTTTAGAACAAACTGGAAATTTAAAAACCATTCACTGTTGGACACAAAAAGCATATGTTCTGCTTGACAAATTACTTCACAAAAAAAGAATATTGTCACCAGCTTACACACGTAGAATTTATTGTCATCAAGGGAGACATACCAGGCACATACAAGATGAATGGAAGAATTCTTATTGCTCTTTATTCACTTTGAAAATGTGAATATAAAATAAATGTTAGGTTACTTGTTCAAGTTTTCTTTTTTTTATTTTTGTCAAAAGGACTATTAGCCACCTTGGTTTACGACTGTCAATTATTTGAAAACGATCTCCATTACCCTCAGAATTCAAGTGTCTGATTGCATTTTATGGTCATGGAGGGATTCATAAAATGTCTAATGTTGTAAGAAACAGCTGTTTCTCTGCTCTAGCAAAGCCCCTAAACTATTTTCTAAAGTGTTGCTTGCCACATGGGATGCACCACTGCTATTAAACCAAGCTTGCTTGGAAGCGATGAATGTTTGCTAAAAAACAATTAATCCTTAAATGTTTATGAAATATCTTTGAACACAGTTTTATCAAGATGCAGTCCAGGAGAAAGTCACGGCTTTTATTTTTAAGTCACCTTCTTTTTTATGTATTAAAACCTGTAAAGTACATTACTTTAATTACATTTGGTAAAGATAATTCTCATAATATTTGTTTGTTGAACCAAAGCCAGACAGGGGAACAGAAGAACAATGTTCTGGTTGATGTGAAAGGCAGAAACTACTGTAGGTAATAAAGAAGTCCCTAGTCTCAATACCACCTTGAAATATTCCCATTGCAAGGTCAGAAAGGTTTTCTTGTAAGGTAGAGCCCCTAGTTTAAAAATTCTCCTTGTAGATGTGAAGACAACAAGGAAACAATTCCTGTGGGTTTGAACAGAGAGATGAAAGTGACTGATGGATCCAGATTTTGATCTCACAGGGTCAAAAGAAATGAACAGGGGGAGCTACACAAGTGACTTTCTATATAAGTGACTCTACTATATCCATTGATAAATCTTGCCGAAGAGTCCTTTCCAGAATTTAGCAATGCATTAGAAATGCTCTTATTCTGGTCTTCATCAGTCATGCCATAGAAGTCAGCAACTGTAGAATAAAATAGTAAAATAGTGTGTAGGGCAGAAGATTCTGATGATAAGGCAGATCCCATGGATCATCCACCAGGAGTCTTACCTGCTCAGGTCACTGCATCCACCCAGGCCTGGTCTGCAGATGAGAAAGAAGTGTCTGGGAAGAAAATGGAAAGATAAGGATTTACTCATTTCATTGAGTCACCAGTACATCCACTGTTTCTGCTAGAGGATTCCTGTGTAGACAAACCTGCACAGGTGATTGTTAAAGATGGAAGCCACATTCAACCCACAACTTGCAACATAGGTCCTATAACACCTCTGGATCACTTCTGGGTTTAGGAATTGCTGAGTAAAAGAGTTTGTATGTGAATTGGCCATACCCAGTTTGTACATTGTAGGCAAAAGTTTTTCTCAGTAATGGCCAAAGGTAAGCAGAGTCACTACAGGTGGGCAGCAGAGATGGACTAAATAGTGGAACTTCATTGGGCCCCTTGCAAAGTAGGAGTAGCAGTGGGGAGATGCTTTTTGATGTAGTATTGTGGGAAAGAGAGTTCAGATCACTTTCATGCAAACATTTACCAAGTAAAAGACATCCGTCAAGAAAAAAATTCAGTGTTGTCCTGTGCACCCCTCCTATGTAATCACAGTTAGCCCTCCTACTTCTAATCATGAACTACAGGAAAAAAAGTGTATATGTTGTGAAAATGAAGACAGTGGGACAGTTTGAATACTTTAAAAAAAGACAACCGAGTATGGCTGGCATCATTTGGAAACCAAAAGAAATTGTCTCTTGTCTTCCCACAATGAGATTTAGAGATAAATGCATTTTTGGCAGGTCAACAGATATTTTATGTACTTGTAGGGTGAAATGAAAATGTATTTCCGAATACTGCAATGAATTTTCATTTTGCCCTACTATATTTTACACTTCAAATTTAAGTAAAAAAATAGTCGGGTCAATATATTTCCAGAACTGAATACACAAGTTTTCACAATACAACTGGCATTCATTTTTGTTGTTTTCAGAATTTCATTGATTTATAGATCCCATCAGAAGCACATTTGGTAAAATTCCCAGACCTCTACAAGGCAATTATAATGCTTTACTGAAAGGCCTAAGGGGTTTCCAAGAACACGGCATTGAATGTTTAGGGGAACCAACACTGTTTTTCAATAATTTCACCTTTGGAAAAGTTACAAATGGTTTAAATGAGGCCAAATTTTCTATGGAGATTTACAGTGACACATTTTAACTTCTATCATTAGTTGACATACCACATTTTCTAATTGCCTAAAGTTCTAATTTACTTAAAAGGTAACTTTCCAAACTTTTATTTTTGTGTCTAATATATTTTACAAATTACTTTAATGTGATTGTTATTAATGTATTTAAAGCCATGTATAGAGTACAGGATTTGGAAAGCTGATAAGAAGTATTTGACATTCTATAAAGCTAATATTTGTGTTTTGTATTTATGTTGAGCAATTTTTATTTATTTATTTATTTTATATATATTATTGTATACAAGGTCTGTCTAAAAGTAACGTGACTGACATAATAAACCACTTTTATTTATTTATATGACAATTCTAATGCTTTTCCCTTTTATTAATCTCCCAATTCACAATTTAGCACCGATGTCATCTTGTTTTCCACTGGTGGAAGTCGTAGAGCAAATCATTTTCTGTTTTTAGATATCTGATGGTTTTTTTTTTACTGCATCTATTGACTCAAAACGCGTTCATTTAATAACCAATTTCAATTTAGGAAAAAGTAAAAAGTTCCGAAGTGCCAAATCTGGTGAATATGGAGAATGTTCCAGCGTAGTAATGTGTTTGTAGGTCACAGAAAGTGCTGTGTGAGAAGGAGCATTGTCCTGATGAAGAATGAAACCATTTCCCACATTTCTGCCGTCTTTTCCTGACTCTTTCTCTCGGCTTTGTCTTCCTTATAATAATGTTGGGTCACTGTTGTGTCTTCTGGAACCCATTCTGCCAAAATGTCGCCTTCATGTCACAAAACACGATGACATGGCTGTGAATTTGGACATATTTGATTCTTGGTGATGAAGGTGACTCCAGTGAGTGTGGTTTGGTTTCAGGATCATACTGGAAGATCCGAGTTTCGGCACCAAGTGATGACTTTATGGAAAAGGTTCGGCTCCACCTCAAGTTGCTGCAGAATGTCAGCACAAATTTCCTTGCAGCACTTTTTTTGCTCTGGCCTGACATTTTACTAAAAATGATAAATTGACTCGTTACTCAACTTTTATACTTCTCATGATTTCAGCACATGATGGGAAACACAATGGCATTAAACAGTGACAACAAACGAAATGGCAGAGAGTGCCGGGGTTTGTTGTGCATGTCTGGAGAAGTTTAAACATTTATAGCAAGAAATCAGAGTCATATCACTGCTTTGTTTAGGAGTTAGAAACAGTCTTGTTATTTCAGACAGACTCATTTATAATGTTTTTCAGTGGATAATTAGGACTCAAGCATTTGGTAATCAAAACTAAGAAAGAAATTCTTCTATATCTCATTTCTTACTTTATTTTCACTAGTAGGACATTCCTACTTTCAATATCAAGCTTGTTCAATTTTTACTATAGCTCTGTTTTACCCAGGAGCAAGAGTGTTTAAACTATTCATAATAATGAAAAAGTCCAAAATATTACTTTCTTTTGTATATGAGAAATCCTTCATCAATTAGAATCTTAATCACATAATACCTGTGAGGCAGTCATATGCTGAGTCAAGAGTCATAATCATCATGGGGGATTTGGGTAAGCAACCAAATCGGTATCTGCCCAAAACAATGTCAATTGCCCATTTGCTTCCTTCCAAGTGGCGGACCATACTTTTGTCTTTGTCATGAATTAGATACAAGGTTAAACTTAGTACAGTAAGAATATAAAGTTTTATGCCTTTATATTAGCTTTCAATATTATCACTAATGTGGCTGTCTGGATTCAGGCTGATTGGAAAGGCAGCAAGAACATATGACATTCAGCTTTAATAGACAAACATACTTTATTATTTTTCCTGTCTTACCATTGGTCAAGCCATCCTTGCTGAAAAACGGATCCACATTTTGGCAAAGTCAGTTTTGCATGAGCACCATAACAACAAAAAATTATCACATAAACTGTGACCTGGCAGGGAGGAGAATTTAAAGACACTTGGGGAATATAGTAAATTTACCCTGCCTGTACTTTGAATGAACCTGACACATATTCTGCACAACTGGTTGATCCACGTTCCTCTATTTCAGTAAATCATTCCCATTTTCTTTCTAAACTGATATGTAAATACATGTGACTTGGTCTAACTCAATACCTATTTGCACTTTGGTCTTTTCTCTTCTACCACCAGCTATGTTAGTTTAGTGCTTAACGCCTCTTCAATAAATGTCTTATTATGTGGCTAACCAAAAATGACAAATGGAGAACCATATAATAATGAAATAAATGTACCGTAGTATCTACAAGGGAAATCATATTAAATAGTCTATATCAACCAGTAATAATGTATGACAGGAGAGAAAGGGATGGGGAGTAGGAACGTACCTAAGGAATTATGTATGCAAGCCAGTACTCGAATCCTCCTCCAAACCAAAGTAGACCGAGGGACCATAGACAGATCAAATATAAAAAAGGCACCAATGTAGTGAAATATTCTAAAACTGTATTAAATATGAAAGATATGCAATTTCACCTAGAAGAGTTTGGAGGTAAAATGTGTCAACCAGGTCATGGAAGTAAGAATGGATAAAACTGAAATAAGGTGGTGGATGAATATACCTCCAATGGGTGATCACGGAGTCACTTCTTTGAGTTTAAATGCTGAAAAGGAAGGGAGCAGTGAAAGAAAGTGGTTTTGACTCCATATAAGTAAAAAATCAATATTTTATGTATTATTGTAGACATATTTCCATACATATTTACTCGATCAAGTACATGCAAGTATATATCCAGTTTAGTTAATATAGCACTAGACAAGGATAGAACTAGACAACAATTTCTGTCCATATTGTAATAATTACCCGTAAAAGTGCACAAATAATCCCGACGCGTTTCGCTTTGAAGGCCTTCTTCAGGGGGGTGCGCTGTCTAGTTCTTATTCAGTCCAGTGCTATATTAACTAAACTGGATATATAGTCGCATGTACTATATCAAATAATTATGTATGGAAATATGTCCACAATAATACATAATTAATGATATCTTACTTTTTTAGAGTCAAAACGTCTTTCTTTCACTTCTCCCCTCTTATTCAGTAAGAATGGATAGATAGGTATCAGCTTAATCATGGAATACAGCAAACCTTCTCTGATTTGAATATTTTATTTTATTGAATTTTGATGTATTTATTTGGGTAAATGGGGATAACAGTTTGAAAGGGAACATATAAGAACAGCACAGTAACAGAACAGAGATGATGATATTACATACATAATTGGTATGAAATTACCAACTTTTCAAAGGGTAGAACATAAACAAGGTGGGTACTAGGTGAGGAGAGCCAGGGATTTGGGAAACCAGGGAGTGGTTGGGGGGAGACCACCTAAAGCTCCAAGTATATCAGTAGAAAGCGTATTATTTGGAAGAGTATGAGATCCATGTATGAGTTTATTGTGTTGTTAATGTCTAGGAAATGATTGTTGAAAGTGCTAGTCAGTTTTTTATTTATTGTAATCGATTTTATTTTGGGTCTAATCCCATTAGGATATGTGTTTAGATTGCCATGATATAGCAAAATTGCCTTGAACTGCAAAGAGTAAGCAGTGTGAATGAATAGCAACACTTATCTGATGTCCCCCTCCTCTTAGATTGTTAGCTCTTTTGAGCAGGGTCCTCCTGTGTCACTGTCTATATCTGTCTGTCATTTCAAACCCCTATTTAATGTACAAAGCTGCATAATATGTTGGCCCTAGATAAATGCAGTTAAAGTAATATTAATGTTAAAAGAACCTTTTCTCACCGAACCCAGCATAGATGGATCAACTTCCATGTCCATGCAAAACCATGACATGTACCGGTGCCCACTTTTGGCATTTACAGATAAAGCTTTTTGGGGTCCCCAAACCTGCATGGTTTGCCCCCTGTACCCCCTTAAATGGCTAGTATTATTAGGAGACCATATTCTTCAAACTGATTGAATTTTTCTACTGTGTTCAAAAAGGTATAATTTACTGCACATTTATTTGAAATATTCTAATAAATTAATGACAAGTAGAAGTCGGTTTGTAGGAGTGCTATAATTTCGAGCTCATTGACTAATGCAAAGGTTGAAGTCTAAAACTTTACACAAATAATGAAATTTAAGTACAAACATGAAATAGCAATATTAAAATGACAAGATGACTGTTAGTCTATATATCTATTATTTTTATTATTTAATATGTCCAAGTTCTGGACATGGACCTTTTATGTTTTCCTCAAGGGAATGCCAATGTGAAAAACAGATTCACTGCTTTATGATCACCCCTACCAGTTGTGAACAGAGCTGAAGAATTATTAGTTATTAATAGTATAGTGTTAAACTAATGATGATATTTATAAATAGCCATCCCCATGTATTTTTGTAAGAGTTTTTAAAAATATTAAAGTATATTTTATGCTTCGGATATAAAAAATATAGAAAATAAGTGCTTGTATCATATTCTTTTTCATATAATACATTTAAAACTATTAAATTAAGAAGTGTGTTTGGAGGAGGAGAAATAGAAAATAGTCCATTATTCCTAAGAATTCTATTCGATTAAATGAATAAATTATAAAGCGATCTCTAATGATATCCTAAACACACCTTTATGACATATGGGGATATTTCATTTAATTAGAAATTACTCTATTAGCATGCAAAAAAACAACATTTAATATTTCAAATAGAAGGAAAAAAAACAAGGAAAAAAAAAGAAAACCAATAATATTATGCCAATAAGAAACATTCTTTTAGAAGCAAGTTTTATTTGCTAAAAAATATCCATGTATAAGCTGCATAAGCATAGCTATGGTAAGCATGAACAACTTCAACTTGTTCCCAAATCCCATAAATAATCAGGCGTGTACATGAAATTCCAGATTTTTACCAAATTCGCATTTCGCATTTCGCTGAGCTAGGTCCACTTCTTTAGATATAGAAATACATATTTTTGTCAAAAAAGAAAATGATCAAATCCATGAGTATAGTGACAATTTGATGTTGTAAAAATATATATAAAATCATTGTAAGGAACTTACCTGTCCAGCGAGGCCGCGGTGTCCTTGGGGATCACAGCCGGCGAGGGAAACGCCGCTGCAGCAAACAGCGTGGCCAAGGCTGCTGCCCTGCTCACAGCGCATCTTTCTCTGCCTGCAGAGGGATCCGTGCTGGACGAATTACTGTTGGGCCAGGCGGCATCCCCAGCATCCCTATGGACGTGAACAGAGATGTTCTTGTTCTCAGGACTCCTGCGGACGTGCAAAGTAGGGCACGTCCCAGGGGTGCTGTGGGAAGAGGTGCCTCTTGTAACATCCGGGGGCGGGACATAGTTTGATTTACCTGCGGCCACAGGGGATTCAGTCATCCTCCAATCAAATGGCGCCAGGTAGCACAAGGTCATTAGGCACTCTCACCATTTAAGGAGAACCTGTCCTGAACACCATTGCACTCTATAATCCTCTGTATGTACAGTGTGCTTGGGTGCGTTCTCTGTGTTGGTTCATATTAACCTGTTGTGTCATTACCAATAGCGACCCGGTCTGATATCTGATTCTACCTGAACTCCGCCTGCCCTGACCTTGGATTGTTTCTGACTACTCCTACCTGCTGCCTGCCCTGACCTCGGATTGTTCCTAACCTGCCTTCACCTTATCCATCTGTACCACGCTTATCGGACTGATCTTCTGTGAATGACCTTTGCCTTGTTTTATGATGACACAATAAAGCTTGATAAAAGGATTCTTGGAGTTGGCTGTGGTTTGTGTGCCCAGGCGCATTACAATCACAAATCACTTAAAAACGTATATGTAAATGGATGCAATATCCATAAAAACCTAGGAAATACGTGTCTCACATCAGACATCCTGCACCAATAGATGAATGATTACTAACATTTTGACATAAACCACTACGTAAAACTGAACTTTTGTTAAAAAAAAAACTTATTTTTTGAGGAGCCCTCAATCCCTCCGCAATCCTATTCCAGTTGGTCCCATGCTGTTGATTTCTTCTCCATTCTGGTGCAGAGGAACCAGTAGGTGTCTTCTTCTGGGTTCTTCTTACTTTACTTATTCTCATACTGCACAAGCCCAAGATCAGGTGATGTTTCCTCCCAAAAAAGTAAAATCAAAAAAGCCCTTTTTGAGCATTCTGGAGACCAGGCATACACAGAAGGAGCAGCCCACAGACTCCTAGAATATGTGACATATGTATCCCAGGAGGCTTTGGCTATCCCATTTAGCCTTTACTGGATAGGATGGGGTTCTCACCGAAGAAATGTATTAACAGTGCTCTTTTTTTTTTGGTTCCTATGCATAATATGGTATTGTTTCCAAATTCAGGCAAACCCACCTATCATAAAATAGTAATTATGTGTTAGTAATTACCTTTGAACTTGCCAGGTGTACACATATAATTGGTATAAGATAATATATATAAATATTATTTATTATTTTTTTCTAAGCATGTTCCTATTTTGTAGCGTGCATGCTTTCAGTGATCCGCAGTGTGTGACTGTGATCTGTTGTTGTTTATTAGACTATAGTAAGAGAATGCATGATCTCCCATCACTCCAAGGTGTGATAATTTAATAGCTTCGGGGGTTTTGCTTAGTAGGAAGGTTTAACATCATATTACTGGTTAAGGACACAATGCTCAGACAACTAAAGTGTGAAAACTCAGCCTATATGGAGAAGGATGAGTAACGGGAGACAGATGATTTTCTCCATTCAACAATTTCCCACATACTTAACACTTAGGGTCATATTTATAAATCAGTTGACTTTCACAAAGCATTCTATGTGGGTAACCCCCGCGGTGCATGTCTTAGAAATTACAGTGATTTATTCAACATGTGTACACAAGTACATGTCTGATTCAAGTCACTATCACTGTTTTATAAATATTTTAAGTTAATTTTAAAGTAGAATATCTCTGCTATCTTTCCTTTTAGACAAGAACCTTGTTATCATAAGCCCTGTTGTACTGGTTTATTGTAAGTAGCTTGTATTGGTCTGAATTCAGATATTTACATTACTGGCATTGACAAAGATACATATAATGATATGGAAAAGAATACAGAGATGCAGTCTTTTGAATCGGACACAAGTTCAATTTTAAAAAAAAATACCATTTTTGATTTGTAACCAGAACGGTAAATCCAGTGCAAAAAAAAATATATGCCTTTTGCGGGTAGTTTTTGCAATTGCAGTGCTAAATGTAGTAATGTAAGGGACTCCAACTAAGGACAGCAGCCATCCTTCAAATGGTTTTATGGATATTTATGACATTTCCATTAATAGAATTGTAAATGTTTTTGTGGACTTACTTGGTACCAGAAAAGTGTGGCCATTAAAACTACAGGAGAAGCTGCATGCCATCTTGTATACTAACATCAAGTATCCTAGAAAGCTGGAGACTGTTCCTTGTGTACAAGCCCAAAATTAGGGCATGCAATATAAACAATGAATTACATGTAACAATCAGGATCTTACACATGCAAGGTGAGGTCAGTGCTTTTTTTTTACATTTGGGTGCAAGATCGGGCAACATTATTAAGAACCTGGAAGAAAGAAGATGGCAGTGTGGGACATAACAAGGGGCTTTGGAAAGATAACGGAACATGCAGACATTTAGTATGTACATTGATAGAGGATTTTCAACAAGAAAAGGTAAGTGTTTTGTTTTTTTTTTGCAAGTTTTGTGTTAACTGTTCCTGAAGATCCATTGAAAGGAAAACATTGAGTGCTCCTGTTTTTTTTTATTATTACTAATAACCAGTACTTATAGCACCAACATATTACGCAGCACTTCACAAAGTCTATTGACACACTTGGAAGAATGCCATCAGATACGGAGAATTAGTCCAACAGGAGACCATTTATGTTAACCAAAGGGGTGTTAGGGTAAATGAGACTGATCTAGGACATCATACTGTGCCCCAGTCCTAAAAATGCCATTTTCCCATAAACATCCAGTCCACTTAACCACCTGGGCGGTTAGCTCGAACCTGGTTCGGGGTAAGAAAACTTGCTACTATCGGTAGCTAAAAATAGAAACACGCGTTACAGTGCAATCCGATTATTGAACTCAATACAAAAAAGCTGTATTGAGTCCAATACAAAGAAATCTTTATATAATATATATATAATTGTATTATATGTATATTATGTAAGCTACTGTACAGTTACATTACATTATACACTATTTTTTTTTTTAAAGATTTTTTTTATATAAGGTTTTATAAAAAAAATTTTTATAGTTTATTAATAAATTTATTAAATTTTGGACATATTTCGGTGAGTCATGCCTAAGATATATAGCCTACAATCTACAATAAATTTCCATGCAAAAAATGTAACGCTTTTTGCATGGAGGTATGGAAAGAATTAGAACACCCAGCGTTTGTGTACGCGTCCCTCGGCGATTCCTGATGATGTCAGTGCATACGCCCGTCGACGGGGGTCGTAGCGGGAAATTCAAATATTTTGTATTGGATTCAATACAAAGTCCTGTATCCAATCCAATACAAAATAATACAAAATATATTTATGTGGTTTTGTCTGTATGGTATGTGATGTTGGATATATCACTATACAGTATACCGAATTATTGCATTTTCAGTATTTTTTATTTATTTATGCAATCTTGTTTAAGCTGATTTTTGTGTTTTTTATTTAATTTTATTATTAAAGTTATTTTTTTTTTTACATGATTGTGTGTTTCAAACTTTATTATATTCAGGATATCTACTAGACACTTGTTCGGACATATTTCTGTAAGTTACAGGTCTACAATTTAAAAAAAAAATTTCATGAAATACAGTGTAACGCTTTTGGTACAGAAATCCAGACATCAGTGAAACGCCCAGGTGGTTAATCAAAGTATGTTTTCCTTGCCCTCAACTGAGAAAAGTGGACCCAAATTAGAGCTCTGCTAGTGTTACCCCTCGCATCTCTTGATGGAATGAATCTCACTTGATTGTAACATATGAAATTTATGTAAGATTGACAACAAACAGGGCAAAATGGTTGGAAACAATTTCAGGTTCTGGTATAGAAAAATCAGTCAAAAACTAGCACATATCGATGGATTCTTCTTGTTCTTGGAGAGCACCACAATATGGGCTCTAAATGAGTTTTGAGGAAATAACTGCCAGATGTTAAGGAAATATTAGTATACAGGGAATAAAGCAATACAATTTACAAAAACGTTCTATATTATGGTAGGGAGAGGCCATCAAAGGTCCAAAACCTGCTAGATGGATTTTATATTGCCTCCTGCAATTATTCAAAAGTTATAGGAGCCTACATGTCTTTAGATGAGAGGTAAAGCATTTTAAAGAGTTTTTTAGAATTTTTTAAAATAATTAAAATCCAGAACCTAAAAGTGTTTATTCATCAATGTAAATTCAATATACAGTTTTTTCCTTGAAAACAATTGTAAAAAGGACACCGAAGGCAAAAAGATTGAAGCAGTTTCTATATCCTTCCTTTTTCAGTGGACAATGCACATAATTTGTTTATTGAGATCATAAGCAAAGACACCATGTATTTTTTATTAGATATATTGATCATTTTTAATATGTATATTTAAAACATCAAATTGCCAAATCTGCAACATGAAAGTAAGGTAAATGGAACACACAGTTGAAGGCAGCACCCTTCAGAAGTTAATTTCACTGAAAAATGTAATTACCAGTCTTGGCCTTGCCACCATCCTCCAGTCCCACGGATCACACTTCCAGCTCTGAGCAGACATTCCCGACAATTAAATTGAGACAGCAAAGTTGATTGCCTTGGTTAGGAGCAGATATAGCTCACCGGTGATAGAAAATGACAGCAGACCTGAGACCTTCTATTTTCCTAGCCTTTGGCTTCTCAGTAGGATTAATTTCCAGTTAATTTCTGGAAATTGCTGGGAGGATGACCAAGATCCTACCCCAGGCTCTATGTTTATTAAGCTTTTTTTACAAAGAGTAAAAAGTTTTTATTTTATTTTTTAGTGCAGGAAAAATACAGAAATGTGAAACATTTTCTTGATAGATAGGTTTATTTTATAATATGAATTTATTTTTAACCACTTACAACCTGTAGCTAACTATTACTCAGCAAATGCCCAATAATGGGGGAACATTAATCTACACTTTGTTGTGGAACTAGGAGCTTGCTAGGAGCATACATTCTGGGAGTATTTTCAAAAAGCTATGAATCATTCACCAAAAAAGTCTCTGATGTAGAGTTAACCATTACACATGATTACACATGCTGCTAATGCTGGACTTATGATAACGATATGGAACCAAGCTGGTTGGATGTGATCTGCATGAGTGTCAATTATGTTAATCACGTGGGAAAAATTGGGAGAGAGACAGCTAAAGGAGGCATCTGTTATAAATACATTCAACTAAAAAAAATATAATACTAATAAAAAAATAAACACTTTATTAACCATTAATTGGTAAAATATATTTTTTAGATTAATTCAAATTTTAAACAATGAAATTAAAATTATCAGATTTTGTCTATTTGTGATGTTTTAGTTCAGTATGAAATAAATTTACTTACAGGGCTTTTTAAGTCTCTTCAGTTCTGGTGAAGGTTGCTGGATCCTTAGAGTAATGATTTGCTACTCCCACCATTGCCTGATTGACTTCCATGATATTGACCTTGGCCTTACCTTAATTGCTGCTTCTTGTCTTCTGTCTGCTCAAACATTGGCCTGACTCTGATTCTTGCCACCTGTGTGCCCAGATCTTAGCTTGTCCATCACTCAGTTTATTGTTAGCTGCCTGCCCTGACCTTGGCCTGTCCACCACCATGTCTTTTACTTTGACCCCAGCCTGCCATGTACTCGCCAGCTGGCTGTCCCTGCACCAAAACCATCTGATCCAGCTCACCTTTGGTGGGAGGAGCATGTGACCTAGTGACATCTTTGCAGAAAAGAAGTCTAGGGGCCACTAGGGTTACCAGTCCATCCCTCCTTGCATGGTAATCATATATCACCCCAGGTAATCATATATCACCTGCCAGGGGGCAAAAGTTCTAAAAGGGTTACTACTGGAGAAAGAACTCTGGTGGGTCATGCGATTACAGAATTTATTGCATACTATGTCTCTTTTGTAATAAGGGCTTCCTACGTGCCCAATCGATAACTGTAAATTCTTGGAATTACTTAGTATCACAATAATATTTCTCCTGTGTTAATGAATAGGCATTGGACTTGACTGGCCAATCAAGATGGCCAAACGCAGTAGAAGATTAGATGAACATGTCAATGCTGGTGCCGAAACCCACACTTATGGGGTCTTTAATTACACTTCAAGTGTAGCCACTTAGCCACTTGCCAATCATGGTGAAAATATAGAAGACACATACAATAATTTTAGGAATGTTAGTTCTCCTGATAGCTGACAATATATAATAATAACACCACAATTCCGTCATCTTGAAAGCCAAATGACAGATCACGTACACATGTGCATTTATTAAGATACATGAAAAATTGTTAGCGTATCTAATGTGTGTGAATGCCTGTTAATGCAAGCTGTAGGCACAAACATAAATCACTGATGTTTAAATATACATTTTCACCTTTCAGTATTTTCAGTCTAAATGGATATGTATAAATTAAGCCATGCCTGCTGAAGAAGGTTTGGAGCTGCATCTACCATCAAAGCAAATATTAACGAGGATCCTTGGAGATTTGCCAGAACCTTAAGATGTGCTAGCTGCTGGGTAAACCAATTATACAACATCTGTATGTTAGATAATCAATGGTAGAGTGTTCCTATTTCCTTGCAAATGCTTGTTGTTAAATGTTAACACCCCGCTGAGCCCTGGGCTTTGAAAACAATGCATTAACACACTCAAGGTGCAGTATGGTATTGCATTAATAGTGTAGTTAATGTCCTTAGTCAAAATGTACTTACGTAGGACCTGATGGAAAGAAGATAGGAGGTAGGCTATTGTTGATTCCAGACTTCTGAACTGTCAGTTAAGCTACCTAATAAAGTCACTGCCTTGAACAAGTATTTATACAACTAGTTTAGTCTTTGCTGGCTGTATGCTTGCTGCAGGTTATTGGACTAGTTAATGTTAGGAACCGCTTATAACTGCTGGCGATTCTGTGCTGTGTGCCACTGCAGTATCCCACACAGCCTATTTTGCCCAGCAACGTCACTTGAAGCAGCAAAGAGTATAGACAAATAGCAGCAGCCCCTGCTTACCTTTAGCACTGCAACCGGATTTATTTTATGGCATCCCCAGCATCCATTGCACAGCTAAAGGGGATTCTAGAGGCTGATCAGCTCCTGACTAACATCTGCACTGCTATTAGCTGCTGGGAATAGTCTCTCTGCTCCAAGTCACCTGTGCCTGTTGTAGCGTTAAGCTAGGCTGACTTGCTTCTGGTGTGTATTTGTGTGATTTACTGTTGCTGACCTTGCCTGTTCCTAATTTGTACACAGTCTGGACCGACCTTTTGCCTGTGACTCTGACTCTGGTTGTGTTTTGCCCTAGTATACTTTGGTGGACGGATATTCTAAAGGTGAAGACTGCAGTGTTAGACTGGGGGACTGGTGTCTGGTGAGGTCTGGTGCTGACCAGGGCCTTATGGCAAAGGTATGGACCCAGAATCAGAATCACAGGATATTGAAAATCAAGTTAATGCTGACAGTTTTCAAATACTGCATGAACCCAAACATTTCAACCTGAAAATATAATTAGAAAAGAATCTTGTTTTATATCCGGGTCACACCAGTAGATGGTGCTGTGTCCTCATGTAAGATGTATAACAAACTTGTTTCACACTTTACATGAGGACAGCACACCATCTACTGGTGGCCATCAATACTACACAGAATATATTGTAAGCGCAAGTGACCTGTTCTAACCAACTTAAAAGTACAACATACGGTACTTTACAGAGAAAGTTTTAAACTTGAAAATAAAAACTTTGGTTTAAGATTAGCTTTTAGATCACCAGGCATTACTATATCTTATCACCACTTTGGCAGGTTGTAAGTGCTGATATTGCTTGATAACTCAAGTTCCAGTTTTTGAAGATATATATATCCCAGACTATATATTACCATTAACAATGTAGCAGCAGCACCTAGAGGTATCATTTTTGGACAGTTTCAGTTACTAGTAGAAGAGAGACAAGAGATGAATGAACTAAAAGCCTGTATTGTATATCCATTGATTATTATGGGCAGATAATGAAAAAAAGACACATTCATTGTTTTTAAATATCATGAATTTGAAAAAGTGTGCATTTTACATATTTGATATAAACAATCCTCAGCTGTGTGAATTCCCTTTTTAATACTATTAAGCCAGTCAGAATTGCCATAAGTTTTAGTGCTGTAGCTTTAATCTACATAAAAAGCTCTGTATTATTAAGAAAAAAGCATGTAATTCCACTTCAGTTTTTAATTCATTTAATGAGAGTCCTAGAGAATGTCTGTTTGATTTCTAAGCCTTGTTGTCATTAAAAAAAAAAAGAAATTTACAACTATTTTGGTTATAAAAAAGGAAAATATCACAGCAGTATTCATTTATGAACAGAATTTTTTATTCCTATTTATTTGATGTAATTTTATTATATCACATGTGTGTTTTGTGTGTGTTGACAAATTTTATGTGAATCTTTCTCTAGAGCTGTCGTATTTTAGGATTTATGGTACATTATTGAGTGTTTCTGTAAATGTTAATTATTTTGAGAATGGTTGTGGTTCTAGAATGCCTGTGCAGCATTAAGAGTAATAATACCAGTATAATTATTATTTAGGAAGAATAGTAATACATCCATCCTCTCCAAAGTAAACACAAAATTACATAAACCAATTATATAATCAGGAAATATTTGCAACCAATTCATTAGATTGAATGTGCCAGGAAAAAATCACAGAGCGGTTTCCAGCTTGAAAAACGGCCAATTGAACACCTTGCGGCCAACTTTCCCTCTAATGTATCTGGCATGGAATCCTGTGTTTTTCGTAAGGTTGTTTTTGTAACCTTCATTACTACAAAATAATCCATAAATCATTCAAGTAGAACAGAATATCGAGTGTACATTGCAAAACATGGTTTATTTTAATTAATTTAGCCAATAACATTGAATTTTCATTACAATAGCAAACAGTATTGATTTTTACTCAATTATTAATCACCTTCATTAGGCCTAAGAAAAGGTTTGCTCCTTGAGTAGAGAAGTGTCTAAATCAGTGTTTCTTAACCTTTTTAACATGGTAGAACCCTTGAAATAACTTTCAGATTTTCAAGGAACCCTTCTGCTATATTTATTATATCCACAGCTCACAGTACATTAGCTTGGTGACCATTAGGTACAATACTTCTTACATTGCTGGCCATTGGGAAGAATGGTACCCTTACAATAGTTATTGGTGTCAGTTAATGAGAGGCACAAATTGCTCATTGTTCAAGGAGCCCCTAGCAACCTTTGGAGGAACCTTAAGGTTCCACGGATCCCAGGTTGAGAAACACTGGTCTATCTAGTGGGAAACACACAAACTCATTCAAATATGTCAAGATATTAAAACCATAGCATTCTATGGAATTTGAAGGTTGATGAATTACCATTTAGTAATGATATGGTTTAAAGAATAGAATATGATACATGGGATTTTTCCAAAACAAATGTTAACAATATATTTTAATATAGCGAAACTGATATTTAGTCCATCCCAATAAGTTTCTCAGTTGATAGCTTGAGCTGTAGTTTATCCATCATTTAAAAAAATATAATATACAAGTTTGTGTATGTACACTAGGGATGAGTGAGAAGGCCTCTAGAGGCCAGTCCTGCGAAAATATCCTTGAATTTCCGATGGGTCCGCAAATTTTCGGCGAACCGATTTCGCGGACCCACCTGAAGTTCGAAGAAATTACAGGATGTTTCCCACAGCTGCATTCATTCATGAGCACAGCTGTGGGAATCCTACTGTCAGTGTGTGATCCCCAGGCTCTAGAGGTTAAATGAGGACAAGTTTCCCCATTCATCACCTCTAGTCCTCTGAGATTAGCTGAGGAAAGAAAATCCTGATGACGTTTGAGCTGTTATCAGGGTTTATGTTTCCTCAGCCAATCAGAGAGCACTAGAAGTGATGAATGGAGAGCCTTGTCCTCATTTAACCTCTAGTGCCCGGGGATCCCACACCGACAGAAGTCCCGCGGCTGTGCTCATGAATGAATGCAGCTGTGGGAATCATTACAGGATGATTCCCACGGCTGCATTCATTCATGAGCACAGCGGCGGGACTCCTGTGTTCTTGGATAGAGAATCTCTATCCAAGAAAACATACTACAGTCCTGGTAGGGCTGCAAGAGCAATCAGTGGAGCGGAGCTGCTTTTGCAGATCCCGAAAATTTGAATTTGACAGTCTAATTTACAAGGCTGTTCTCGCTTACATGTTCGATAACCGAGAAAGGCCCGATTCACTGCGAGATTGAATTTACAAATCTCGCTTGCTCATCCCTAATGTACACCCTTATTACACATTATTAGTTTTGTGAGCATGTGTATACCAAAACACAAGGGCCCCAAGGAGTACCAAATTTCCCTATACATCTACACAATTGTGTGGATTTTTCTTCACGTCTGTGGAGGTTCTCATTTCTCCAGTAAATATCTAATAGTAGTTAACTCTTTAAGCTGCTTCAAGCTACTGATAAAGCTGCTTGGAAAGCTGCAAAATACTGAATGTGAACTTTGACTTTTAAAGTGGACTTTGTATTCCATGCCAGGGCTCCCCTCACCCTACTAGGGACTGCACTAAAATGAAACCTTTAGGGAAAAAAAATTAGTCAATAAACTTACCTTTCCTTTTCTTCTATCTGTGGTGCATAGGTAAGGGTGACCTCACAACCATTCTATTGAGATCTTGAGAAATCCTGAGTTGCCTAAGTTCACTTTACACACTGCATTCCTCCAGTATCTTGTGGAAAGAATAATAATGCCACCCCCTACAAAAAAAGCCTGGAAGAAAGGTAAGTAAATGAACTATATTTTTAATCCCAAAAGTTTTTTTTTGGGTGCACTAAGGAGGAAACAATGCCCCTTCTTTCAGTTTAATATGATGATCTTAGAGACCATTGTGCATAGGGCTTGGATTCAAACCTCGAGACAGCAACTTCTTCCCGTGGCACTGATATCTGGTGTTACAAAAAATGCACTTGCACTGGATTGGGTATTTTTTGCAAATTGATTTTTCTCTATATTAATTAGGCAAAGCGAAGTAACGCTTTGCTAAGGGATGATTTATTTTGTAAACAGCCCTAATTCTTTTTGTAATCAACCTTGTTGTATCAGTACTATTATGATTTATACATATTGCACACCTGTTTATTTTTGGTGCCAAAAACAGGAATCAGTCCCCAGTTCCCGACATATAAGTAATAAAAAATGATGTGCCATCACTCAACATTACCCGTTTATTTGTTGTTATTTATTCCACAAAATGTAATATATTATTACTTGAACATAAACCAATTTTGGTTATTTCACTTGACATTTCCTCAAAATGATCCAAAAATGATAAAATGGCAACTTTAGTTAAAAATTTTAATATTCCCACCACCAAAAACTCATCTCATTACTCTATTATGTTAAGTCTCAATGCGCGAGTTGCATCTTTCTATACAATTCAATTTTCCAAGAATGGTAGCAGCAAGCTCCCAAGCATCATCACAATACATCACAATTCCTGACTGCCAATAAGATACATATAATTGTTCAAAATATACAATACTCATTCACAAAAACAAATGCAAATAATTAAAACCCATGGGCAGTGCTTTTTTACAATCATGAATCCATCTAACGCTCTTTGTCCTAAATATTAACGCATGGTATCCACCCCTTTGTTATTTGGAAACACAACCTATAGTCATAAACTTAATGGGGATACAGTATGATCCTCTCTACAAAGAAACTAACTACTAACTAGAAGCTCAGATTTTTATTTCATATTGAATATGTGTTTTGTGATATCCTTTCCTTTAAGGATAATCTCTATGTAATACAAATTTATGGATATTTTCTTATGTAGATGACAGAGGAACTTTGAGAATTCATGTCTGATTGGATAATAAATCTATCATAAATATTACATAAATGTGTTGATACCTAAAGCAATAGCAGCCCACATGGCTGGTATGGGGCTCTGAGATGTTAGGTAAGGGGCCCTTATTAAGAAGGTTGAAGGAGAAACTAAGCAGTGTATCATTAGAAATAGGGAGTTACTGTCGACACTGACCCTGTGATCTTTCCTGTCCCATCAGATTCTTAGGAGAAAGTTTCACAATCTTTGTTCCTCGTCATTGGCCTTTAAATGGCTGCTAAGAAGCTCTGCCTGTCATTGAGTTAGAACAAAATCAGCTCCCTTCCCTATTATCCTCAACAATATACAATACAATTTTTCACCAGGAGAAAAACAACAGACATAAAAAACACAAAACATGTACAAAGAAAAAATATAATAAAATAAAGTATAAATAGAATAAACTAAATGTATCCCTCCCAAAAAGACCCTCATTAAAATATCACTCTAATCAGTTACTTTGAAGAAGGGAAATCAGTAGTAGCTGCATCATTCATCAAGCCTTTTTTTCCTTAAACGTTGTCTGTACATTTATAAGAAGAAAAAGTAAAGCAGTAGTAACTAGAAAGTAGTAGCTAGAAGTAAAAATAAGTACTGTATATACTCAAATAAAAACTGATCTCGATAAAAAAAGGTATTTATCTTAACCTGAATATACAGAAAAAATGCTTTGACTGGAGTATAAACCTAGGACACTATGGTTTCTTTATAAATGTATTTTTTTTATAATAATCTTTATTTAAATTTATAAAACAGGGAATCATACATTCCTTCAAACAATCCCTCATAGGAATCCTCCATGTTCCTGTGTTTTAATGGCTGTAGTTCATCCCATGTGGGAATCTTTGAAGGTTTCCCTATTTATAAATAGAGCCCTAAATGTGGACATCACTGCTAACATTCAAAACAATAATCAATAGAAATGTCAATACAATTAACATGAATAAATACATCCACAGTGTGTTATTTTTGTTTTTTTTATAACATTAAAAAATTACATTTACGGATCTACCCTACATTGCAAAGATGGGCATCCTTTCCAACCATCACCATCCAATCATTGGTGGACCGCGATACAAAGCGCCCCTTCTTTTGAAGGAGCGGCCATGGAGTATCCTTTTTTGAGATCAACTGTGTACATTTTTATGCAAATGCAATATTATACCTCATGATTTCTTAAATCCTTATCTGTAAACGATTGGAAAAATCCACTTGAGACTTTACTATTGAAGGGTAACACTTCCAGGAAAGCAAAAAAACTGAAAATTATACAATGCTCAGAATCCCGTTAGACTATTCTACCAGGAAAACTGGCATGGTAAAATAGACGGAGAACTTTCCCACTAAGTCAGGGGAAGATGTTCTTGTTGCTTTCTCTAGAGCATGGAAGGTTCTCCCGTCGGCTATGTATAGGGAGATGACCCTAAAGTGTTCCATGGGGCGTATATTTCTCCAAATTGTGCATACCTGATGGGTTATAATCCTACTAGTAAGTGTCCCAAATGTACACATCAAAATGCGGATTTGTACCATGCTTTTTTTAACTGTCCGATTATTAAGAGATTTTGGCGTTCAGTGGCCTATTATGTTACTTCATTCTTGACCAGTTATGTACCCTTAACATCTGAATACGCAATTCTGGGTTCATTCGAGATGAATAGAATTACCAGAGGAAGCAGAACTTTGTTATCAATTGTTTTTAGTGGCAAAAAAAAACAATATTGCATAAATGGATAGACTCAGATTCACCCATATTAGGTCTTTTTAGAGAAAAATTGGATCTTGTTTTTAAAATGTCCTGGATAGAAGCTTTAGAAAAGGAGTCCAGGGTTTCACTTTCTTTTGAAACCTGGGAATCTTATATAGAAACTCAACCTCATTCTATAAAAAGACAAAGTACTTTTTGTTGTTGTGTTGTTGTTGTCATGGATCATTTGTCCTTAAATTATCTTTTGGGCATTATTGTTGTCCACCAGTAGATGAAGCTGTGTCCTTATGTAAAGTGTGTAACAAACTCATGTCTGATGAGAGGACGAGTTTACATGATGGCACAGCTCATAAACTAAAAATAAATAAATAAATAAAAACAACTTGGTTTATACTTGAATATAAATGGCAATTTGCAATCTAGAAGATTTTTTATTTCAGATAAGGTATACTATGTCTCTCTGCAAAAAAGAAGTTCCTATCTGTCTGTTTAGGTTTTTTTTTTTACAATGTGTGCAGCTCAGTGTAGAAATTTGGTATCTGCTGTAATGAATCAATGTCTATGCTCCTGTGGCCAATTAGGCCAACCTAAGGTTCAGAACTCAGAAAAAGACTAGGCAAAGATGTGTCACCAGCTAGGGAGCTCACTGACATTGCATCTATAGAGGTTAAGTGAGTATAATATAACTTTAAGGAGATGTTACAAGGTAACAGCAAATGTGTGGTTGCTCATGGGCGGTATCATTGGGCTGCTATTGGCATGCCTTTTGCATCAGAATTAATAGTATATCTTTGATAGGCAGCACCTGAGTGTTTGGTAAAATGTAACAATGATAACATTGTAAGGGTACAGTGTATAGGAAGCAATGTAATTAATCACACCACTAATATACAGCATAGGTAGTTATTTTTTGGCATTTATTAAACAGATATAACAAAATGCATTTAATGTATATTTAACAGACAAAACGGAACAAATAATAGAATTTTGTTTTAAGGTTCACATAGCAGAACCGACATAAAACGACTGCCGTTACTAAACAACATCTATAGATGTAATTCGCCCACCTGACCATGTTAATCTTCTGGTTTCAAATATAAAGTTCCAGAGATGTGACTTTTCTTGAGGCTGGAAGTTACTTCAAGTACTCAAGATTGTGCAGCTTTAAGGTTTCTTTAAAACTTCCATGCATTCTAGAAGGGAACACGCAGTACAAATAAACAGCGTGTGCTCCCTGGTTGGCATTGTATTAAGGTTACTAAGAGAGAAGTCAAAGGTTAGATTTAAAAAATACAACAAGAAAACGAAATAAAAGTCAACAGAATACAAATGTTCTCTGCTGCTTTTTCTCTCACTTCTTTTTTCCCTTTTTATGTGTTATGTCGACATTGCTTAAATTATATTCTCCTGCAGATTCCTGGACAATACAATTCTGTCCGCCTTTCTTTTCAAATAATGGAAAATGATGATGTCCTGTTGAAAGCAATCTAAGTTCGTCGAGTGTGGTTTGAATATTCAAATCTTCAAAATGGTTATAGGTTTGAAAAATGTTTTGTTTATTTCGATCTCATTTATGGCAGCACGTCGGCCTTGCACTGAATAATACATAATATAGTTACGGCAACTTGGCAATGACACTTGAATATTGATTTGTCTTTTTTTTTTCTTCATGAAAAAGATGTAGGAAAGACTAAAGATGAATAATTCTAGTGTTATTTCTGTGGATGCCTGAAGGTATTTTTGCATGGAAGTCTTCTAAATGGGCCAAGGGAGTCCTTATTTAATACCAAAGTGACCCTAAATTGATGTTTCAGCTATTACATAAATGTTGGAGCTTAAAGTAGAAACTAAACTTGCCTCGCTTCGCTTCATCATCGGTGCTGATATTTTAACTTAGTCCTTTTCCTTAATTGGCCAAGATAGAATGACATAACTCCCATGCTCATGTGAACAAGGTGTTCTGGAACCATACACCCAGATGCACTTTTTCTCAACCAGGGTTCCTCCAGATATTGCTGGGAGTTGAGCAACAAACAATTTGTATCTCAGGTCAGTTTAAGTGACAATGTAAGAGGAATTCTTCCCACTGATCCTCACACTATTGTACTGTGAGTTGTGGATATAGTAATTATTGGAGGGTTCCCTGAGGACCTGAAAGTTATTTTAAGGCTTTCTTTATGTTAGAAAGGTTGAGAAACACGGCCCTACACTATAAAACGCAGCTCTGGCAGTAATTTTCACCTCTTCTCTGAAGTAATTCCTAATTTATCCCTTAAAAATCGAGGACCTACTGTGAGTGCAGGACTTTAGAGTCTCACCCATAGAAGGGGTATCAGAGCCTTCTTGTTATGGTTTATTATTGCAGAACTGAGATATTCATGACCATGTCAGTCTTTGAATTGAGGGTCATCAGTAAAGGAGCCAAAGAAAATAAAAATTATAAATAAAACTAGAGAGAAGAGGCCTATGTAGACAAATAAATATTGATCCAGTGGTTCTTATTTATACCTTACACCCTAATAATAGATATATAGTAGTGATAAAAAGAAAAGAGGTTTGAGGTGACAACTCACAGAAACAAACAAGTTATTAGGTTAAGAAAGGCTTTCTTGGCTGCAAACTCTGAAACCATCACACGCCTCAGCTCATAGAACACTATAGAAGAATTTCTTGGGAAGTGACCTCAGGATTAACCCCAGTTGTTGGATAGGACACTTCTCCTATGAGTATTTCTCTAATCACAAGCGCAAGTCGATATTGCCACACGCTCTCTGCCTACTTGACAACAACTGAAGAAGCAGTTCCCTGCAAAATGCGTTGGGAATACATGGTTAGAACACTCATGGAGTTGGTCATCTTCTGATGGATTTTGTGCTAGGACATAAAACCGACTTTGTGATCTAACTTGCATCAACCCATGATGTTAATGTATGGAGCACCACTGACTTTGCAGACAAGACATATTCATTTGTTTGTTTTGTGACTTGCCGCTTCAAACCCCCTACTTCAATTTTTTACTCCAGGGAGAAGTGTGATTTTATGTTCAGTTATCCTGCAAAGACCCAACGTTCTGGCCAGGCTAAAAAATACTTTAGGTACTTGACTCCTCTTTTGCACATCCTCCATTTTTAGTACCTCCTTACTGACCATAAATTTACACGGGAGAAAGCAGAACCAAAATCACTTTACTTGTAAAGTTGTTTACAAGCTACTAATCGTTTTCAATTGAATAGTAAAGATGTCCAATTGAATGTAACTACTCGGAATGTAAAAGGGTTAGGCGGATATTTTGGTCAGGACTGAAACATTAAATTTTCAAAACATTTTTCCTTTAGTAAGGTTGACATGAAATAATGACTATGAATATGTTGTATGCTTAAATGAGCAGCAGATGAAACTTTATTCATTCTTCCACACCCTTGCATACACATGCTTTCTCCCTATATATAAGTGTAGCAGGTACTTATAGATAGCTACTACTCTGTCCTTTTATTTCTGAAATCCTTTACGTGTATTTTTAGCATGTAAATAATATCTAAATAGATAAAATAATCTGGAAATGCAAAATGGTAATGGTCAACTGCCAACAGTTGGTGGGCTGCCAAATAGAGCTAAAAGCTGAAATATATATTGCAAATTTCAGAGATACAAATGCTGCTAGAATAAAAAATGAATGGTCCTGGTATGGACTGGTCTGCATACAGTAAGTATTGTATGTTGTTGAGTTGGTGAAAGATGTCTGGAGAACAGAAGCCAAAGTCTTCTCGAGGCTACATAGTCTGTTGCCTTGAGGAAGGGACCTGCATAGCCCTGAAACGTTGTTTTTTTTTACCATGTTGTGACAGTGCTTTTATATTAAAGCAAGAATCCTGTACTTTGGAGTGTTGGTGACTTTGTCTTCTGTTTTCATGAGTTCTACACGGCACAATCCATGGTTGCCATTTCAAGCACCCTTCATTTTTCATAAGGTCTGTTTTGATGATAGGAGTTCATTCCTATAAGGGACATTTTTAGGAAAATGGTGAAAGGCACGTGAAAGCCTAGGGTTCCTTTGCAGGATCTAGTGCAATCTATATGACAAGCAAGTACAACCTTTATAACAAAATGTTGGTTTACAAAAAAAAACAACTATTAGATCCTTCTAGGAGAAGAGCCTAGGGACTTACCACCCAGACATTCATCCTTTCTTATATTCCATTACTGAAAGCTCCGTAAAAATGAGCATCTAATACTTTTGATTGTTATGTTCTGGTCCCCCCAACCACACTTGGTTCCATCCCCTAACTCCTAGATCCCTCCTGCGCCTTGTACTGAAAAATGGAACCACACTGGCCATGCCACAGTCCCAGGAGTGTTATAAATGGAAGAGTCCTGCAGAGGTTGCAACACTAGAAGGTAGGATTAGGTAGGAGACACAGAACTCTGGTGTGTGTTCTTGTTTTAACGTGATAAGAAGGAGGGCTGCCCCTATTATTGTTGCTGGTCAGCAAAAAAGGATGAAGCATGTGTAGTGTTACCATAGGCTTTGGTCCCCCCCCCCCCCCCCCTTCACATGTTCTCCCTGCTGATTGCCTCTTTTTTGTTTTTTCTGTTTTTTTTCCATCATGCCCACTCCTAGATTAAGGCGGAGGAAAGCCCATTTGTATAGCAATGTTTTTGAGTGCCCCTGGGCTTCAGGGAGACCTGTTCAATGGTAAGGGGGGACTATGGAGGGTTTGGGTGCCTAACTAGGTAATAGGAGTATTGCACTATTATCCAATCTTTGTGCACCTTAACAATTTTGTTCATAGGGGTTCTCAGAGAGCTGTACCAAACTGTTGTAACATGATTCTGGACTCAAGATGTTTGAGTCTGGATATGCCATGTCTTGTGCGATATATTCTGCGCGCCCCTGTTATATTGTGGTTGTCTGGCTTATTTTATTTTTGTACTTTTGTATTGGTTGTTTGTTGAAAAATTCAAAAAAACTCATAAAAATCATTGAAAACAAAAAAAGAGGAAAACTATCCAGCCACAGCATGGAGTCAAATACAAAAATAACAGACGGCAGTGAAACTAAAATTGAACTGGCATTCGTGGGCTACAATCTTATCGAATAAAGTGTTGTAAATGTGGCGAGTTCTTCAATGTCTCCTTTCCACATTTTATGTCGTACTCTGTATCCCAATGATGAGCAATGTGATAACATTTACAAGATTTACAAGAAGTGGGAGATGCTTTTATTATCGTCTTAGTAATTTTCCTAGAAACTGTTTTATCACTGCTTTTTATACTCTGTTTGTCATGGAAGGTGTGATTTGATCTTGAGCTGTAAGCAGAATACAAGTGCTTGCTTATATCTTCACATTTGCAATCTGACTCATACAACAACCCCTCAATTTTATACCTGTTGCTCAGCGCTGAAGGTAATGTTTTTGAAAGATCAATAAAAAGTTTTATTTTGTGCCTAATAATAAAGAAATACACAGCTAAGAAGCTATGACTGATATTTACGATTTCTACTTAGGTTCCCCTTATTTTAAGTGAGCTGTATGTGCATTGGCAATCAGCAGTCATATAACACATAAGGGTGCACAGTAGATGGCGCTGTGTCCACATGTAAATTGTGAAACAAAAAATTAGCTTGTTGCACACTTTACATGACTACAGCTCCATCTAGTGGTGACCAAAAATATGCACAAAATATCATTTAAGGCAGTGGTCCCCAACCTTTTGGAGCTTGCAGACCATTAAATCTACAGATTCCAGGCCGTGCATGCCCTGGGAGCCGTGTGTCAATTAAAGGGGAAGAAACTTCCCCCGGAGTGATGTCATGATGCCAGAACCAGCCCAGAAATAGGAACAAATATATATAAAGTGAGCCCATTAGACTTTTTTTTCTTCAAGTTCAAAAATACCACTTAATAGATGTATTTATTCACATTCATTTTATTAGCATTTCTGTTGGGCTTAAACATTTACAGTTGGTTAATGCAATTATTCACGCCATCAACATCAACAAGGTTTTTAGATTCCATCCCATTTTGGGAACCTTTAGAACTAATACTAAATTATGCATCATCTAAGTCCTTTCTGCTACAGGAATATCTATAGGTTTATATACTGATTTCTCTGTGGATACACCAGACAGCACCAAAATCACATTCTCCATTCAACAAATGAAATCAGGCAGTGTGTATGCAGGAGGCTCTTTCTGTTTTTGCATACTCAGACTCCATATTAATTGGCCGGCGGCATGCAATGAATCTGTGTACATTGTCACTGACAATCTGATACGAGAGGCGAGAAACATCCTGCAGCATTACAAAGCATGGCAGCATAAACAATTCATACATTCCTCCAACGCAAGTTTACCTGGGAGATTTGAGGTTTCACTGACAAAATAAAAAAGCCAGAGATTTGCTTTCTCCAAAGACCCGAGCAACTCTACGGAATTTCAAGAGGTTGCTTTGAAATCGTACTTATTCTTCTGTTATTATTCTAGTTCTTGTCTCGGTATTTCAAGTCATAGTGAGTCATTATTAGCAATATCTACATTCACCATACCCGAATGTCTGGAAAATATTACATAAATTAAATAAATCCATTCTTTATTTTCTATGTACAATTGAAATGGTAATAAAAGAAACTTGAATCTGTCTTCATATTGTAATACAGGTAGTCCATGGGTTAAGGTCATCCGACAAGCGGATGACTCCTAGATAAAAATGGGGCTTCCCTGCTCCCTGGTGTGCAGGACTGAGGCTTGATGGGGGGAGGGGCAGTTTGCATGATGTACAGAAGAAATCTTTTGTTAAACACAGCTGAGATTGTGGGTGATCTTAGGGGGGATGCTCTTCCTGCAACATTTTGTAACTCTTTAATGACCAAGACAAATTCTGCAGTTGTTTCTTTTTGCATATCAAAGCATAGCTTGCTCCAGAAGTTAATAAATGTCTAAGCTCCATAAAGATTTTTTTTTTTTGCTTTGTTTGTGATTAACTCACAGTGAGGATTTAATACAATAACTGACACCACACTGCCTAATAATATGTTGAGGCAAACATCTGTCCCAATTGCATTTATTAAAATAATCTAACCCGGGGACTACCTGTAGTACCTGAAGTTTAACCAATCAGGGCTGGTTTGACTTGTACATTGCTCGGTTTAACATGCATAAGCAAAAGGCACAACAATGTGGTTAGTAATGATCCCTGCTCCATAACTGACCAATCACAAGCAGGGGTGTGTCCATGAAAAGGCTGTATTACTTAAAGCAGACTTGTCCTAAAAAAAAATACCGCTTACCTTTAAAGGTGGAAAGCTGATGATCCCTCAGTGATCCTAGACCGGTCTGTTCTGTCTTCCTTCTCCACTTCGGTGCATTGTACGTGGAGGAGATTGGCATTTCTTTACAGTAGAAGAAAGCTCCTTCTGAGCATGCCCAATCTCGTGATTTAGAAATCCCAGGAGACGGCAGTAAAGACAGAAGGGGAGGGACCTTTCCTTAAAATTATAAGAAAAAGGTTGGAAAAAACAGATTTTTTACCTTATATAAATAGGTTATCAACTGTAAGGCCCTGGTCAGCACCAGTCCTCTCTGGACACCAGTCTCCCAATCTAACACCACAGTCTTCACCTATAGCAATCCTCGGTAGACTGGTTGCTTCTCCCAGCACTCGGTTGCCCCCAGGACTTACTGCACAAGAGATAGTGTATGGGAATGGGCTGGTAATTCCAATTCCAATAGAGCCAAGTCCAGAATGCAGAACAGAGGTCATACACAGAATATCCGTCCACCAAATGAAGTACACAAGTGCAATACACAAGAGTCTGAGTCACAGGCAAAGGTCGGTCTAGGCAGCATAAACTCGTACATAAACACACTCCAGCACAGATTAGCCCAGCTATACGATACAACATGCGCTGGTGACTGGGAGCAGAGAGACTATGAAGTCCTAGCAGCCAATAGCAGTGCAGGACTCAGGAACTGATCAGCCTCTAGAATCCCCTTCAGCTGTGCACAGCCTAACAATGAATGCCGGGGATGCCATAAAATACATCAGGCTGCACGGCTAAAGAAAAGCAGGGGCTGCTGCTATCTTAGTTCTCCTGGCTGCTGCAAATTACATCGCTAGACAGAATAAACTGCGATGGCGCACAGCACGAAGTTGCCGGACAAATTAACATCTCCTAACATTTACCTTTTTTTTTTAAAAAGTAGAAAATGTGATGACAGGTCCACGTAAAGTCCACTTTATTCTACAAAGAGGTCCATCCACCTTCAGTCAGCTGTAAACTATGCAATATCTTCACATGATCAATTTCATGAATCCAGTGAATCGATCAAAAACCAATCAAATAAATTATATTTACAATCAATGTCAATCAAAATTTTATAGGAAAGGCATACTTTTTTTAAAAAATTCACTATTGTATTGAAATCAAAACCTCTTATTGTGTCATTGTCAATATTTAAGTTTGATGCCATGGCACAAATGATCATAATACCGATCAAATATCAACAAGTGAATAGTACATTGAATGGTTGTAATCAACTGCAAGAATTAAAATGAATTATAATTACAATATTGATCAGAAATAGAATTAGGAGAACATTGCATACTGTATGTCCAGATCAAGGCATGAATTGAACACAATTGCAAATCCTTTGCCGTATAGCAAGGAAATACGTTTTGATTTTGCTCTATCTTTATAGACAATAGAGAATATACTGCTAGAATAAATTATCATCCTACTTCATTTTTTTCCCCTTTACTTTTTTGGAATGCGTTATGTGCTAGGCCCCTTGCAAAATTTTTTCAGACATTAGCAGCAAATTGCTCTATTTGAGTCCAATTGTTGCTTCTTCAAATGGAATCTGAATTGATCAGAGTATCTCCACATGAAATTGCTATCACAAAGTATTCACTCCGGTGATATAACATATTGTATTCCTGCTGTTAGTGAAAAAGACAAGAATGTTTTTCCTATCCTTAAATACAATTTCATTTCCTGGTGTTTTAGCTAATATATATATATATATATATATATATATACTGTATACAGATAAAAGCATCCAGCTGAGTGAAAATCTGAGTGATGTATATGTTTATCATTAAGGTGACTAAAAATAGTAAACTGACTACTAAAAATGTAATAAAGTTATAATGAAATACAAATAAATAAAAAATAACAAAATAATATCATAAAAGTAAAAAAAAAAAAATGATTAAATGAAATGTCATGAACGGTATGATGATTTTTGATAATTGTAAAATATGAAATTGTAGAGTTAGAAATATAATGAAAAAGTGACAAAAAAATGAAAAATAAAACAGCCTTCTAATAATAGATATGATATATATAAAACTGCATATGGCAATAACACAATATAATAGGAGATTAAACCATTATGAAAAGTTGATAGCAGGCAGCTATTTTTATTTGTCTGTGTCCCCATTGAAGGGCATTTTTCATAAATTTCTATCCCAAAAAAGAAAATGTCACCACCAATTACAGCAAAAACAGGATAAAAGTATATTTTAATAGAATGGAAAATAGTTAGAATCTCCAACAAATGGCTAATGTGCTTTTCTATTGCCAATTGATTTTCCTTTAACTTCCAATCCAGAGGAAAAGGGGCCCCAAAACACTTTCCCCAACTCACAACACTTTCCCTCAAATATAAGCAATTCATTTATGAGGAATTAGGAAATGTATGTACATTTTACCTCAATACTTCAATTTTACCTAATACAAATGATCCAATTAATTAATTGAACTTATTACCCAATCACAGTGTGGAGACCTCCAAGGAGGGCCAATACTCCAGAAATGTATTTCAGTACCCAGTTAGAAGACAGCAACAGAGGAAGTTAGAGAGCTTTTCTCAGCTTTCACCCTGGGATTTTTTTTTACCATATGCAGGGATATTTAAATTATGAAAGGCACATTTATTAATAATAAATAAATATTTTTTTTTAAGTTAAGTAATGATGCAACTTTTTTAACCCAAAAAGATAAAGCACAACACCTCCGATTATTATTCCAAGTTTTTTTTTTTCAATTGTAAATGGCTAAATATGCTAATTATATTGCATGACATAAAACATTCACCTGTCCCATTATTCAAATACAGGGCAAGCAACTTGTATACTGTATCTAGACCAAAGAAACAGATTCACAAGAGGGCCAGGTGGCTATTTGGCAATTTTTTGTGTGGGGATGGGGGGCATATCAATAGAGCCCACTGGAGGATTTTTTAGTTTTCCAATGGACCACTCTGACACCTTTGCAGCATTGAAATCATTAGATGGAGTAACTGCATTACTTTCCTTCTTTTTTAGGCTTTCCTTTTCTTTTTTTACTTGGTTACGCTGTCAGTATTACACTTGCTGTGTTAGGATGACAACCCTCACTGTATTTTATGGATAGAGCAACAGCATTATCACCCTAGAACAACCATTCTCAACCTTTTTAACCCATATAGAACCCCTTAAAACCATTTTTAGATCTTGGAGAACCCCTGCTAAAAATATTTTCTTTGGGATTACTAGAAAAAGCCTTTAAAATGGGTGGCCAGTGGAAAGAATGCCCACGGTGGCGGCTAGAAAAACAGCTAAAAACACTTAACCCTCTCCTAACCCCTATTACTTATGGAGTTGGGGGTGCTCGGATTTTTCCCTATTTATAGAACAGATAGAATAAAATTATGTTTACTAGACCAAAAGGGAACAAATAGGAATATATTGTTAATAGGATTTACATACATTTTAACGATGTAAATGTAACCTTAAAATGACTTTGCTATAACTTTAAGCGTGCTCTTACTTATACATATACAGTACACATCCCCTTTAAGTAGAATGCAACCCAGTACAATATACAGAAATCAATGCAGTAAAGCCTATTGGGGCACATCATCAGAATTCTAAAATACAGTTCTTAAAAAGATGTATTCATATGATAATACAATCCAGCTTTTCTCAGTAGAATAAAATTGAAAGCTGATTGATAGGGTAAGGGCACCCATTTTACTTTATGTAAAAGATCTCTGAGACTAAAAATTTGGGAAGATGATGATTTATTTCTTTGCATTTAAAGACAGAATATCTAAAAAACCTCACAAACAATTATAAGTATATACAATTCTGAATATTGGATTAAATATAACCATTGGGCAGACTGTGTGGCTACTCATGAACCCTCTGGGGCTTGGGTCTATGTAAATAGATATGGGTCATATGGGTGCTGGAACCCTTTCTAATATCTCGTAGACCTGAGCACTGCTTATCATTGGGGCAGGTGAGCAGAGGGAATCTCATCTGAGGGTCAAGGTCTCTAATGATCCAGTAGTGTTGGATAGCAAACACCTTCTTTACTGTCCTTTTGACCATAACTGAGACATGTACAATGCTTCTAAGTTTTAACTTTTTCTTTTGGTACTACCTATCCCAATGTTTTTACCCAGGGTTCCATGACACCCTGGGGTTCATCTCAGGTCAGAATTACTGACACCATCAAGGAACACCAAGCAACCTCTGGAGGAACCTTTGGGTTCCACAGAACTCTGTTTGAGAAACACTGGTCTAACTACTCACCAAACACTCTTAAGTCAGGAATCCTCAGGTCTATGGTAAATGTTTGGAAGGTTAGTGATCAATTTTCTACCAGAGAATGTTTGATGAATATCAGATTCACTGATTTCTAAGTGGATATTTTAATTTTGGCACTTTGCCTTATATAGTCAGTTAGGTTGAAAAAAGACATCAAGTCCAACCACTAGGGAAAATAAACATATGCCAGATATAAAACTCTATGGACATAGTTGATTCAGAGGAAGGCAAAAAAAAAAAACCCTGGTACAAT
Organism: Pyxicephalus adspersus; assembly: GCF_032062135.1. Classification (NCBI taxonomy): domain Eukaryota; kingdom Metazoa; phylum Chordata; class Amphibia; order Anura; family Pyxicephalidae; genus Pyxicephalus; species Pyxicephalus adspersus. Next base: position 4,059,988 of record NC_092860.1, on the reverse strand, counting down.
TATCTCCAACAGGGGAAAAAAATATTTCCCAATCCTGTGAGGCAAACGGGTGTTCCCTGGATCAACAGTCTCTCCTTTTATTTTAAGGCTAATTTTAATCCTTAGTTATATTCTGTGCTTCTAGATCATCGTCAATCAGAGATGATCGTCAATCATCCAGCATTTTCCTAAAGCAATCCATAGTAGTTGCTGAAACTACTTCCTGAGGGAGCCGATTCCACATTTTCACAGACCTTACAGTGAAGAATCCCTTCCTTATCCAGAGATTAAACTGATTTACCTCCAGACACAGAGCGCAAGAGCGCCCCCTTGTGCTTTGTAATAATCTCAAAGTGAATAATTGGGAAGAGAGTTCTCCATATGGACCATTTATATATTTATACAGGGTGATCATATCCCCCCCTTAAACGTCTCTTCCAAAGGGAGAATAGATTCAGTTAAGCTAATCTCTCCTCATAGCTGGACTGCATATTCCAGATGAGATCTGACCAATGCTTTGTACAATGTCTTTTTTCTGCATCATTCAGGACTCACCCATCAAAGAAATAAGAGAACAAAGGCAGGGTGGATATACCTGCAGATCTTTATTATTTACCAATTTTCAGATTTCATTGACTGGTGGACCAACCAATCAATGAAATGTATTATTTTTTTTATGCTTAAAAATAATTTTGATGTGTTTTTGAGTGAAGGGGCAGATTATTTTTCTAAACAGTACAGGTAGTCCCCGGGTTACATACGCGATAGGGACTGTAGGATTGTTCCTAAATTGAATTTGCATGTACGTCGAAACAGGTACATTATTTTATTAAATGTAATTAGGACAGATTTTTTATTTGTACCTTTCTGTACATGCTGAAACATTTTCAAATACAGTACAGCCTTAAACAATGTTGGCAGAACTTGATGAAACTGATGAAGAGGAGGAAGAGGGTGAAGATTAGCTCTTCTGCACAGCACTTTACAGTAGACACTATCAGGGCAGGAAGGTACCATTCAACTTCCAGCTATGTACGTACAGTACAAGCAGGCTTCCTATAGAGTATAAATGAGGGTGGAGAGGAGCGGTTCATCACCTGCCCACCACCTGCACCACTGGCTGTGTGGTGGACTGGCAGTAAAACGCCCCCCTCTTGCCCCATTAAGCCTCCATCCTCCAGTCAGGAGCAGTATCTGCCAGGCAGGGTCATGGTGGGTGGGCAGAGAACTGCCCCCTCCACCCCCTCCAGCCTCTGTCATCAGGAGCAGTATCTGCCAGGCAGGGGCATGGTGGGTGGGCAGAGAACTGCCCCCTCCACCCCCTCCAGCCTCTGCCATCAGGAGCAGTATCTGCCAGGCAGGGGCATGGTGGGTGGGCAGAGAACTGCCCCCTCCACCCCCTCCAGCCTCTGTCATCAGGAGCAGTAGCTGCAGGCGTAGTGGGCAGGCAGAGAACCGCCCACCTCCTCCCCATCAAGTCTCCATCCTGCACACCTTTGTATCTAGGAGGTGTTCTTAACTCGGGGACTACCTGTATTTATTTTCTTTGCAGAAAATAATTGAATTCTTTTTTTGTTTACTGCTAGGCTAATAAACATTTTTTTTTTTTTTTTTGCTGAAATTACTTTTAACAAAATATGAATACACACAGATGTCAAATTTTTAATCTAGAAAATTTTCATGGGGTGCATGATCTGGGAGAAACACAACCTACCCCAGAAATTAAAAAAAAGATCACCCTTTTACGAGATAAAGTTTTTATTTTTTGTGGCACCCAAAGAGAGAATCAGACAATTTTTTTCTGTTTTACATAATGCATATTTTTATTATTGCTTTTTTATTTTCAGTGTTCTGTGTTTATTGCACTGCATGAAAAAAGGGTGCATCCATGAAATTTATGTTGAATGTCAAAATACTTTTTTTTTTGAATACTGCATTGATGCTATATATTTAATTGAAAACTGACAAGAGGGTTTAAATAACATCATAAACTGTCACAAACATAGAGTGAGAAAAAGTCTTCCATATTAAAAAGCTGCATCTTTTAATCCTTGGTGTTAGGTAATGAAAATGTCAGAATGAAAGTCACATTAGATCTTCAGATTTATATTCACAGTTTTATCTGTTTTTCTAAAAAATAAAAAAATACAAACCAAAAGTAATAAATATTTTCAATCATCTATACTGTGTATCAAAGGAGGACGATCTATATGTGTACATTCGCATGCTGTTTCTCATTTTGTTTCGTAGATTGATTGTTTCTTCACAGGAATATAGATATTGTCCAGTACATGCCCATTCTTTTGAAGTGTGTTGGGTTCAGGCAACTTATTTGTTTACCAATGCACAATAATAAAAGTAAAAATGTATCTTCAGTTTGTAATGTGTGTTTTGTGCTGCAGTGTGGATGCATTTGATATTACTCTAAAGGGCAATGGGTGCCATTGTAAATGAAAGGCTCCACATCGTACAGAGTGCAGAATATTGCTATAGTTACATCAATGAGTTTGAAAGAGCTCTAAAGACAAGTCACAGATTCATTGTTTAAAGAATAGAGAATACTGTTACAGGGTTGTTGGCAGCTACCATCTACCTATTGACCACTTTCCCCATTCTCTTTCATTTAAAAGTGTATTCAGAGACGGGGTTTGGAGGGTTAGTTCATCAAACAATATGATAAATAGTTTTTTCTCTGGTTTTTGAGAGTCAGTTGTCTCAAATAAGTTAAATTGCTGCAAAGAGTGGGACCTGGATCGCCTTCCAAATTGAGGGAGACAATGTTTTATTGGCTGTTGGCTGTTAAAAGCCAAGAAAACCCCTGATGACAATCAAATAAAATACTTGCCCCTTAGTTTGTCTTACCAACCTATTCCATTGAGATTTTCAAATGTTTTACCTAAATTTGGTTAAACAATCTTAGAAATTATGACAGCAGATATTTGTCCATGTGTTATAGGAAATTAGAGTGGGCATTGGGAAAAAGCTAATCTTTTAACTTGGATGTCTTTTAAAGTGGAGCTAAACCTAAAAAAAGTCACTAGAAGGCTGAGGTTTTTGCCAGAAGAAAAGTGTAAAGTCCTAGTACACTACACAATGTAGAGCCTGGCTCTATATAGACACAAATAACAATGTCAATGCAATACCTCCGAAAGATGATTGCCAAGGGACCTCAAGGGATGTAATGGTGACAGGTTCCTGGACCTGTCATCACAGGACGGTCCCTACAAAAAGATACGTTTGTGCCATAATCCACAAATGTGCTGTGCATACTTGTCAAGGTATGGCAAAAGTTCATCCTATCCAGTAAAATATTAGTTCTTCTTATTTTTAGAGCTTAACATTTTTTGCTCCAATCAACAGAAGTCCTACTATATATGAAATGTTCTTCCAAACAGAAGAAGAGAGGATTATTACTAATGGCTTCCAATTAGCGGAAAAGGAAATGGTTACCAATGGCTTCCAATCAGAAGAAGAGGGGATAGTTACCAATGGCTTCCAAT